>NC_048306.1:71813919-72114330 GCF_013100865.1 Trachemys scripta elegans | reverse complement strand
ATGGAAATACAAGAAATTATTAGTTCCCAACAGAGACAATTAAACAATTATTAGTTTCATAATTCAATGTAAATGTTCTTTTTAAAGTGTCAGTTTAATTATTCTCTTGTTATAAATGTTGCAATAACATGTTGTGCTGAATATCTTCTTTAAATATTAGTACTTAAAAGAAGAGAAAAATTCAACCTCAAGTTTTTGAGCTTGATGTAGGAATCTCACTGGGTGAAATCCATCATCTGTTATTCAGGAGCTCAGATGAGATGACACAATAGTCTCTTTGATCTTCAAATTCATTAATCTATAAAATAGACTATAGAAAATTATTAAAAAGGCATCTTTAGAGATTTGTGGGCTCTTAAGGATAGGATATTTTTGTGTAAATATTTTTTTCTGCAATTGTTGGTCTCTCCCATGACCCTTTCTGTTTCTAATAAAAAACATTTCTTTTCATCTTCTGTAGGTAACAGACTTGATTTTCAGAGCAAGCCTAGCTTCCATTGACTGCAAATGGAGTTGTGGGTCCTCAGAGCCTCTGAAGTTCAGTCCCTACCTGTTTTATGTATTTATCTAGCTTCTAATTACTTTCCACTCATCCCTGCATTTTAACATGTTTCTGGTATTCTGCCTTTCCACAATATGTGCCCCAGCTCACTCCTCGGACCCACCACCACCTTCTGAATTATTCAGGAGCTTTGATACCAAGGGTAGGATTCACAGATGTATTTAGGCACCTAACTCCCATTAAAATCATCTGGAAATCAATGGGTGTTAGATGCCTAAATGCCTTTGTGACTCCCACCCCAGGTTACCTAGAGCGGCACCACAGAGGCACTTATAGTTCTGGCAGCTTTTCTACAATCTTACTATAAATTCAGAGATAGTCATAGAATTGAAGTGTGGGGGAAGGTCAAGCTGAACAAACTTGTGAACTTGACTATTCAACTGTTGAACTTTGAGGGTGGCTTCTTAAAATAATTTGTCCTATACAGTTGCTTTCCAGCTGGGAAAGAAGAGACTTTGCTGAGAGAATAATTTTCATTCATTTACTTTGTTTCTAGAAGTTGCTATGCTTCTGTCAGGCAACTAGTCAGGCCCATCAACTTTAATCATGTCAGTTGAAAGATGGTGACGTTTTTCCATCATTTTCTCATCCTTGCACGTAATGGACAGACATCTTCAAGATGTGTAGATATGTAAGGAACTGACCATGCAATAATCCAGGAGAGACATTTAAAGGAACAGCAGTTTTTAAACATTATTTTAAAGGAAATATATGTAGGACTTTAAGCTTAAAACAACCACAGGTTTTTATGGTTTTCTTCGTTGCTTTTTATTTGGGCATGTGGAAGATGGCCTGCCAAACTGGGTCCCTGCCTGTGGCAACATAAAGCATATATTCTAGAGCTGGAATTAATGGCATGGAAGATAGAGTTGTAACAGCAAATGAAGAAATGAAGATAACTCAGCAAAATTGTGTCTTGAATATAATGGTAGTTAGAGGCATTGGGCCCTGATCCTACAATGAGATGCTTCTAAATGAACCCCTGTGTATCATGGATTCCCACTGAAGTCAGTGCCTCTGCATGGGTGCAGTGGTCTGCCTGTGCACCTCTTATTGCAGGATTGAAACCATCAATTGTAAGGTCTTCAAGGAAAGGACCATAGTTGCCTCTGGTTCCTTGCACCCACGTAGAGCCCCATTCAGCTTCTGGGGTCAGCATACATGGTGTTCATTACAGGATTGGGACCTATATTTGTATAGGGCTTTGTACAATATAGTTCTGATCCTCTCTGTGGTCAATGGGTCCTAACAAGTTGTAAATAAAAATAGTATTTCTAGGCTATTCTTCATTGACATTAGGAATGGACCTGCTGGTCAAAGCATCAAACAAGCTGTTAAGACCAGAGGATGATAGGCTCAGCTCTATAAATAAGAAAGATGAGCATATAATTCAAAGTTTAGAATTTGCTCAGAGCTGAGCAATTAAGTCCAAATTTTGCAAACATGTACATACAAGTAATTTTATTGAGTATAAATTGATAGAACTATCTATGTGGGTAAAATTACTGACACGTTGCAAGAGTCTGCAGAAGTTAGAGAGTAGGATGTGAACTCAGGATATGGTACTGACTACAGTCAAAAAGTTTATGATGATGGGGACGCTTCAGAAGACAAACACATGAGAGGATGCCAAAGAAAATAATCCAAATACAACCAAAGTCAGTCTGATCCTGAGCTGACCACCAGCTAGACCAGGGGTGGCCAGCCTGAGCCTAGAAGGAGCCAGAATTTACCAATGTATATTGCCAAAGAGCCACAGTAATATGTAATGATTATATATATATGTGTGGGTGTGTGTATATGCACACACATAATCATTATATATGTTGATAATATATATTTATTATACATTTATAATATATAGTTAATGATAATAACTTAATCTTTTACATAGTGGGACTTCTGGCAATCTTTGCTTTAAAAAAAACAACTTTGGTTTGTGTTCAGTTGTGCTCACACGCAGCAGTTCTCTTAAGTGGCTGTCTGTCAAAACGGATCGGTGCTTGGATTTCACATGTTTGAGTGTTGAGAAAACAGACTCACAAAGATAGGTCGAGGCAAGCATCAAAATTAATTTTAGGGCTGCACCTCTGATGTTGGGGTATTTATCCTTTGGTACAGATTTCCAGAAAGTAAGGGTCCCCTCCTGTCTTCTGAACAGATTTCAATCTGTGTTCTTCCAAAAGTTCTATTATTTCCATCTGGGATGTTGCTTCGTCAGTGACTAAAGGAGACTTCGGACAATCGGCTTCAGCACTAAATAAATAAATAATAAATCTGATTTGAGGCCTTTTCTGCTGCAAATCTTGGAATCTTTCCTTTAAACTTTCCTTAAGGTCTTTATTCACACTCATATCTAGTTGTGCTCTGTTTTACGCATTCTGCTGCATTCTCTTTTGATCTGGCTTGAAGTTGTGACATTGAGGGAGAACTGACACACTTTCCCTCAAGCATTTGTCTGTGAAACAACTGAAGTTCGTTCATGAACGCAAATACGCCTTGCACTAGATCAGACAGCAACCGGAATTTTCCTTGTAAGTCCACATCTAGTTTATTCAAATGCAGCAGCATGTCTGCAAGAAATGCCAAGTCTAGAACCCACCCAGGATTTGTAAGCTCGGGTTGTATTCTGTGCTTCTCCACGATAAAAAATTGTACTGGTTCCAGGAGCTCGAAAAAATGGGAAATAACTTTACCTTTCGAAAGCCATCGAATTGTGCAGTGAAATGGCAAATCAGCAGGGGAGTCGTCTTCATCCAGTTCTTCAATTAGATTTTGAAATTGTCTGTGATTTGAGTGCATTTGAGAGAAAGGAATTCACAATGTGCAAGACAGGTTTCATGACATGATCAAATTTGAGATTTTTAGATACCAGTTGCTCCTGATGAATAATACAGTGAAGTGTCCAAAATTCGGAAAAGCTCTCGTCAGACTTACAAGCCCTACTAATCCATTTGCAGATCCCCACAGGTATGGAGCCCTGTCCATTGCAATGGCAGTGATTTTCTGTAAAGGCAAGTGGCTTTTCGCAACTACCAAAATCAGCCACCTCCTTTAGATCTTGTCCACGGGTTCTGTCCTTTAGTGACAAGATATTGAGGAGTTCTTCCTTTCATCAGACACAGTGCAGACACATACCAATAATTGAGGTTTATCCTGAGCATGGCACGACTCATCCAAAGTGATGCTCAAATACTCACACGGCTGAAGTTGCAAGTGCAGTTGCGATTCGATATCACTGTTCAGGTCGGAGATTCTGCATTCTGTTGTGTGGAGTGAAAGCTGCAGACCAGAAATTTTCTACTGTAGAGTCTCGTTCTCTGATGACAGGATTGAAATCACATCAGTGATGCACATTTTTATAACCTTGCCTTCAGAGTAGGGCTTTTTTGCATGGGCTATGTGCCAGGCCACATAATAGGAGGCTAACGTTACAGTCTGCGATTGGTTGGCAAATCTGGTGGAGAACTGAGCTTTTACCTCTGTTTTTTCAAAGTTTTCAGTTTTAAAGTGTGGAGTTGAGAACCTTGTGGGAATTCTTGATCCATATGTGCATGGCTCAAAGCGAAATGATGCTGCACGTTGAAGATTTGAACTGAGAGATACACGTCTAGCAAAGAAGACACATGGCCTTACCATTACGTTCAACGAAAAAGTACTTATTCTCCCACTCCTGTTAGAAGCATAGATTTTCATCTGTGTATTTTCTTTTCTGTTTTCACTTGCCTTCCATTGTTAGATGGTGTAAGAAAAAATTTGATTAAAAATTTCCACACCAGCTAGTCACTATGTGCTTTATTCAAGGAGAAACTGGTGCCGGCCAGGGGGTGCTGAACCCCTGGCTCTGTCCCAGGCCTTGTCCCCCACTTCACCCCTATCCCCAAGTCCCCACCTCTTCCTTCCCCCAAGTGAGCCATGTTCCCCCTCCTCCCCTGAGCCTCTTGCAAGTCACAAAACAGCTGATTGCGGCGGGCAGGAGGCATAGGGAGGGAGGAGGCGGCGCTGGGGGAGGAATGGGGGAGGCTGCATACCACATCCTCTTCCCCCCACCCTTCCCCTCCAGAGCCTCCTCAATGCTGCGAAACAGCTGATCGCGGTGGGCGGGAGGCACGGGGGAGAGAAGAGGAGGTGCTGATTGGGGGGGCCTCCAGCGGGCAGGAGGCACTAAGGGAGGGCTGACAGGGCTGCCGGTGGGTGCTGAGCACCCACCATTTTCCCCCAGAGTCGGCTCCTAGCAGGAGCCGCATATTATCTTCTGAAGAGCCGCATGTGGCTCCGGAGTCACAGGTTGCCCAACCCTGAACTAGACTGTGGGACTTCATATGCAGGGACATGACCAGGCTGGTTTTAATGAAGGAACAAGCCATGGACAAGAATGAATGGTGACACTGTACTGCTCCCCCTGTCTGCAAAGATGCTCTGGGATGAGACAGAGGGGAGAAAAGAAGCAAGTGTTTGCAGAATCTGGTCCTTAAACAACAAAAAATGATTTATTTCAGTCTCTTGTGGTACTTTTGCTCTGCTTTCAAGAAATGTTAAGGCTTCCTGCTCTGAGGCTGTAGCAAGTTTTTGATGCAGCCTAGAACAAAAAGAACATTCCAACTTTTATAATTTGCATATACAGGTTTCACTATTTAGATTTTTATACTGGAGATTGTAATGCTGTGACTGTTTAAATTGAATCAAAATGAATGGTAAATTATAAAACATGTCCGCATGAGTAAAAACTATTTTAAAATCTTTAAAAGTAAGAAGTGTTAGCTTTAAAAAGCTGGAGAGTATGATAGTGTGCTGCTCATTCTGCAGATTATGGTATGTCAGTTCTTTGTAAAATGTTTTATTGCAGTTAAAAGTGTTTCATCTTTATCAATTAGAGTTACGGTAGGACATCTATCTTGAGCATCTTTTTGGAATTCTAGCAAAGTATTTGAATTGGGCTTGTTCTGAGTTTGATTGCTCATGTCTGGCACAGTCTCAAGTTTCCTCTGAATGGTAACAAAGACTGTAGAGTGTTGTTGGTACTGCTGTGAGAGGCATGCTTCCTTAGTCCAGGTAAGAGAGTGAGTTTCTGTCTGCTGTATAAGTATTTTGCAGAAAGTATTTGGTATTTTGAAACAGCTGCTGTTTTAAATTAATAAAGAATTCCTAGCATATTAAATTTAAGACATTCCTGGAAGTTGCAAGCAGGAAAATTACAGTGTGTTGGGGGGAGGGGTAAAGAATTAGCCTAGTTTGTCATTTACATGTCTAAACAAATAGATTAAAATTTGGGAATTATTTTACCTCCTCTTTCCTTAACTCAGTTGTCCGAAGTGGTGCTGGCTAATTAAAGCATTGAATGTGGAATATTGAATGTGGCTTCATGCCATTAAAACTGTCCAAACTGGTTATACCTATTTTAAATTGGTATAATGAACTTTGCCCTTTATGATCTATACTTTGTCAGTTATTTCTTTCAAAAAATGTACAAAAGGAGAAAATCTTATTCTTTTTAGATCCTTAGAAATATATCTTAAAAGTAGGTTAATATGTATGTATTTTATTACATGGTATTTCACTATAATAATTTTTATCTAGTACAGTTCTCTTGAAGTATTTGTGCTTTGAAAATGTCAGCTGTATTCTAATGAAGCCAGGGTATTGTTTGCTCATAAAGAGGCCAGTGCATTCCACTGCTTTATGGTTTATTATGAGGCACAGTGTGAGAGTGTGGGTGGCACCATTTGGTGTCTGCTTGTTGGGGTAGTAACTGCCATTATGCTAGGTTGTTTTTGGTTGTTTTTTTTTTTTTTTTGATTCAGAAGAAAATATAATAAATGCGATCTTGCCTAGATCTAAACAATGTAAGCAAAGACTTTATTATTGCATGCTCTCAAGAAATGGAGTGAGTACACTTGAGATACCCAGAATAAGTGTATATACTTAAGTAGCCTGAAGTATGAGCAGTAGTACTCTTTTCCAATACATATGTTACCAAGAACAAGACTACATAACTGTTTTAATTTAGAGGGGAATCTTTCTAATACTTTAGCTTTGTCAAATAAAGTTGTAATGTGATCAGAATTATGAAAAGAATAATAATTAAATCCATGGAAGTAATCAACAAGATTTGATTTAAAAAAAATGCACAACAGACTTTGAGCTGGAAAACTCCTGATGAGGATTTGATTCAGAAAAAAAGAAACAGATGTCTCTCCTGTTACAATTGAGGTTGTTTCATTCAAAGTTCACAGTAGCTGATGAGGGTGAGGAGGTAATAAATCTGGCGTAACCAGCTCGTATTTAAAGAAAACTTGTGGGAATTAAATTATTTTATTTGATGCTTTGCATTTTTAATTGCATTGTAATATCATGGAAACTTTGATTTTCTTACTGTTGGCTTTTTTTTAAATATCTGAGGTGTATATGATCTGGGAATGAGTTAATATCTGCAAAAGTGGGTTTTTACTTCAGTTAAATCAAGTATAGGAAACTGACTTGGTAGAAATACTTTGATTCAAATTCTTTTTGTGCCCCCAATGACTGAATACTTGAGAAACTATCTACATGTGTTAAAGCCAGCTAAAAATATAGATGTTATCTGAAGTTCAGTAGAAAAGCTTAAAATGAAATTCACATGTAAAAGGTTGAGCTATTTTAGGGGTTAATTGTTCTGTTTGCTTCTTAAGTAAAGTATAGTGATTGACCTAAGGGGCCTCATGTGAGTAAGATCTACAGCAATTAAAGTATTTTGTCTATGAAGAGGGAGTCAGTTAGCTGATAGCTATCAGTTAATAGGGTGGGTAAGAGAGAGTGGTGGTTTTTAACTGACTTATTTAAATATTTATGGAAGTGCTGTGTTTGATACTTATTTTAAAATATATAATATAGCATCAAATTTTGAAATACTGTAGTAGTTTGAATGGATCAAAGACTTGTTTGTGTCCTTGATGATTAAACAATGTAGTTTTTTCTCTTGCTGTGTTGTTTTATTCCATTACCTTACATAATTTTAAGATTTATTGCTAGTAAGATAGAGAAAACTTAGACCCTGATCCTGCAACTGGTTTCATGTGGGAGGAGTACTGCATGCAGCTCCATTGAAATATTGGGCCTTTGCACCAGACATTTAATCCGTAATGCTTCACAGTATTTTCATAATAACCTTATGTTATTGAAATAATGCTTATCCTTATGCTGCACATTAAACTTGTTAGTGAGATCCAGTTGCAGGATCAGGACCATATGGGTGTACGGGTCTGTTCCCAAAGATCTAGTTGGAGAATTGGCACCAAAGGCTTCAGTTCTTCAAGCTTTTCTACATGGGTAGGATACTGTGTTGAGCCTGAAGTTATTGGGACTCTGTTCAGGCATAGGCGTCTGCCCATATAAATCAATTTGAGGGATTGGGGTTGCAGCTGTAAGCTCTTCAGGGAAAGGGACTATGTATTCTTTTTGTATATGACTGTACTACATTTAGCAATTTTTAGATGCTACTGTAATATAAGGGATGGCTGTATGAACTGATGATGATGTTTGATCTTACAGGACAATTCTCCCTGGCTGGGACAGACAAACCCTCTTTTTAAAAGCAAAATATTTACTATTTTCTATTCAGTCCTCCAGCATATTGTCTAGACCTGTGTATGTCAATGAAGTTAAAAGAATTTTTGGTTTTGTTTTTTCTTCTATGTACGTGTGTGTTTCTAACTTTCAAATACTGGAAGGTATGTTTTTGTTCCTTGAGTCTATAGCTTTTTGTTTGTGTTTTAATTTTTTTCTAATAATACAGGTACCAAATAAAGCAATACACATCTCATGATATCCAACTATGTAATACTTTGCAATGTTGTAGCATGATTTCTGTACCTCCTTTAAAATGTTTTAACTTCATAGAAACCAAAGCATGAAGAAACATCACATACCCTTATTGCAAAATATCTTACTAAACATCAAATATTTCACAACTTTTAGGCCAGTTTTAGCTCTGCCCATTAAAAGCTCTCTGTAGGCTACAATTTTTACTCTTTAAAATGATTTAATTATTAATTCAGTTTAAAACATGATGACCAGACATTTCCCAAGTTGAATATTCATTCCTAGGTTTTAAATGCTGTTAAATCTAAATCTAATTTATCAGCATTTTTCTAATATGTTTCATTCCTGTTAAATTCAGGGGCTTGCTTTCCTGTTGAAATGTATTCTCTGTTACCCCAATTGGGTGATGTATGCTTACTTTCAGACATGGTTTGCTTCAAACAAGCAACATCAGATTCTATATATATTCCCAAATTGACATTGTTTCTGACTGCTTTTCAACTAAGTTTCAAACCTGACAGAATATAAACAGAAAAAATAACTGAAAAATCTGTAGCTTTGTGTCTTTTTTAATAAAAGACTGTAACATTATAGCAGTCAATGCTGAATGTTAGGATGTAATGTACAGACTAAGTATCTAAAATAAGTGTTGTGGAATGATTGACTCATAAAAATTGGCTAAATTTTTGTTCTATAACACAGCAACTTTATAATTATTAATGAAGTTATAGGAGTAAAACGTAAACCTAAATATCATGTAAATGAAATTTCTGGTAATGTATGTAGATAAAAAGAAGCACATCTTTTTCCCTCCAATGTCATGTAAAGGCATAGGTCTCAGTTCATTTAATACTGCTTGTATTTTTCTAAATAAGAAATTATAGCATTGGTAGTCCTCCATTATGCACAATAATAATGGTGACAGATATTGACTGAAAAAATAATTTGTCTATGATACCTCTCTGTCAGGAGAACAATAGCATTTTAATGCACTTATTCACGACAGCTCCTTATTTTGAAGTTGTACCAGTGATTAACAGTACCTATCTTGTGCATTGTTTTTATATACAGTATGATTATAGACAGAGGCTTGATTGCTGGACCGTTTTTTTTAATGGAAAATAGTACCTGCAAACAAAATATTTGATAGTTTACTTCTTGGATTATCTCTGAAGCTCTTGCCTTAAGTTCCTAAAGCAAGAATAACCTTTTTAAAAAATTACTTGGGTACTGGTAGTGCATAGTGCTGTACACACACAATGCAAACAATGGAAATATGTGATGTGAGTTAGGCATACAGGAGTAATCTTATTGCTTTATTATTTGTATTGCCATACTACCTAGGAGCCCTTGTCATGGACCCAGACCCCAGTGTGCTAGGAGCTATACAAGCAAAACAAAAATATGGCTCCTTCCCCAAAGAGCTTACTAACGAATTATAAGACAAGACACAACATATGGTTGCAGAAGAAGGGAGTACAAGAAAACAATGAGACAATAATGATCAGCATGATAGGCAGTGGTATCTGCTCACCCAGCAGCCTAAGCTTTGTCAAGTTTATTGAAGGCATCATGGCAAAGAAGAGTTTTAAGAAGGGATTTGAAGAAGGATAATGAGGTAGCTTTGCAGATGTTTATGGAGCGCTCCTCCCAAGTGTGCAGGGCAGCTTAGGAGAAAACACAAAGCCATACTGACTATTTTGTATTAGCACCTAGGTATTATTTATGAGTGCTTAGTAAAATAAACAAAGGAGATATTCTCTGGCCAAGGACTTTCCCACCTAGTGTAGGCAGAGAAAATAGTTCAGATACCAGGGGTCATAATTTGCTAATGATTATTATTAATAATCATGTTTATCATGGCAATTTCTAGTGACCAACTGAAAGTAGGCCCCCATTGTACAGCACTCAGCACCAAACACAGAATAGTAGATAGTCCCTGCCCCGAAGAATTTACAGTCCATGATCTATGTGTGAAAAACAGTATATGTTGTGTCTGCACAAAACTTGAAAAGAGGATCTGGTAGGTTTAGAATATTTGAGACTTGTCTTCACTACAACAAAAAAAAGTGTTCTCAATTCAGGTTAGCTGACTTGAGGTAAAATCCTAGTGAAGACAAGGCAGTTTGTTGTTTTCACACAAGTTAGCACAGTGTTGCCTGTGGATAGAGCAGTGGACTGGGACTCAGAAAATCTGGGTTCTATTCCCAGCTTCTGCGACTGGTTTGGTGTGTGACAATGGGCAAGCCACTTATCTGCTCTGTGCCTCAGTTTCCCCATCTGTATAATGAGGATAATGATATCAAACTCCTTTCTAAAGCTTTTTTAAAGCTATGGATGAAAAGCATTAGAGAAGAACTAGTTGTTATTATCTGTGTCTGTGTACTTAGATCTATCTATGCTGATCTGTTTCATCCATATGAAAGGATTACTATATGTAGGGAATAAATCTGCCACTTTGTGCTCAACTGTCTTTGCCTATGCCTGCATTATTACTGGTGCTTGTTCTGTGAAATGTTAATTTGCATAGTCTTGTTGTCATCTTCTATGGTCCTCAAACAAAGGACATTATTAATACTTGGCATTTATGTAGTGTTTTTCCATGTTTAAAGGCTTTACATATGCTGTGTACGTTGGTTACAGAATTGTATTGAATATTCATTACTGAAGTCTGCTGTTTTCTATTCAAAGGTGACCTGTAAAGAGAGACATGTCTATGTCCTTTTTAGATTCTTTATTATGTACAAATAAGTCCTAAAGGGATTTTAACCCTGTCTCTTTTTTTAAACATTAGACGTATCAAGTTTTGACATTCCTATTTTTGCTGGAATACTGGTAACCTCCAGGCTTGATAATTGCAACTCATAACTAGGAATAAAGCCATGTCTACTGAGAACATTTCAACTCGTATAAAATACCTCAACCAGTCTTTTTCACAACCATGATCACTATGAACCTATCACCCCAGTGCTCTGCTCTCCATGCTGCTCTCCAGTGAACAGGCTAGTTCAAGATCTGTGTCCTAATTTTCAAAGCCCTCCATGGGATTGGTCCTAGCTACTTGAGATATGATCTCTCTCATGCCCCTGACCTCTCACTGCAGCTCTGTTCCACTGGACCCAGTGAGTGCTGGACATAGAACTTTTGCAGAGCTAGACCTAGAATATGGAACTCACTCACACAAGAGCTAAGAATGACAATGGGCCTTACTGCTTTCAAAACCAACTCATTTCCTTGACATGGAGTGGATGTGCACCCATCCACATAAACAAACAGACTATAGAAACTATTTTCTATTTTTAAATATTTATGAGGTGATTGGCTAGTACAGTCAAGGTCACTTGAGTACCTGGACTATGACATTGTAAGGGAGTGAAAGTTGAGAGAGAAGATATTTTAATCACGGTTTAAAACTTTGTTTTTGATTAATATCTGTTTAACTTAAACACCTGACAAACACTTAGAATGAATGCTCTTTTAGTGAAAGTTTCAGAATTTCCACCCCTTCAGTGGAGGGTGAAAGAGTACTTCAGCCTATGTCTGATATTTCTAAGGTAAAAATTCAGTAAGACCCCTTCCTTCCTGCTTTAAAAAACATTTCAATCCATATTTATGAATCCGAATGAAGCAAAAAAGTTAAGCAAGAAGGGCCGGAAAAAACGCATCTTAAAGGAGATCACTTTTATGATGGTTTTCTGGTGCAGTTCATTTACCATCAAAAGGGGGGATTTGTGGGGAGACAGAGTAGCTAAAATAAAATAAAAATCTGCATCACTGTGAAAATGAACTCTTATATATGAACCATGGCTGAATGGTGTTATCAGTGTCAAATTTAGACTGTTTTACCAATGCAGAAGATACAAACCCTGCTAAAAAGCTTACACAAACACACTAAAGGTGATCTTGTGTGGTAATCCAGATTGCTTTGCAAAACAAGACACTAAAAATATTAGACTCAAATACATTATGATCATTGCCAGGTTTTGAAAAAACGCTTTTGTGCCAAGGTAGTTGGTTTAGCTAGGTAGATGGACATAAGTGTTATGCACTTGGCCTTAAAACAGGAATGTTTGTTATATTATAAAACAAAATTTTATGTTAACTATGTAATCTTAATATATTACATTAATATTCAAAAGTCAGGAAATGAAAGCATTAACTCAGTCACCTTGTACATCCTCAATACTTTGTGGTAAACATTTAACCAAAAACTTTAATATATTTAGTATAAAAAGCACATGGGCATAGAAAATATAACACTTGCTTGTCCATCGGTGTGGTAAAACACAGGCCCAGTGCAAGTGGAACTGTGGTATTGAGAGAAGCAGCACAGTTTCACAGATCTGAAAAAAAGTAATAGGATGGCAGCTATGTATAGATGATGGAGTGCTGGGAAAAATTCAAGTACTGTAGTTGTCTGGATTGACTTCTTGGTAAAAATAAATGTTCTAAAATCTAGCAAAAATATAAATTTAAAACTGTTTTTTAAAACTATGTAAATACAGCAGTATAAAGAGTTGTGGATTTCTTTTGTTAAGGCCTTATGATATCAAATGAAAAATGCAGTAACACAAATCCTGAAATGAAGCACACGTTGTTAGAACTGGTTGGAAATTATCTGACAAAACTTAATTTAATCAGAAAATGCTGATGCACTGTATTTGGTCAGATCTATTGCAAATTAAACTAAATTTTTGTTGCTAGCTAGGCAGCTTTCTATTGGAAACATGCTGATGTCCTAGGGTGGACAGCCCCACAGCAGAGAACCTTTCAGCCCTATGAGCCCCAGCTGGAGTCACATCTCTGAGGCTGCTAGATTCAACCCACTGTGCAGCAGGCAGCCACTGGATCTGGTGCTCCTGGGCTGGCTAGGCCTCTCGCTCCATGGCAGGGGCCACGCCAGCCCCAGGATCTTGGCTGAGGCTCTTGGAACTGGATAGGCTCCTCACTCTGCATTGGAGACCAAGCCAGCCCCAAGTTCCACCCTGAGTTCCTGCTGGAGCTGGGGCTTTCTTGGGGCTGTTTAGGTTCCTTGCTCCTCAGCTTCGATCAAGCCAGCCCCGGAGATGGGGATTCAGAGGCCTCTAGGCTCCTGGCTCTGCTGGGCTCCCTGCTTCAAAGCAGAGAGCTTTAGATTAGAAGCCCTGAGAGTTTCAGCTAGGCTCTAGGGCAGCCTTGCCATGCCATGGCTTCCAGGCTCCCTGCTTGGAGCCTGAAAGCCCTGGAAGCCCCAGCTCAATAGCAGAGGGAGCCTGGAAATCCTGGGACCAACTCCCATGATCTGCAGCTCTGGGGCAGCAGTGCCATCTGGACTACACTTGGGTACCCAGTCCACCTGGAGATGTTTCCCTGGAGCCATGGACTCTTGGACCCCCAGTAATGGCTCAGTGAAAATGACATTCTTGTCATTTACTGAATAGTCAGTAACAACAGCAGTTTCACATTTACTGTCAGAAACACCATGGTTTGTTGTTTCCAAAATGAAAATCTTCAATTCACTGAGAATTTTCAGTAAATTCTGGTCTTGTTCTGATGTGGTACAAACCCAGATTCAGAAAACTGAAACTTCTCCTGAAAAGTTTTGGCTAGGTCTAATTGCTAACACTTTCTTTGTTGGTGGATTCAAGTTTAAGTTTTCTTAAATCTGCATGAAGCACCATTTTTTAGTAAGCTGAAGATGAGTTTGCAAAGGCTTTACATT
Organism: Trachemys scripta elegans; assembly: GCF_013100865.1. Classification (NCBI taxonomy): domain Eukaryota; kingdom Metazoa; phylum Chordata; order Testudines; family Emydidae; genus Trachemys; species Trachemys scripta. The sequence continues at coordinate 72,100,270 of NC_048306.1, read as the reverse complement.
CCTCTCAATTGCATTTTTCTGCCTGTATGTAATGTGATAATTTTTTAACACCACATCTGATCAATTCCAAGTTTTCAGAGAATGTTCTAAGCATCAGTGGCCAGAACCCTATTAATTTGTGAGGAGGAAATGGGGGCACAGATAAAGCCTCTGCCATATGTTGGAACACAACCACGGCTTCCTGCATCTCTGCAATTTTCTATAGATCAAACAACTGTTTGATAGCACCTATTTACGCATTTTAGCATAACAGTATCCCAACTCAGCTGTGCTCACCCGCCCAGTAGAGTTTAACATGCTGACACCCTGAATGACCTGTGTCTCAGACAGAAAGAATAATAATGGTGGAGCGGGGAAGTGGGAGTGCACACAGCTTCTGCCATGGGGGTGGAATAGTGATCCCAATATTGTGGGAGGAGGAATTGGGACATACAGAATACCTGGCAGGGGACATTAGGAGACCCTGGTATTGTGGGAATGGGAATGCACATAGAGTCCCTTCCATGGGAGGAAGATTGAGGGATCCTGTTATGGGGTTGGGGAACATAGGCCCTGGAATGGGGGGAGAACAGGAAACACGGTCATGAAGAAATGGGGGGTACACAGCTGTGGCCAAGAGAGGAGAATAGGAAACACTGGCACATGGCAGAAGGGAGCATGGGAGTGAGAAATGAATGGGGTACTTTCACAGATCTCATCAGGCTCCTCCTGCTAACCACTCACCTCTGGGTCCCCAGGTGTTTTAAGCTTCCCTGTGTCTCAGCATGCTGCAGCACTGTTTTCTCTCTTGTTCTTTTTGGCACATTTAATTGGGAACCAACTCTGACTATATGCCTTCACAGAAATGGAGCCCCTCAACCCACTTGTGTTAGGCTGCCAGGGCCAGTGCTGATCCCCAAAATATTCCAGGAGCTTAAAAGTATGTTCTCCCAGGATTCCACCAAAGATGTGATCTTTCTGGGTTATGGTTTAACTCTCTCAGAAGACACGTGGCATATGTAGCATACAATACACACAGACACTTTTCCCAGAGTCTAGCATAGGGGTGAGTAAACTTTTTCGCCCAAGGGCCACATTGGGGTTGTAAAACGGTATGGAGGACCAGGTAGGGAAGGCTGTGCCTCCCCAAGCAGCCGGGGGCCTACCCCCATCCGCCCCCTCCCACTTCCCGCCCCCTGACTGCCCTGCTCCAAGCCCCCAGTCCATCCAACACACACACCCCACTCCTTGTCCCCTAACTGCCCCTTCGTGGGACCGCTCCCCCGGGACCCTGCCCCCTACCAACTCTTCCACCCCCACTCCCTGTCCCCTGACTGCCCTGACCCCTATCCACACCCTTGCCCCCTGACAGCCCCCCCCTCCCCCGAGACTCCCACACCTATCCAATCCCTCCTTTTCCCTGACCCCCCCCACCCCTCCCCCGAACCTCCACCCTATCCAACTGCCTCCTGGGGCCCCCTGCCCCTAACTGCCCCCCCCGGGACCTCACTCCTTATCCAACCATCCCCTGCTCCCTGTCCCCTGACTGTCCCCCAGGACCCACTGCCGCTTATCCAACGCCCCCCCCCCCCCACACACACACACTCCTCACCTCCTTACCATGCTGCTCAGAGCAGCAGGACTGGCTTATTGGAAAGCCTAGAGGTGGGCGGGTGCAAGCCGCACAGCCCAGCAGGAGTGGTGGGCCAGAGCGCTCCCCACATAGCTGCGGGGGAGAGGGGAGCTCAGGGGCTGGACAGGACAGTCCCGCGGGCTGTAGTTTGACCTCCTCTGGTTTAGCACATTATTGTCCTTTAATAGCACGAGAAATACACAGATCCATACAAAATAATAAATTCTACACCATTTTCCTGCGTCCGTTTCCTCACCACTCCAGAGCAGTTTTGCGCTAGGGTCAGGATCCTCTGGAGACACCTAGGTCGTTCTGCTGCACAGCATGGATTGTGTGCTGAAACATAGTCTCTCCCCTCAACTCATCACCTCTCACTTGGGCTGTCCATGGCCTTCCTTCTTCCTGTCCACTTTTGCTTCTTTGTTTTGTCTTTTGGCAACTTTTCACTCTTCCAAAAATACCTCTCAGACCAGAGGAGGAAGTTCCTTCTCCCAGCAAATTCCCTTATCTATTGATCATTCATTAAGAGATAAGTACTCCCCATTGTCCCTGATCACGGGAAGATATTGACACAGCACTGCTAACCTATGATGGATACATATATAGAGGGGTATTGGTGATACAGCAGTTTTTATAGCAACAGCTTCACAGGATCAATCAGAATTCACAAGTTCTTCTTCAAGTGATGGTCTCTATGTGTATTCCACACATAGGTATGCATGCACACCATGCACCTGAATCTGGAAATTCTTCAAAGCAGTGTCCATTGGCCCACATATGCGCAGTAGCTCTCCTCATGCTCCCAACCAATGATATATAAGGTTGGGTGGGCCAACACCTCTCCAGTTCCTTCTGACCACCACATGGCCTGAGTCAGAATTGTGTCCTTTTTCACTTCTACTTGGAGTGGAGCTTTCAACACCTAAGCCCAAGGATGATTCTTCTAGGGCTTCCCTTGAGAGTAGAGGGCACTCTCATGGGTGCCAGGACAGGGTCCCCATCACAGACTATCCATAAGAGATGTACTTCTTCTCCATGCCTGTCCAGATTGGGTGAGACATCTTGCACAGAACCTAAGGGACCAGCTCCATTGAAGACACACTCACACCCCATACGGGAGGGCAAAGCACATAAAAGGAAGGATCTGCCAGTTCCGTCAGTCACCTCAGTACCGAAGTGTAAGGACAGACATTCACTGGTTCCATCTACGGGCATTGGTCCACTCCAGACCCATTGTCATTACCGCCTCATTCATCTAAGAACCTACTTATCTACTGATGCAGATGCACCAGGGGTCCTTCAGATTTGACTGACTGAACCCCTCGGACACTAGGGCATATGGAGACTTACATAACACCACAGCATATATTCCTTCTTTATCCACAGTCTCCTCTTGTCTCCGGCCTACATCAGTGTCCCAGGCGGGATCTACATCAGTGAAGCAGTACTCCTTCGCAATCTCTGCCGAATACCAGGAGCTGCTCCAAAGAGTTCCCAGTGACCTCCAGACACCACTAGAGGAGGTCCAGGATTCTCAACATTGGCTCCTGGACATCATGCAATCCCAGGGACCAAGTAAAGAGGCCCTCTTGATCAATGAGGCCATACTAAAGCCAACCAGAGCAGTATGGCACACTCCAACATCCTGTGCCCCTATCCCCCCCCACACACACATACCCCTCAAGAGGTGATATTTTGTTCTAGCCAAAGGAGCTGAATTTTTATTCTCCCATTCTGCCCCCAACTCTCACTGGTGGTACAGGCAGTTACAGAAAGGGCTCAATCGCACTATCAAAGGGCCACCTGGGCAGCTAAGAGCTCCAAGAGACCGGACCTCCTACAGGGGAAGTTCTTCTCCATAGGCCTGCAATTTCATGTCACTAACTACTAAGCTGTGTTAGCAAAATATGATTTTAAGAACCCTTCCAGGCTTGTAGACTTCATAGATAAGCTTCCCACAGAGGACAGGGCCTAATTTCATTCTCTTTTAGATGAGGGGAAGCTATTGGCAAAAGTAGCCCTCCTGGCTGCAATGGATGTGGTAGAGACAGCTTCCAGAAGTCTGGCCACTAGTTTAGTCATGAGGAGGGACCCTTGGCTATATACGTCAGGGTTTCCTAGGGAGGTCCAAAACATCATCCAGGACCTCCCCTTTGCTGAGTCAAATCTCTTTAATGGGAGAACGTATGAGTCCCTGCACGCTAAAGGACTCAAGATCAACTCTCTGCATTCCTTGGGGATTTATACTCCAGCCCTGAGGAGAAAATCCCAGAGAGAGTCCTATAGACCAAGGCCACCCCCTCCTCATGCACCTTATTACTAGCCACTCAGCAAGCCTCCACAAATGCCAGAGGATTCAGAGGCCTCGCTTCTCAGCCCCCTCCACTGCCACGGCCTGTACTCACTCCCAGCCGCCAGCCAAGGGATATTTTTGACGTATTGGTCAAGACCTGCATACCACCACGGATGCCACCCACCTCTTCCCCTATCATCTTTGGGGGCCATCTCACATTCTTCGCTCACAACTGGAGGAAGATTGCTATGAACAATTGGGTTCTGGAGATTATACATCAGAGATACTCCATAGAGTTTCTCACCTTTCCTCCTCATTCACTGCCTTCCTGGTTCTACTTCAGGGACCACTCTCACAAAGTAATTCATCAAGAAGCAGAATCCCTTTTACACAGAGGGGCAGTAGAGCACATCCCTCCTCATTACCACGGGAGGGGGTTCTACACTCCATAGTTCCTAATTCCCCAAAAAAACTCTGCATGGAGACCCATCCTGGACCTTCAGCATCTTTATTCAAAAACTGAAATTCCGGATGATTATATTGGTATCAGTAATCCCCTGCCATCAGGAAGGACTATGGTTCGTGGCCCTCAATCTGAAGGATGCGTATTTCCATGTGTACAGTCATCCATCGCACAGAAAGTTCCTGCATTTTATGGTAGGCCAGGAACACTTCCAGTTTTGAGTCCTCCCCTTTTGGGTTAGCTACGGCACCCAAAGTATTTATGAAAGTTTTCTCTGTGGTAGCAGCCCAGATGGTACACCAGGGATATATGATATTTTCGTACTGGGACAATTGGCTCCTGGTAGGCCAATCTCGTCAGGCGATCAGGTCGGCAACAGGATATCTGGGCCCCATATTGGACACATATTGGAACTGAGAGTAGTCCACCTTGTGTTCAAGGCCTTCCTTCCATTCATACGCTCACTCCATATACAGATAATGTCAGACAGTATTACCACTGTGGTCTGTATAAACAAACAGGGAGAAGCGAGATCTCATCTGCTCTGCCTGGAAGCCGTCAGACTTTGGAAATGTTGTGTCAGGAACTATATCACAATACAAGCCATATCCTCCCAGAGGATTTTTAAGTGAGTTTCGGGATTCATCTGACAGTTCTACAAAATAGCAAAAATTCCTCTCCCTGAGGGTGTTATAGCTCACTCCCTGCAAGTACAAGCTGCCTCCACGGCATCCTTATCTGACATCCCACTACAGGACATCTTTTTTTTTTTAATCTTTAGGGCGGCCACCTGTCCACACATTTGCGACATGCTATTTTGTAGCTCATGCCTTGGCTGCTGATGCAACATTAGGATCGGCAGTATTGCAAGCATCTTTTCTACTGGCTTGCACTTGCCTCTAGTCTGAAAACTGCTTATCAATCACCCACATGTGGAATATACTTAGGGACCATCACTCGACGAAGTGGAGGTTGCTTACTGTAATTAGAGGTTCGAGATATGTGATCCCTATCAGTATTCCATTACCTGCCCTCCATCCCCTCTGCTTTGGATCTGGATTGGATTTGCAGTAAGGAGGAGTGGAGAGGCGTCGTCCCGCACCCCCTTTTACCAACAGTCAGGAGCACGAGGAGAGCTACTGCGCATTTGTGGGTCAATGGACACTGCTTTGAAGAATTTCCAGACTCAGTTTTGTGGCATACACGCATACCCATGTGTGGAAGATAGATAGGGATCACACATCTCGAAGCACCTCCAGTTACAGTAAGTAACTCCACTTGTACAGACAGATCCCCAGAATCATCACAAGGAAATACAGCCCCAGGCATGAGGCAGGTGGTGGTGGAAGTTGCAGGGAGTGTCTGAAACAAAAGGGAATGGGAGAGTGGCACACAGGGAACTTGTGGGGGTGGAATGAAGGGATGCAAAGAACCTCATGTATTCAATAAGCTAGACCTACACAAGCTACAAGGTGTGTGACTCCCAACCCCCCAATTCACTAGGCATGTCACATGGCCATCAGCTTACGGAAGGCCTCAAACAGGTTTCCCCCTACCAGCCTGCCTGTGCAACAACTATTTTTATTTTTATCTGGCTACATAGGAGCTACGCACATTTTAAGTAATTTAAGTCCATGGCTTATCAGTAGTGGCACATCTCTTGAACACTACATAACTACATATCCAAACTTGCCATTACCATCTTGTCCAAATACTTGGTTTCTAAGTGATAGTTTCAATCACTGATTATGAGGCTGCGATTGGCTCATAAGGATCAGGTGCTGTCGGTTGAAGACCAGCATATAACATAATACTTTTGCAACAACTCTTAGTTATTTTTCAGTGAAAACACCTATATATAAATTATTTTTTAAAATATTAACTCACAAGATGGTAAACACAACACTTATGGATATGCTTTGTTCTTTGAGTAGTTGCACGTGTGTATTCCACTCAGGTGTGTGTTCAAGAAAAGGACACATTTCCAGAGATCTGCACCTGAAGCAGTATGTCAGGGAGTAGGCACTGAGACTTGGCTCAGTCCCGGGTCTTCGACAGATCACCCAGTCTCTTGGGCTGCTAGGGAGGCTGCAATGGTCCCTGACAGATGCATGGATTTAGATTCTTCTCCTCTGAAAAGGAGGACTTGGTCTTTCTCTTTATGGCTTCCCCAAAAGAAGACCCATAAAACAGACCGGAGCCACTCCAGCGCTAATAAGGACTCTTCCTCCTTGTCACGGTGTATGCACACCCCATCCCCCTTTGGGGCAGGGCAGGGTGGTGATATCACCATGGTTAGTATCCCTGGCGGCCCTTGGGGTGGCCACGGTATGGCCCAGAGGCAGAGGTTACAGCCTAATGGCCAGAGTCGATATGGGCAGGGCAGCACAGCGAAATGGCTAGAGTCAATATGGCGGGGGGAAGGTGGGGGATGCCCAGTGGCATAGCCAGGTGGAGGGAACAGGGGGAGCAATAAAAAAAAAGGTGCCACCCGCTGCGGCACTTTTACTCACCCGGCGGCGCTCCGGGGCTTCGGTGGCGGGCACTTCACTCACTCCGGTTGTCTTTGGCGGCACTGAAGGTCCCGCCGCCGAAATGCTGCCGGAGACCCGGAGCAAGTGAAGGTCCCGCTGCCGAAGTGCAGCCGAAGACCTGGAGCGCCGCTGGGTGAGTAAAATGAAAGCGCCGCAGCAGGTGGCGCCTTTTTTTTTTTTTTTTAATCGCTCCCCTGGGTGAGTACAAAGGTGCCAGGAAATTGACAAGGTGCCACTTGTGCTCAGTGGGGGAGCAGCCACTCCCCCCCAGCCACGCTACTGCCACCACCAGGGGGGTGGCAGCCCAGGTAGGGGATCCTGAGCCCACCCAACTCCACCGGGCCCCAACCTCACTAAGGTGGGAGATACCACTCACTCACCCTCCCTGGGTCACTTCCTACTATAGTTCCAGAAGCTGCTGTCCGTGGGGCACCAGGGTCTCCGAGCTCTTCAGCATGGAGGTTCCTCCGGGGCTCCTTGAGTTCCAGGCCTCCAATCCGGCTCGCAGGGTTTCTGGCTCTTGCAGGCAAGGGCTGTGGTGGCTTTTCCCCTGGAGCTTCGGCCAAAGGTCCTTCCCCTCCGGCAGTCAGCTTGGAATCAGCTGGGCTGCTCCCTTTTATACTTAGGCAGCAATTGGAGCATGCCCAGCATGGCCTGAGGGGTGGGACTTCCACAGCCCATAGTGTGGGGTTAACCCTTTCTTCATGCACACCCTCTCACGCTCCTCTTTGAAGAAGGACACAGAATATCACCAAAACTACTCAGGTACTCAAGGAAGAGCTGGGCCATCAACCCTTCTCCTTGGTACCATGGAGGGAACATCATAGTACTATGCTGTTGACTCGTGTACTGTCTGTGGGATGGCTATTGAGTCCGGTACCCATTGACACTGTTCCGGCACCAGCTTTATCAGTACCAATGACCCCACAAGCTTATGAGGCAGCAAAGAATTTGCTTTGTTGCTTCATCCCAGATTCTCCTGTAGTCTAGGAGTCCTTTACGAGTGGAGGACTGATGTTCTCAGCACCTACAGCTTTGGTAACAGGCTAATCCTCAGACTGGGCACCAACTGCATCTTTTTTTGGCACTGCTGATGCCGTCTTTCTCGGGACAGAGTCTCGACATGCTTCCCTCCCTTGGGGCCCATTTGCAGTACCAAATACCATACTGCCATCTGCACCAATACTGGCTCTTCCCAGTGGACCACAGACAAATCAAGGCACTTAGTGGCCCCTTCAGGATTGGCACCCCCATTGCGTACTGACTATTCAGATGGTTCCTTATGGCTGTGTTCGGAGTCCTCCTCCACTTTGCCATCCCCTCCTGGGTGTTCATCTAACAAGTCTACACTACTTCCTGAAGGAGAGCATCGGTATAGAAAACAGGACCATTCATATAGTCATGATAGATCCTCCTGGCCTCATTCCTATTGGTTGCCTATGTCCCTCATGCTTCTGCAGTGGCCCTTTTGGAGCCCTTGTGATGTGTTTCAGGTCCTAATCTCTGGAACACACAAGGAGATCACCAGACTGTTTTCTAGATGCCCTCCAGAGCCATCTATGTTGCAGGCCCACGCAGATATTGGTGCCTTATGAGCAACCAGTCCTGCAGAACAAACCATTGCCACGGAAGCCTTTCTACCACAAGAGGACCCACTGACCCCTGGTACTGACATTCCCTACACCAGATGTTTCGATGGCCCCAGATTCCTCCCCCTCCAGTGCTTGAGGATATTAAATCTTCTCGAGACCTACCAGGAAGGGTTACTGCAGCATTGGGCATTCAATCTAAGTTTGTCCAAGAGAACACTCACAAGCTTTTGGACATTCTTGAGACGTCAGTTCCTGGGAGGATTGCTCTCCCTATTAATAAGGCTCGTTTGGAACCAGAGAAGGCCTTGTGGCCCATGTTAGCCTCCTTAGCTCCTACAGCCAAGTGTGCAGACAAACAATAGCATGTCCCGATGCAAGTCTTTGAGTGTTTTTATTTCCACCCTGCCACAAGCTCCCTCATGGTCACTGCCACCAATGAGTGGTCATGACAAGGGACATTCAAATTGATCCAAAAGGGAAAGAGTCCAAGAGATTTGACTTGTTGGTGAGAGAAATTTATTCCCACGTCCACTCTCCAGATGTGTGTAGCTAATCGAGAAACACTGTTACCAAATATGATTTTGTAGAGTCATAGAATATCAGGGTTGGAAGGGACCTCAGGAGGTCATCTAATCCAACCCCCTGCTCAAAGCAGGACTAATCCCCAGACAGATTTTTACCCCAGTTCCCTAAATGGCCCTCTCAAGGATTGAATTCTCAACCCTGGGTTTAGCAGGCCAATGCTCAAACCACTGAACTATCCCTCCCCCTGGGACAATGTCCAAGTTTACAGATAAACTGCCTAAAGATGCAAGGGTGGTGTTCAGGGTTTTCCTGGCAGAAGGTCAGTTTGTGGCCAAGACATTACTCTAGTCAGTGCTCAATGTGGCAGTTACTTCTTCTAGGGTAATGGCCTCTGCAATTACATGGAGAATCTCGTGGTTACAGAAGTCTCTGACATCCCAGCAAACCACAGAGAACCTCCTTTTTAATGATCAGTTTTTATTTTCTGACAAAACTGATCAGATTTCATATTCACTTAAAGACTTCTGTTCTACACTCTGTCCATTGGGTATCTATACTCCAATCCCCAAGAGATGTTGGCACAGGAGCCTGCAACAACAGCAGCATTTTCAGCAGTATTACAGGCAGCCTAGTTATCTCCTGAGGCAGCATGATTTTTTGCGGAGGAGGGCAGAAGTCACGGAGAAGGAGGTCCTCCAGTTCCAACTCAAATCCACCAGTTCATCCTCTGGCATTAGGGCCCTACCAAATACCATACCATGCCACCCTTACTTCTGCACTGCTGCCTTCAGAAGGTGGTCAGAGAGTGATGACTGCTGACTGAGGGCCCACCTCTGCAGGCGGCAGCCCAGAAGTAAGGGTGGCAATACCATACCATACTAATGCTGCTGCTGGCAGCGGCTTTGCCTTCAGAGCTGTGCTCCCAGCCAGCAGCTGCCACTCTCCAGCTGCCAAGTTCTGAAGGCAGTATCACCACCACCACCAGCGCAGAAGTAAGGTAGCAGTACTGCAACCCTTACAATACAACCTCCCTACAATAACCTTGCGATCCCCCTCCCCCAAACTCCTTTTTGGGTCAGGGCCCCTACAATTACAACACTGTGAAATTTCAGATTTTAATAACTGAAATCACGAAATTTACTATTTTTAAAATCTTATGACTGTGAAATTGACCAAAATGGACCGTGAATTTGGTAGGACCCTTTCTGGCATCTTTGGGGAAGCAGCACATTTGACTTCTCTCTCGAGGCCAACAGTACAGTCACCAGTGATCATCCTTGTTCCAAAATGGTTGGGAAATAGAAATTGTCCAACTTTCCCAATGGTTGGGAAGCCATAATGACAGATAAGTGGGTCCTAAGCACTGTCAGACTGGGATACTTTTTCCAGTTCCTCTCCATCTGCTTCTCCCACCCTTTAGGGTACCAGTGCTTACTACCCAGTGCTCCTTTAGGAAGTTCAGACTCTGCTCTCAATAGGGGCAATATAAGAAGTTCCCTTTCAGCGTTGGGAATGAAATTTTACTCATCAGATTTTCTGATCCCCTAGTTTAAGGGGGTCCTGAGACTCATGCACAACTTTTGAAATCTCAACAAGTACATCAAGAATATAAGATTTGCGTGGTTTCTCTAGCATCAGTCTTTCCCTCCCTAAATCACAATAACAGGTTTACTGTCCTTGATCTCCAGGACGCCTACTTCCATGTGACAGTATTGGTAAATAACAGGAAGTTTCTGAGATTAGTAACAGTAGGTCAAGATTATCAGTACTCTACTTCCCTTTGGATTGTCCTTGGCCCCACGCATCTTTGCAGTGGTGACAGCCTTCTTGTGGAGGAAAGAAATTCACATCTTCCATTAGCTAGACGATTAATGTGAGGCAGATCCAAACATCAAGTTCTTCACCATGTCCAGGGCTTAAATTCAGCTGGAGTCCAGTGGAGCAGTGCTCTGGTAAATATTTTCAAACCTGTGGGAGCCCTGGCGGCTCCTGTGGGATTGGAGTCCCGCGGATCCATCCTACCGCAGAGCTAAAGCTCCAAGCTCCAGCCGCTGAAGCCCAGAGCCCCAAATGGGTGGGGAGCGGGTTCCAGGAAATAATCTCTCAGAATTTAAGCCCTGACCATGTCCATTTCATCTGTCTCGTTGATCATCTGTGACTCCTGCAGAACAAAGGAAAGTCGTCATTAGTTCCAAGACAGAAAAGCAAGTTCATTGAAGGCCTAATCAGTTCTACTAAATTGATGGCTTTTCTACCTCAAGACAGATTTCAGGTGATTCTCCTGTTGTGCCCATCTCTCAAGTCTTGCCCCATTACCACAATTCAGGTATGTTTAAGTCTAGTAGGCCACATGACTTCATGTGCTTAAGTGACCCTGCTTGTCGTGCTAAGCCTGCACATCTTTCAGGGATGGCTGAACGTAGTCTATCAACTGGCCATGGACAAGTTGTTCAAGGTTCTTTCTGTGGTCCCTAGAGTGGTGAATGGATCAGAAGAGTGAATGTGGAGGCAAACCATTTGCTTGCCCCCTTCTAGCCAAGAGGATGTTGCAGACATCTTTCTGATAGGGTGGGGTGTGCAGCCACGGGATTTGCAAATCCAAGCTTTGTGGATGGAGCAAGAAAACAGTTCTTCATATCAGTGTTCTTGAGCTTTGAACTGTTCACAAAGTCTGCCATGCTTTTGATCTTCACATCAGTGGCCCAGATACTCATAGACTATACATCTAGAATGTACTGTTTGAACAGACAGAGGGAGCACAGTCCAATAAGCTCTGTTGGAAAGTGATTAAACTCTGGCACTTTTGCATTAAGGAAGGCATTGCCTCCATTACTGCTCACTTACCTGGCTCCTGAATCAATTGGCCAACCATCTCACCAGGAGTTTTTCCTGGAATCATGAATGGTCCCTAAAGATCAGTGTGTTGAGGACCATATTCAAGGCCTAGGGTATTCCGTCAGTCAACACTTGTTTGCAACAAAAGACAACAAGCAATGTTGTCAGTTTTGTTCTCAAGCAGTTCACAGTTTAGGCTCAATGCCTGATGCCTTTCTGCCGAGATGGGGAGCGGCGCTCGTGTATTTTTCCCCCTATTCTGCTCATCCCTCAGGTCAGGTCAGATTGAAACAAAATTGTGCCGAGATAATGCTCAGTGAACCAGCCTGGTCGAAATTGTGTTGCTTCTCAGATCGTCAGAGACTCTTCAGCTCCTATGGCCTTTATCTCTTCTTCCAGACACAGACAGATGTGGCTCCGAGAGCCGAGCAGCCTACATTTCATGGCATGGCTTTTGAGTGGGTAGATCAAGCAAAAAAAGACTGTTTCGTGGCAGTTCAGGAAATACTTATTAGTAGAAAGCAATCCACTAGGAAGCATTTCTCGATCTGGTTCACTAGTCTGAGAATTTAGCCAGCGGGTGCTGTAATCCAGGACATTTTAGACTGTCTGCTTCACCTTAAATCTTTGGGTCTTTTTCTGAGTTCGCTGAGAGTCCACTTAGCTCCATTTTCAGAAATCCTTTTTCCCATTCAAGGGAAGTCATTTTTTTTCAAACCCGATGGTGGTTAGATTTTTAAAAGGCATTTGTTTGGATTTTTCCTCTTGTAAAAGACACACTTTTGGACCTTAACATTCTACTAGTGGCCCTGATGGGTCTTCCCTTTGAGCGTTTGGCAACCTATTCTTTGCTTCATCTCTGTCAAAAGATATCCTTTCTCATTGCAGTTATATCAGCCAAAAGAATAGGTGAGCTTCAGGCTGATGGCAGGTCTGCCATATACCCAATTTTTCAAAGATAAAGTAGCCTTGAGGTCCCATCATCAGTTTTTAATTAAGTAGTGTGGGCATTTCATTTGACCCAAATAATATGCTTGCCTGTTTTTTCCCCAAAGTTGTACTCAAATGAATATGAAGAGTGTCTTCATACTTTGGATGCAAGGCAAGCACTGACCTTTTGCGTGGACAGCATTAAGCCCTTTAGTTTATCTCCTCAGCTCTTTGTCTCTTTTGCTGACAGAACGAAAGGTCAGATAATTTCAGCACAAACAATTTCCAGATGGATTATTTCTTGCATCACCCATCCACTGCAGAGACTGTTGGCCCATTCAACAAGGGCTCAAGCTACCTCGGTAGCATTTTTGTGGGATTTTCCCATATTATTGGACATCTATAGGACACTGGTTCTCTGTGCATCTCTCCACTCACCATTGCACCATCACATCTTCAAGATCTGATGCAAACTTTGGGAAAGTAATCCTACAATCACTATTTAAGTAGATTCTGAGTTCTACCTCCTAACAGCACTGCTTGTGAGTCACCTGAGTGGAATACACATGTGCAACCACTCGAAGAAGAAAAAATTATTACATCTTCAAGAGGCAGTTCACATGTGTATTCCATGACCTGTCCCCTCTGCCTTGGTGTCTTGAGACATGTTTCACTTCAGAGGAACTGAGTGGGGTCAGAGCAACACCACCCTTATATAGCCTTGGGAGGAGCCCCAAGAGTTCCAGGGTGCGTGCACCGCCCCATTGGGTACTGCTGCTAGAAAGATCTCTGATTCCAGCATGCTGGGGGTGCATACACCTGAGTGAAATACACATGTGAATCACATCTTGAAGAACAACAGTTACAGTGCAGATAAGTAACCATTCTCCCCTCTCCACCCATTTGTGTATGGTCTGGTTAAATGTTGTCGTTGAAAGTTTTCATGGAAGAAGTGTGGTTTAAATGAGGTACTGGAAGGAAGTCCTGAGCATCAGGGAGTCATGGAAGAATGAGCAAGGGCAAGTGAGAAAAGAAAACAAAACCACCATTTGGAAGGGAGATTTGGGCAATGCTTAGATAACAGGAGTTGGGAGTAGTGGGAAATGAATATGGAGGTCTAGGCAGAGGAGTGTACAGCCTTACAGTTGAAGATAGAATGTTTGAACATGATGTGGAAGGAGATGGGGAAGCCAGTGAAGGAATATGAGGAAGAGTGGCTTAGAGCAACATGCAAGCAGGATGGTTTTTACAAATAGCATTTTGTATAGCCTAGAAGAGGATGAAATGACATGACAAGAGGCCAGAATTGAAGACATTGATCTTGACATGGGTAGGAATTTTAATTTGAAGATGAAGAGGGAAGGGAATTTTTAGTGAAGCCTTAAAGATGAAGGCTTTGGCATTAGCCTGGCTACGTATTGGCAAAGGAGGAGACAAATCATATGACACTGCGGTTGTGAGCTGGGTAAAAGGATGGTGTTGTCTGTCAGTTTATGGAAAAACCCAGAAAGAGAAGATGAGATATTCAAAATTCTGTTTTTGTTATGGTTAGTTTGAGATGACGTGAAGGAGCCATACAGAGATGCAAACAACAAACAAAAAGGATAGAGGTATCAAGAGAAATTTGAGGTTTGTCATCTTAAAGAGTATAACTAAAACTGTGGAAATGGATCAAGTCACCTAATGCAAAAGTATAGAGGGAGAAAAAGATAGGGCGTATGGACGAAGATAGAACCCTGAAGGACTCTGATGCAACAGGAAAAGGTGGAAGCAAAATGCATGATTCATGAGCTAGGAAGAGAACTAGGAGAGTGCAGAATTGTAAAAATACAGGGAGGAGAGCAAGTGGAAGATGATGGGAGTAGTCAGCTGAGGTGAAAGTGGTTGATACCTTGAGGAGGACAACTCTGGCGATGATGCTCTTAAGCCTGAGAAGCAGGAAGTTGTTAGTGACATGAGGTAGAGCAGTTTCATTGGCATGAAGAGGTGGAAGCTGAATTACAGGGTATACAGAAGAGAGTTATAGCAGAGAAAGTCAAGACAATTGGTGGACATAGTCAAGGACCTTAGAGCCAAAGGGAGATGGGCAGTAGAAAGATAAGTGGGTTAAAGGGATTTTAGAATAAGGTATGTTACAGCATACTCAAAGGCTGAAGGAAAAAAATCAAAGTGGTGGAGAGAAAGGTTTAGGACTGGTTTCATTAGTCATGGGAAAAGTGGATATGTAAGATCAGTAGATCACCTAGATGTTGTTTAGTGGGAACAGAGAGTTGCCCTCTGCATGCTCTTGGGGCGGGGGGAGGGGAGAGGGAGAAACAGTTTTTCAAAATTCTGGTATATGCAATTTGCCTGGACACCTGTGGACACATACAGGAACTTTCCCCAATGATCTACTAAAGTCTGTATCACCAATCAGCATTAATCCTTCCTGTCAGTATACTCATGGGCTTATTAAGACAGAGGGGTGGAGCAAATTGGGCACATTGGGTTTCAGTTGTTTAAATGCTTCTATGATCTAAAAGCTTGTCCATCATAGAGTATGCATTGACATGCAAACCTCCATGACAGGACTTTGGACTTTCCATCACCGCATTGGTGCTCAACAGATAACTATTTGATGATGGTTTGCAATGGGAACTACCACTCTTGCATTGTGAGCAGAGCCCTCATCCTGGTAAGGTGACACTACAATGACAGCACTAGCCCACTGTAAGTGTACAGAAAAATCATCCAGGTGTGGGTCTATTTTTGTAGGCACACCCATGAGTTTAACTTTTTATATTAAAGTATGTGGCAGCCGGTGGGTTCCTCTTTTTTGTGGAGACAAGAGGATATTATTTCAGGAAGTATGTAAGTTAAAATGTAACTTTTAAGGTAAGTAAAAATCTGGGGCCTGGTGAGTTGACAGTGTCTCGTTAAAAGACCTTGACCTTTTGTGAGGGTATGTTTACAAAGTACAAGAAAGAGAAGAAACTACATATTTCAAAATTTGACATGAGAAAGAGTTCACTAAAGCATTACTCATAGCTTACTGTTTAAGGGAATAATTTAGAATTCTGTTTTTTTATCACTTTTCTTTAGGTAACATTTCAGTAATTGCATTACCAGTTTCCAGCACCAATTCCCCAGCTAAGATTTTGCCAAAAACCTTAGGACCAGTAAACGTGAATGTTGGACCCCAAATGGTAAGTACTCTAACTCTGGGCAACATTACATTGTGTAACTATATGGATGACTTTCTATTTACTTAACATAAAAAGGTTAAAAGTGAAAGTACAAACTACCACTGCAGCTACTCCTCCAGCTATAAATGCCGTTGAATAGCCATAAGTGCTCCCCCTTGTATCCACAGGTAATGAAGTAGGAACAGTGTTCTTGGCACTCTACCATAACACCACTCCCAGGAGAGATTCTGTATGGGCATACCTACACGTTCTAGAGTGAATGGAGGCTCCTTGTGCAAAAATATGCAGCTACACCTATTACATGACATTTATCCTTTAATCAAAATTGTATTGAAAAAAACATTTTCCCCTCCAGAATGTTGCCGCTGCTGTTGAATATTTTTATGTGCAACATTCCCTCCACACAAGAGGAGAGTGTGTGCCTGGAATTCTGTTATTTGCCTAGAGTTTCAACTTATTGTTATATCTGTAACAGTGCTAAAAATGGTCTGTTATTGTCTATACTAGCTAAGCAGTGTACAGCACTGGTTCAGGAGGATCCATTTTGAGAACTATTTTCAGCAACAGATCAATTTCCTAATGGATAGGACAGTAGTAGTCTTGCATGCATAAACTAGACGTAGTAGTAAGCTATTGCTTGGAATATATGATATACAACAGACATCCAAGGTGTTTTACAAGAATTTGTTGTAATGGTTTCTAGTTTGCAAAACCCATAGTCTCCAGTGGTTTCTGCCAAGTTGGACAGGAAACCACAAGCACTATAGCTAGTCCTCCCAACTTTATTTTCCAGTGTACAGCGCCTTGCATTTGGTATTAGCTAAAAGCCTTGCTCCTAGAGTAGTATTGAGCATTTTGGAATTGGTGTTTCAGGAGTTCCTAAAATGAACTTTGTAAGCCATGCACTATATTGTTGCGCTAGAATGTTTTTACCAAAAACAGTGTTACTATGTGGATGCCATAAGTGATTACAAAGAACAAGAGTGAGAGAGAACCACAAAGTTCATACAATCACTGCCCTACAAACATACTCCCAGTGTGTGCATATGATATTTTTTTGTTTTTGCTTTTGGCAAAAATGGAACCTGTAATTCACAACTATTGGCCATTGGTTTAGTTCCATCAGTGATAGCAATAGTGAAAGCTGTAACATAGAAATAAATTGGGCATTTTTACCACCCTGTCATCTCACTCATCTGAGCACACACATTCTCTCCAGGGTTAATCAACACAGTGGTGAAAACTCCTGACCTGCCTGAGTCCTGTCATGCTAAAGCTTTCTCTGTTGCTACCACAAGTGCTGAATTATGATTTCTGTTGTTGACAGTTCAAATATAGCCCCTGCCATGGGTGGGTGACTTTTAGCCCCTTAAAAAACATGTAAATGTGTGTGGGGGAGAAGGGGGGATATAAGGGGCTGGAAATTACATCAGCCTCTAAGTGTAAATTCTGATAAATGTTTGGTGTGGGTTTACTTATCAGGAGCAGCCCATTTCTGCAGAGTAAGGTAAACTGAACAATTGAGTACTCTTAAGGGATGCTGTCAAGTTAAAAAACATACTTCTGTTTGAATTATTTTATCTACTATTAGAATGAACACCTGAGATTACTATAGCGTGAAAGATATTGGACAGAAAATGACTGTTCATTTTTTTGACAGTTTTAGACTTCACTGGGGCTATTCATATGAATAAAGTTAAACACACAAAGCCTAAGCCTGCAAACTTACCTACTTTATCAATATGAGAGTTCTTTGTGTAGAGATAATTTAAATATAAATCTTTACTATAGGCAGCTCTTCTTTTTTGTTGTGAGGTTTTTTCTCACAGTAACAGGATAGAGAAACTTAAAAAAAAAAAGAAGATGAGAAAACATGATTGCATAATGACAACATTTGACAGGGGAATCCAGTGGCAGGTTTAGGAGTAATTTCAGACTCTAAACTCCTCTTAAAAAGGACCAGATTTAAGTTGAGTGTAGGAGGGTTCTCTTGAAATACTCCCCATCTATTTTGGCAGATGCATACTGCCCAGTGATCCAGTTTTGGGTAGCTAAGGTCTTCTATGAATCTAAATGTCCAGTTAACGGTCAAATGTAAGTCAACCTATGGACACACTCCTACTAAATTTTATATGACATTTTTCTTCGCTGACCTCTTGTTTTAGAATAAAAGAGACTATTAGTTTAGCATCAATTACACTTGATCTGTGGGGGGTTTAATTTGACCCTAGGTTGGATCTGTGTTTATCTCCTCCTCTTACTGCTTTTAGGAAGAAGAGCATGCACCCAATCATACAGAGCACACATTCATGACATCAGCAGTAAATTTAGTGGTCCAGAGCCAGGACAAGCTGTTGGAGATAGAAAACTCGCTGCTGCTACTGCTTCCACCGTAATCAGACTCAGGGCTTGTCTACATTTGAAACGCAAAAGGGTTTCCCTTCCCCCCCCCCCCCGTCTCTTTCTTTAAAGACCCACAAAGGGAATAGTGGGCATAATCTTATTATTTTGTCAACCGATTAGGCCTACTTTCTGCCACAGCAATTTTGATTCACTGGGTTCTGGTTCCACACTTTTCTTGTTTACCAAGCATGGTCCTTGAGTTATATCAATAGGCCTTTTTGTTTGGACTAATTCAGTCTTTCTATTTCTCTTTCATACCTTTTCCCATCAACATTTGTTACTTTAGATTATTGTGACATCTTATGAACCTTCATGTATTTTTTACAGTTGAGCCTTACATTTAGAGTAAATTTGTGTTGTTATCACAACACCCATGACGATGCTGTTTGAGCGCATTCCAACACCTCAGCAACATGACTAACATCTTAACGTGTAATATGTAGTTCTTTACTCTCCCCCTCCCCTTTGGGGAAAACTGCATGTAAATTTTTTAAAACTTACATTTAAAAAATTAATATATGCTATGTATTTTTACTAGCAAAGGCCAGATTGAAGAAAATGCACCAGCTTTGAATGGAAGTTGGTGTTATTTGTGGTGGTTCTTAAATCCTGTGGGAATTCATAGAATCATAGGGTTAGAAGGAAGTGCAAGGGTCATCTAGTGTAACCCCCAACATTCCATCTTGGACAGGCCCCTAAGAAAGCTCTGCCTCTTGCATAAATGAGTTTTACTTTTGCAGTATACAGCTTTATTGTGTCCAAGAAGTGGAGTTGTTGACTACAGTTCTTGTCCAAGAGCGTTAGGCAATCTCTGAAGGTATCCAGGCCCCAGAACAGTAAGCACCTTTAACGTAAGGGCCAAGACCTGAATTTGATGTAATATTCTGTGCAGTGCCAATATATTGAATGGAAGCTTGTAAAATGTGCTTGTGAAAGCCTATGTTACTGTGGAGACATGCTACTGGTATTGTATTAATTGGAGTTTCCTGAGGGTTGGTGGTTTCATGTCTCACTATATTGCATTGCTGTACTCCAGATGGGACATGACAAAGATGTGTATTACTGAGGCCAGGTCATTGTCCGCCAGGATGGGAAGCAGTGCCCTAGCCAGCCATATGTGGTAGAAAGCATTGCTTGCAGTTGCTGTGGTATGAGAGCTTAAATGAGGAATCTAAGAGTGCTCTTAAACTGTGTTCTGACTTAACCAGTTGTGAGCAGCTGTTTGATGATACTCCGTATGAGTTTCATTTTTATAACAGCATTTGTAGAGTGACCAAGATTATGCATAATATTCAGAATGTAGCTTCTATAATGGGAGAATTCTTCTTGCAAAGTATCTCTCCATATGTATTGTTGTCCTCACCTGAGTGATCAGCAATTTCATGGCTTTTCAGCAGGTAGTTACCGTTGTTGGAGAGAAACTTATGTCACAGAGTCAGGAATGGTGATATTTATTTATTTATGCTATTTATGTGTTCTTGTCTACACTGTGCATATGAGTCTTGTTATTCTTAAAGTAAAATGCACCCAGTCACTCACAGGTAGCTCCGTAAACCCCAACTCAGTCACCATGAGCAGTCACCACCACCAAGTGTCGTCATTGCTGTTCTCCCAGGTCTTCACGTATCCTCTCAACTGCCATGAAACCTCCCCTTCTGGCTGCCCTATCACTTTTCAATCAGTAGCCAGAAGAGCAGCATCTGATTCATCATCAGCAGATTAATCACCCTGCTCTCTGTGAATCTAATATTACTACAGTATTATATAATTTTGTTTGCCTTTTTCCTAACTATTTTGCTGTACTAAATTGCTTCACCTGCTCGGTTTCTTGTAATTTAGAGCAAATAGGAATGTGCCCATTTTCTTCTGCACGGATTACTTGTATTTCCTTAGACTGAAATTCATAAAGTACTTGTGTTGTTAAAGTCACTCTGACTCTTACTCTCCTCCTCCACGACATAAAACTAGGTATTTGCTTGCCCCCATACCTATCAGCAAATGTTGCTCCCTTTCTGCAGGTCCCTTCTTCCACATTATTGGTGTATAAAATGGGTCTTACATGTAATATTGAAACATGTGGCATTGCTAATTGACTTCACACAAAAATAACCTTTGCTTTTTGCTAGCCAGCTTCTTACCTTATCTGTCTGCTGACCTGGTAACTCAATTTTTTGAGACAGTTCATAAAACTTAAGTCTACAGTTAAATCCCTCTAGCTTTTTGTCACAATGAAAAATTCAAGCAAGCTTGAAGAGGAGGTTATTGTCTACCTTGTTAACTCTTCTATGTTTTCATGAGACTTCTTAAAAGCAAAATTTAATGTTAACCTTTGTGATTCTGCCTCCATCCTTTTAATAAAAATACACACCCCACCCCCATGTCTTTTGAGAGAGATGGGTGATCATGGAGATATTTCTTCTGCAAACTGAAACATCTATTCCCTTGAGGGTGATTATCTTTTACCGTCTTCAGTAACATGCTTTGTCAAGCACAGCACCGAGCTAACTAAAATTAGCCAAAAATGCAACAGTTTACAAGTAAAGATATTGATTATAATAAAGAAAAACCTATATGATGAAGCTATTAGTTTAAGCAATATTTTTTATAAATAGAATAGACTCCGAACTTAATTTTAACTGAACATATGCTAAGAAAAGAGTAAACACATCAGTTCACATCATGGAGAAAAGCCATTAAAACGTCCCTTTAGTAGCAAATGAATACTGTTGAGATAAAATCATAAATTTAGAAAATGTTTCCCTAGCTGCTGTAGTAATAACGGAAAAGGTAGCCCAGGTGGGGTGGGGGAGGAGGGAAGGACAAGGCCACATTGTTTATTGTAGCCACACTAAAAATCAAGCTGTTTGAATGACAGCCTTCTGTTGCTTGGGTCATCCTCTGGAGTGGAGTGGGTGGGTACCCAGAGCCTCCCCTTCCCCACATTCTTGGGCATCTGGGTGAGGCAGATATGGAACTTGGGGAGCAGGGCATGCGGTTATACAGTAGATATACCGTATCTGTGCTCTTGTTGGCTTTCCTGCAGCTCCAACAGATGCTTCATCATGTCCGTTTGCTCCCCCCAACAGACACTTCAGCATGTTCGTTTGCTCCCCCATTAGCCTCAGCATCGCGCCTGCCTCCACTCTTCGCGCTCACTTAATTCTTTCCTGGCTTCTGCCACTGAATGCTTCCATGCATTAAGCAGTGCCCTATCAGTGCGGGAGAACTGCATGAGCTCGGAAAACGTTGTTGCGAGTGTGATTTTTTTCGCTTTCTAATCTGTGATAACCTCAGGGACAGAGATGATAGGGGGAGCGTAGAAACATTTGCACCTTGGGGGGAGATAAAAAGGAAGAGTAAAATTTAAGATGATACATTTCTGAGAACAAAAGGGAGACTCACAGTGAATCAAGCAATTCACAGCGGACAGCACATGTGCTTTAGGTACAAGGTCCCGTTTTGCCTTTTATATTGAGCGCCTGCCAGTATGGTGACACATCACACATGGCTGGGCAACAGAATTCAGTTTCCAGGCAGCCATGGTTAGCCTTTTGGTAGGTGGGGTTGGCTTCTTACGCTTTCATAACATGTGGGAATGTTTTCAAACTGCAGCGCCCTCCTTTCCCAGAGCAAGCAATGGGTTGGGTTTCACATTTAAAAGGAGGAACTACTGTTTTTGGGTGGATGTGCAGCACACACCTACCCCCACCCCACCGCGTGGCCATTCTCTGGGATGATCCCTTCTTACCCCTCCCCCTGCTGCATGGCTATTCTCTGGGATGATCCCTTCACTCCTTTCCCCCTCCACGTGGCTGTTCTCTGGGATGATCCCTTTTAGACAAGCGCAAACAGCCCGGCATGAATGTGGTCCTTTTACTGTTCCGTTACAAAAATTCCCCTATTTCCCCCCTAGAATGCCATGCAGTGGATCATAGAAGCGGCATGTGTGTGGCTCTGACCTGGAGCAACCGTTTGCCTCCTTTGTCTTTTGGTAGGCTTGCCTGAGCTCCTTAACTTTCACATGGCACTGCTGTGTGTCCCTGTTGTAGCCTCTGTCCAACATGTCCTGTGAGATTTTGGCAAATGTATTTGCATTTCTTCTTTTTGGTCAGAGTTTGGCCTACACAGATGCTTCTCCCCATACAGCAATCAGATCCAGTGTCTCTCTTTCGGTCCATGCTGGAGCTCATTTGCGATTCTGGGGGGACTGTATGATCACCAGTACTGCTGAGTTCGCCACGCTGACCAAACAGGAAATAAAATTCAAAAGTTCCTGGGGCTTTTCCTGTGTACTGGCTAGTGCATCGGAGTTCAAAATGCTGTCCAGAGTGGTCACAATGGAGCCATCCAGGGATAGCTCCTGGAGGCCAATATTGTCGATTTGCATCCGCACTACCCCAAATTCAACCCAGCAAAGTCGATTTTAGCACTACTCCCTTCGCCGGGGAGGAGTACAGAAGTTGATTTTAAGAGCCTTTTAGGTCAACGGAACGGGGTTGGTTGTGTGGACGCATTCATTTTTAAATCGACCTAATGTGGCTAAATTTGACCTAACCCCGTAGTGTAGACCAGGCCTTAGTCTCCTGAATGTCTAAGTCACTTCTGAAAGTAGGATTTAGGCATGGTTGCAAATTTTACCTGCAATCTATGAGAGTCAAGAAATAAAATGATGCAGAGTCTGGGTTACAAATACTTCAGGGATATAATTCATTTTATTTGTTGGTGAATGGTTTGGTTTGGTTTTATTTTGTTTTGGTCAGTTTTGGGTAGGGGAATTCTGCAGGGAGTGGTTCTTGGCCCTACATTATTTAACATTTTTTATCAATGACCTGGAAAAAAAATCATCACTGATAAAATTTGCACATTACACAACAATTGGGGGAAATGGTAAATAATGAAGAGCACACATCAATGATAGAAAGCCATCTGTAAGCTGGGTGCAGACAAACAAAATGAGTTTAATACAGCCAAACAGAGCTATAGAGTCATTGAATTTAAGGCCAGAAGGTACCCCCAGATCATCTAGTCGGATCTCCGGTATATCACAGGCCACCACCCAACACCCACACACCAAACCCAACAACTGAATTAGACCAAAGTATTACAGCCCTTAGGAGACTAACCTATTATGTGCCACAGGCAAAGCATAGGAGCAGGAGTGGCGCCAGGGTTCTTGGCGCCCTAGGCGGGGGTCCTTCCACGCTCCCAGTCGTCGTCGGCAATTCTGCGGCGGGGGGGCATCCTTCCGCACTCCCGGTCTTCGGGGCACTTCGGCGGCGGGTCCTGGAGCGAGTGAAGGACCCACCGCAGAATTGCCGCCGAAGACCTGGAACACGGAAGGACCCCCCACTGCTGAATTGCTGCCCCCCCAAATCCTGGCGCCCTAGGCGACTGCCTAGGTCACCTAAATGGAAGCGCTGGCCCAGCATAGGAGGGACTGAGGTGCCCCACTGCCCAAATGCAATGTCAGGGAGTTGATTAAGTGAGAGATACCCAGATGATCTGGCAAGGGACCTGCACCCACATGATTCAGAGGAGGCAAAAAAAACCCATCACAGCCAATCTAACCTGGGGGGAAATTCCTTCCCAACTCCACCTATGTCAATCAGTTAGACCTTTAGCATGTGAGCAGGAATCATTCAGCCAAGTACCTGAGAGAGAGAATGTTGAGTATCACCTGAGTGCACTGGCTTACCCGGTCCGGTCTCTTATCTCCAACTGAAGCTTCATAGGAAGGCGAAAAGCAAAAAAAAGAAAGAAACCCCCCCTACCACCACCACCCACAATGCAGTAGGGTGGGAGGGAAAATTCCTTCCTGTATCCTGCAGGTGATCAGCTGAAGCCCTGAAGCATGAGATTTTAGGAACCTGTAAGGAGATACATCTGGGAACAACAAATGTAAGCTATATTTACTGGATCATGGGCTCTATCCTGGGAAGCAGTGACTCAGAAAAGTCATGGTGGATTATCAACTAACATGAGTTCCAACTGCAGTGGTTTGACAAAAGAGCTAATGCAGTCCTTGAATGTATAAACAGGGGAATGTGGAATAGGAGTAAGGAAGTCACATTACCTCTTTGTTTGGCACTTGCAATTGCTACTGGAATACTGTGGCTCATTCTGGTATCCACAATTCAAGAAGGACATTGATAAATTGGAAGAAAAAGCCATGAGTGTGTTTAAAGGATTGATAGACTGATAAACAGATTCAGCTTTTATAGTCTATCTTAATAAAGAAAAGATTAAGGGATGACTTGAATACAATCTACAAGTACCTACGTGGAGAACAAAATTTGATAATGGCTCTTCAGTCTGGCAGACAAAGATATAGCAAGATCCAGTGGCTGAAAGTTGAAGCTGTACAAATTTAGACTGGAAATAAGGTAAACAGTGGGGGTGATTAATCATAGGAACAAATTACCAAAAATTGTGGTGAATTCTCCGTCACTGGCAATTTTTAAATCAAGATTGCATGTTTTTCTAAAAGATATGCTGCACTTCAAACAGGAATTAAGTCAGGGAAGTCCTATGCCTGTGTTCTACATAGATGATCACAGCGTTTCCTTCCCAATGCACAGTCAACCTGTGGAACTCCAGAGGATGTTGTGAAGGCCAAGACCATAACGGGGTTCAAAAAATAACTAGATAAATTCATGGAGGATAGATCCATCAATGGCTATTAGCCAGGATGGGTGGGAATGGTGTCCCTAGCCTCTGTTTGCCAGATGCTGGGAATGGGTGACAGGGGATGGATCGCTTGATGATTACCTGTTCTGTTAATTTCCTCTGGGGCACCTGGCACTGACCACTGTCGAAAGACAGAATACTGGGCTAGATGGACCTTTGGTCTGACCCAGTAGGGCCATTCTTATGTTCTTGCTTTATCTATTTAAAAAATTTCACCTGGCCTTTGAAACTTTTTTTAAACAAAACATAAACCTTGAGTCAAATCTAAGTAAGTGTCCCTTTTAAAATTAATAATAAAACATTTGTTCTGGTATATTTGTTTCAGAGATGGAAGGCAGTGTGGAACAGTACATGGAGAACTAAACTGAGAGTCAGGAGACCTGGGTTCTGGTTTCCCAGCACAGCCACTAGCCTGCTGTGTGACTTGAGGCCAGTTACTTTCCCTTTCTCTGCCTCAGTTTCTCCATTTGTAACATGAAGATAATGATGTTCACCTTTCTTTCGTAAAGCATTGAGATCTATGAACTAAAAGTGCTGTATAAGAGCTAAGTATTATTACTGTTTATTTTCTCCTTTTTATTGGCCAAAAACTGTGATTCCAGTTGAAAGAACTGGTTTTGTAGACTGACTTAGGGTTACAAGCCTGGTTACAAGCCCTTCAGGTAAAAGCTGAGTACATCACTTATATATATATAGACACAGGACCTATAAAATTCTTCATGGGCTTTAAAGGCCAAATCCTTACTCAGTTAACTCACCTCACCTGAAATAAGCAGGACAATTCACAGGAACAAGGTCAATAGGATTTGACTCCAGATCTGTACTATTGGTGGTCTCTGTCAGTTGCCTGTTTAACCTTGTCAATTAGGAATTTTCTATATTTATATCTATCTTTATTTATAACAATTTTCAAACAGTTATTATCTCTCAATAGGACATTACTGGGAATAGTTACTGGGTTCTAAGAGATTCCCACTTAAACTTGTTAGCTTCTGGAAACTGATTCATCAGTGAAATGCTTGCTTAACTTTAGGCATTGAATAGTCCCACTGTATGTGTAGGTACCTTCTTCTAAATGACTGAATAGGACTACTATTATGCTTAAAGCTAAACATATCCTTAAGTGTTTTGCTGAACTGGGGCCAAAGTGTACTTGAAATTTAGTTTCTTTTGTGTATGTCTAATGTCCCCTGTTTAAGAATTCTAAAGTTGAGGAGTTGATGATAGGTGTTTCTTTTTTCTGGATTAAAGTCTACATGTAAAATCCACAGAACTAATCTAAATTCACCCTTGGATCTCAAAATTAGGGGCCGGGGGGAATAACCACACAAACACACACGTACCCTAAATACAGTTCTGATTTTACTGTGGTCCACAACTTTTGTTGTTTCTTGTTTTTATTGCAATGAAAACAAAAAATCTTACTTCAGTAAGAAGAGCAAATTATCATTCTAGCCATTGGAATATGCATCTTTTAGTAAGGTATCTTCAAATCTGGATTCTGGATTCCAATTCCCAGGTCAGTAAGAGGCTGGACACTGTACAGGTATTTCTTAATTTTTTATAGCTAGGTCTCATAGTGTCACAACAGGTGGTGTGTCCAGCAGCACATATCAGCACAGAAACAAAGGACCAACATGCTTATCCTTCAGGTCAGAGGTTAGGTACCACAGTGCAGTTGCTGCAGGTGAACAGAAGGTGGGACATAAAATGGCAGAGGAAGTGGTAGGTAAACATATCCCATTCTTCTCCAGCCTAGACAAGAAAGTCTTTTTTTAAAGAACCAGGGGAGCAAAGAGTTCATTCAGAAAAAAAAACACTGTCAAAGGAGCTAAAGTATTAAATCAGTGGCTTCAAATATTTTAAAGTACTATTGCAGCTAGATGTTTAGTAATTTTTGGCCACTTAGTCACAGATTTGATCACAATATTTAAATTCAGGATAAAAGATGGTTCATTGAAGTTCCAAAGTTCCATCCACAACCCATGGCACTGACATTTTATTTTATTCATATTAGTGTGCAGATCTTTATAATATCCTCACCCCGCTTCTTTTGTGTGGTTTTTGATCAGCAGTAAAATACTTAAAGATGGTATTTAAATAACTCACTCTCAGTTCCCCATTTGTAAAATGAAGATAATAATTACACCATCCCTTGGAAGTAATTGGATGAGGATTAGTTAGTTTGTACTGGGTCTTAAAGAGATTGTTAGCCAATATACATATGTAAGGCATAGTATAACCAAGTTAATAGGTATAATATGCATGATTTTAATATTTTATATATATATATGTGTACACGTTGAGAAGTTATGTTATCTGAATGTATTACACTCTTCCCATGATTCTGTTCACCCACA
Organism: Trachemys scripta elegans; assembly: GCF_013100865.1. Classification (NCBI taxonomy): domain Eukaryota; kingdom Metazoa; phylum Chordata; order Testudines; family Emydidae; genus Trachemys; species Trachemys scripta. Next base: position 72,072,851 of record NC_048306.1, on the reverse strand, counting down.
GCAAGGATCCCACAACATTGCAAAGCTGAAGTCAGCTTTGGCATTAAAAAATAGGAAACTTATCAAAACAAAGATACATGAATATTGTGTACCAAGTACTGTTAGAGAGAACTTTCGTGACTCCTCAACACTTGGAATTTAGTATTCAAAAAGAGATATGGGAAAGTAAAGGGACCCACCAAGGTCAAAGGTGGCGCAAACCAGAGGGTTAAACTTAGGCCATGTCTACACTACCACTTTTGTCAGAATAACTTATGTCACTCAGGGATGTGAAAAAAACCCACCCCTGAGTGACATAAGTTACACTGATAGATGCGCCGGTGTGGTCAGCGGGAGAGATTCACATGCTGACATAGCTACTGCCGCTCGTGAAGATGGTTTAATTATGTCAACGGGAGAGCTCTCTCCTTCCAACATAGAGCAGCAACACAAGCGATCTTACAGCTGAATCAGTACAGCTGTGCCACTGCAAGCTCATTAGTGTAGGTACAGCCTTAAACTTTAATTGATGAGTTGTGTGGCTTATAAAATCATACTATAAATGCAACTAGTTGAAATGTGTATCTTTGAAGTATACCTCCTATTTAAGGGGAACATTCTGCAAGATAAGAATGCTTCCCAGAAGGAGGGTACATATGTCTCTTTTTCGTATTGTTCTGTTTTGTCTTTAGACAATAAATGTGGCTAAATTGGGTCTCTTGAACATTTTTAATACTGAACCATGAGTGTAGTCAAACAAATGGCTACCGTTTTAGTCAGTAATGTATTAGGTAAGTGTAAATTATTTTACCGAGTGTCAGAGGGGTAGCCGTGTTAGTCTGTATTCACAAAAACAATGAGGAGACTAACAGATTTATTCAGGCATAAGCTTTTGTGGGTAAAAAGCCCACTTCTTCAGATGCATGGAGTCTTTAAGGTGCCTCCGTATTCCTAATTATTTTACCGGTTTCTATTGTAATTCACCTGAACGTATGGGACTCATCCACACTGAACAGCCATAATCTAGGTCTTCACTAGGAAAAAGGAGTCTCTTTAACCCATGTTAAAATCATAGTGAAGGTAAGAGAGTTGTAGTTTTAACCAATTTTAGCTGGTTGATGTAAACACTAGGGGCTTAGCTTGACCTGCTAAAACATGTGAATACTACAGACCACCTAGTCCAGGGGTCGGCAACCTTTCAGAAGTGGTGTGCTGAGTCTTCATTTATTCACTCTAATTTAAGGTTTCACGTGCCAGTAATACATTTGAACGTTTTTAGAAGGTCTCTTTCTATAAGTCTGTAATATATAACTAAACTATTGTTGTATGTAAAGTAAATAGGGTTTTTTAAATGTTTAAGAAGCTTCATTTAACATTAAATTCAAATGCAGAGCCCCCTGGACCGGTGGCCAGGACCTGGGCAGTGTGAGTGCCACTGAAAATCAGCTCGCGTGCCGCCTTTGGCACGCATGCCATAGGTTGCCTACCCATGACCTAGTCTATACTAAGACTTTACCTTGTGGTCATTACAATGGGTTAGCTAAAACATGGTAAGAACACACCTTTTTTCCCAAGTGTGAACAAGCCTTTCCTGATCCAGTGTACAAGTGCCTTCTGATTGCCCATGCTTAATTACAATAGCTTGTAAATGGTCCTTGCTATTGGCAGGCTTTAAAGTCTACACCCCTTTAAGGCATATCGTGCTGGAATAGGAGAGACTGGGAATGAAGTATAAGGCATATTAGGTGATAGAGTATCTATGCAGGGAAATTTACCAGCATAACTATAGCACTATTACTATAGCACTATTACTATAGTTATACGGATATAACTGCCTATGTAGCCACTCTTATAAGAGTGCCTTTTTGCAGTTTAGCTTATGCTGGCAATTATATAACTATACCAGTATTGCTAAAGACAAGCCCATATAGAGTTAATAGCTTTGCTGTTATATTTTGGCAGTCTGGTTAACAGGACAGCAAGATTATTACTTTGCAACAAAAAATGCTACAATTCAGAGTGTTTTTTTTTTTTAAGGAAAACTTGGATTCTACATACTGTAAAAAAAATTTAGATACTAAAATAACTATCAGGGATTTTTTTGTGCTGTGTTGGTCCCAGGATATTGGACAGAAAAGGTAGGTGAAGTAATATCTTTTATTGGACCAACTTCTGTTGGTGAGAGAGACAAGCTTTCAAGCTTACGAAGAGCTCTTCAGATCTTGGAAACTAACTCAGGATATTACCTCACCCACGTTGTCTCTCTAGTGTCCCTGATTATGACAGTTTGCAGCTTTGACACTGAAGGGAGTAGAACAATTCATTGTCAGTCTTAAAAACCGGACTAGATCCCATCTGTAATGGCAAGGCCAAACAGTGTTAACCAGTTTGGGGCCCTGCTATGTATGTTTTTTTAGATTGGACCTTTTAAAAGAATGCATTCTGTGACTTGCTTTATTGTCTGTTTACTCTAGAGGGCAATAGAGTACAAGAAGTAAAGGCCATAATGACCATCTTTTGTAACATTCAAGTGGTTTGCACATTCTAAATATAATCTACTAGTTGTCATAGTAATGCTATGATGACATTATAGTTATACTAGTCTCTTATGGCGTGTTAGTATTATGACTTAAGGAAAACTCAATCTCTTCAGCTTGACCTAGCACTGTGAAAGCTTAGCGGGGATGAAGTGCAACTCAACATGAGCAAACTGAAAAGCATGTGAAAATAATATTTTAAATTATAATTGGCATGTGTGAGTCATATGCTGGGTGGGGCCAACATGCTGAAAAGTTGTATAATTTGTAGCACAGCAGGAGACCAGTATAAGAAGTGGGGGTTAAAATCTTCAGTGCTGGTTTAACAATTGGACAAAACTTTAATATGTAATCAAAATGTTTAACTTATAAACTCTGAATATGTTGCATTGTTTTTCATCCAGTTTCAATATTGGTTTAAAAAAACTCAACTAAATCAACTAACTAAGCACTGCTTAATTTCTACCATTAAGGTTTTCTGATTCTTAGGTCAGTATTGAAGTAAACTGATAATGGGTATACCATATTTTAGTGTCAATCTACGTTCTATAGATACAACCATCTTGGGGGATCTCTTGTTCCCAACACAGTTAAGTCAATCAGGCTCTGATAATATCAAACTCTCCAAATACCTTGGCTTGTGCTGTTTCTCCCATTTCCAAAAGCGTCTCTTTTCAAACTGGCCACTACCAGCATTAGGAACAGAAATGTGAATTGTATTTTTAAGAGAAACCAAACATGGCTGTGGGAAGCATTGGCAGTGTTTCTTAAGAAATTTTAAAATGACACTCAGTCAGGTAAGGGGAGGAAAATGGAAAGAGTATACTCTAAATATTATGTTGTAACCCAGTAGAATAAATACCCTATGCCACATGAACAGAATAGGTAGCTGATGGGTATATATTCAGGTTTTAATACATTAAACAGTAGAAGAGGGAATACAATACATCCTAAAGCTTAATACATGTGGTGTTCAAAACATAACTAAAATGTCATTCCTTAGATGTCACAAAGCCCAACAACCAAACAAAATATGGATCTTGAAAGAGCTTTTTCATAGAAAGTTTATCCCAGGAGTCTTGCTGGAATAAAATGAAATGTTGGAGTAGAGTCAATCTTACACTGTTATCTTCCTTTGTTATAAAATGATACACAATGATGAAATCCAGTTGTGTGTTAGCCGGTGAACTATGGCAGTATTTCATGCCAACCAACACCTTGACGTTTTAGTGGCTTGCAAGCCTGAGCAGAGTATGGTAATTTTATGCTAACTAATGTTTATTACAACTAAAAGAAGAAGCAAGTAGTGAAGGACTCAAACCCAGAGAATGTTTGAGTGCACTTCTGAAAATAATTACTATAACAATCTGGCTCCATTGCAAGCAAACAACTTGTAGAACTGATTTGGCATCAGTTCTACAATAAGTTAACATTTCAATTTATTCACAATCTCCTCAACTACACTATTCTAAAATATCTTCACTACCTGTCTTCTTTTACATCTTGAAGTTTTATCTGCCCACTATTATAAGTCACACTTCCTCTGAAATTCATGACTGAATTTGAATTGTTTTAAGCAGTGTTAAGAAGTAAAAAATCTAGGTGTGTTTTACAAATAAACTAAAGAATGGTTCCTCTTCAAGTGTTTCTGCATATTCCCCATTATGGGTGCTGTGCCACCTTGTACTGCCTTACAGTAAAAACCTCTTTTAGCAGCGACAGCCAAAGCATTACTATGTCCTCCCACTGTTGAGCATCATGACACACTGAGGGCGAGGCTATAAAGGGGGTGGAACTCCCTCACTACCCCAGTTTCTTCCATCTGCGTGCCTGGGCAGATGTGAACTGCTCTGGTTTCTTTGTAGTCTCTTTTCTACTTAGAAATAGTGTTAGCTCATTTTCAGTATAGTTAGTTCATGAATTCAGATTTCTCCTGGCTTCGGGTTATGGAGGAACTGAGAAAACAGAGGAAGCTGGATTCAAGAAGTGCGCTTCCTACCTGGCTGTCCTCCTTGCATCTGACAACCCTATGTGGTGCCTCAAGTGCCTGGGAGAAAGATGCTCACCTTCTGGGTGTTCTATTTGCCAAACTTTCACACCCAGGATAGGGAGATTCACCTCCTAAAAGAAGCCCTCATAGCTAGACCCATCTAGACCTGGTCAGGACTCAGATGCTAGGTGTAAGAGACCAGTCTCTCTGCCGCTGTGGTTGCCAATGGCTCCAAACAACTGAAGGGTTCCAAGAAGCCACTACGCCTGTTGATGTTGGACTTGGTTCCTGCGACTCACTCAGTCAATACCCAGATGTTTAAATGGAGGCCCATGTGGTCAGATCTGACTGCTTCATTTCTGGAAGAGAGGTTGAGAGATAGTTCAGCACTGATGCCGTACGTTGTTCCTCTCACCTATTCAACCCACATGGAATCCCTGCAGCTGCAGGACCATTACCAATTCTGACTTCCATTTCCGGTGCCAGGAAGATATAATTGCTCAGTGGGTCAGAATCTGGGCTGTCAATGCCTTCAGTTCCTTCTGTCATAGCATAGAAGAAAAGGAGGCTTAGAGCCGAAATGCCAATATTAGTAGTGCCATTTTCCATGCATCAGACCTGTCAGATCCATCTGATTCTGACAAAACTGCTACAGTTCCAAAGCAGAGGTCCATTCCCTCTTCAGTTACAAGGGATACAGACCTGTGTCTAATGTTGTATTGTGATTCTTGGATCTTCTTTCAGTTCCGGGGTCAGTTCTAAAGAGCTCTGTCACTGTGACAGACAAGGTTCACCTTCCAGCTCTGATTGCTTCATCATTTCTGGATGGGAAGATGAGGGTTTCCAAAAGGAGACATATTTACCCAGTTCCGAGTTCGTCTTCCTTGTTCCCTGCTAAGAAGAATAGGCCACAAGACATTTGGGGTTTTCCCCTGGACCACCCTTTGCTTCCTCTGCATTGGATACCTACAGGGTCTCCATAAAGAGCTGGCTCTCCATTCTTCCCTTTGGATCCACGGTTACATTCTATTTCGGATGTACAGCGGTAACTGTAGCAGGAAGAAGATGGAGGAAGAACTCAGAAACCTGTGGCTTGCTTTGTACTACTATATGGCCTGCCTCCTGCAAGCACCAAATCCAGCTTACTGGGGTAACTGGCAATCATGGGACCTAAGGCCTTATTGGGGGTGGGGTTTGGCCAATACTGGATTTAAGGGATTTAAATAAATACATTTGAAAGTTTTGGTTCTGCATCTTATCTCTGGGCACCATAACCCCTTTGCTGTCAGTTATGGATTGGTTTGCAACCGTCGATCTAAAGAATGCATATTTTCATATCTCATTCATCAAAATCATCACAAGTATCTTTGATTCATAGTGGCTTGTCGCCACTATCCATACATGGTGCTCCCATTTGGCCTTTCCATAGCATCCAGAAATTTTACAAACTGTGTCTCTGTGGTAGCAGTCATCTGAGGACAGTTAACCTTTTTGGATGGACTGTCTCAACCTGCTAAATCAGCTGAACCAATGGCTGGGGAAGCTGATAACCCTCTTGGGGGGAGCTAGTAAAGTTTTCCTGTGATCCATATGCATCCTCCTGTGATTTCTCTGGTGCTGGAGACCACAGGTAAATGCTCTGAGGGAGGTATAGTGCATTAAACTTCTTCTGATAGGGAGGGAAAGAGGATGGATGCATTAGGAAGAAAATATTTTTCATCTGCCACCTTTGGAATGAGAATCATGAAATATCAGGAAGTTATGGCATGATACTGCCATCACCTATGGAATCAGTTATCATTGTTTATTAATAGTATTATGGATGACCAGAATAATTCTATTCAAAGTACTTTCTAATGTAAACAAAAAACAAAGACAAAAAAAATGATGGGGATTCCATCCAATATTGGATCAGAGGAAACTGAATTTTTCCATAAAGAGGTTCCACTTCCACTTGCTGTCTCTAGAATCTGTAATTCCTTCTCTTACCCAACAGGACTGGTTTGCAGCTGTTGATTTAAAGAATGTTTATTTTCACATATCCATAAGACTGTCTCACTGCAAATATCTCCATTTCGTCATAGGAAAAGATAATTTTCAATACAGGTTCCGCCCCTTTGGCCTATCTATGGCCCTAAGTGTTTTTTTTTTTTTAAATGCCTGTCGGTGGTGGTTGTTGCCCACCTACCAGAGACAGGGTATTTTCATCTCCTCTTATTTAGATGATTGGTTTATCAAAGTTCCATCAAAGAAAGCCCTCTCTATAGTGATCTCCCAGATCTGTATGCTTTTCAACAACTTAAGGCTCAGAATAAAGTGGGAAAAATCATTACTAATACCCACTCAATGGATCCTTTTACAGGCGCCATGTTGGACTTAACGGTGGAGACAGATGCTTAAAGAAAAAATCAGCCATAAACCTTCTACATCAATTTCCAGAACAAATTATTTCTTTTTTTTGTGTGGTTAATGGGTCTCATGGCTTCAGCGATGAATGTAACTCCCTATGCTCATCTACAAATGAGGCATTTGCAATATTGAAATTCAGCCCCAGCGTCATCAGTACACATAGGCTTCTGATTGTTCCAAGAAGGATATATCTATCCCTATTATGGTGGACCCATTAAAACTTTCAAGCCTCATGAATATATAGGCCAACTAACCTAACAATTGTTTGTGTAGGCCTTTTTTTATTGCCTGAATAAGGCCAACCAAATTAGCAGAATGACTGAAATTGTTAGTCCCATCTAAAACTAAGGTATGCAGTTTTGACTCACATGGGTCACTACAGGGCCCAGGAAAAGTACAGGTAAACTTATTGATTGATTAATATGAAATTAAGTTACTATTTCAGGCTACTTGGTTTGTCCTTGTCTACACTTGGAGTTAAACTGTGTTCAGAACTGATTCAGCTGCAACAGGTCTCTTTTAATGTAGACAACATTTTTAACAGAATTTGAAGGTACAGCTTTCATAATTTTATGTATATGATTATATAATTCATCTACAGTCCTGCAGAATTTTCTTGATTTTGGAGATTAATCATAAAAGGGGGTTCTCATGATAAAACTGTTTGCCACCAAGGACATTAAGCGTTCCAGAAGGGCAAGAGCCTAGTTCTCCTTGGCCGATGCCTGCCTTCTGCAGTGGTATCCAGCTCCCCTTTCCACCAGTTCCACTGATCCCCAAAATCAAGAGACAGCTGTGAGATATATATGGTATATAGCCTTTCACTTGTGACACATGCATTGCAAGCATGCGTTTGTGAGGAAAAAGTTCAGTTTCATACTCTTTACTTAAGAAAATCTCTCAATAATGTCATTAGATTGAAAGAAATTGCCAAAAGACAATGGAATTGGGTCTCACATTAAGGCCTGGAATATAATATGTTGCAAGATAGTTTGAGGCCATATTTTTAAGTGATGCCTCTTCAGTGTTAAGTGCATGTGACTGCAGTTTACGTAATGCTAAATTTGTTTTACTTTTGCTTAAGACCATGATTAGTGTTGATTTATGTCCATTTACTTTTAAATTGTTTTATAGAACATAATTTTGTTTCTAATTTTCATAGATCATAAGCACACCACAAAGACTGACCAATTCAGGGAGTGTTCTGATTGGGAGTCCATACACCCCAGCACCAGCAATGGTCACTCAGACGCACATAACAGAAGCCACTGGCTGGATTCCAGGGTAAGAATTTGTTTTGTTTAAAGAGAAGTGCCGGGCACTGGGGCAAATCTGTTTTGATTTTTCTTCTGTATACTCTTGCATGTGTATCTTGGCTCAAATATCCTAGTTCCTACACAGTTCAAAGGGTGTGAGCGGTTAAGCATATTTTGTACTTTTAATGTCTGTAATACGTAAGCGTGTAACTACATGTACCAGTGATTTCAGTCCAGGTTCATTTCACTACCTAATTTGTATATGGGTTTGTGGTGACGCTTATTTTCCGGTAGTAATGGAAAGGACTGAATGTATTTGCGCAATTAAAACAAGTCCTTACTCTTCATAGATCCATACAAATTTACAGTATCCTTACTGTAGAGGATTATTGGTGTTTGCCAACAGGAGAAGGTGTGTCAAACATGCCTTAGCAGGCATTTTTTAAAAACAGGCCATAAAACTAGTGACAAACTCTAAATGTTGTTGATGGATGTATTTTCATATTACTGATTTACAGTGTTGCAATCTATTGTTCTCACAGAGATCTCTGACTGAAGAGCAAGGTGCTTTGAGTTTTGAGCTTTAAAATCTTTCAGGACCCCTTTATTTTTTTTATTTCAGCATTCCTGCACCTTAAGATATCATGGACAGATTTAGTACAATGCTTTTGAAGATAACTTTTAATTTTCAAGTAAGACTTTTAGGACAAGTATATCCAGTAGCCCAACATCAACATAGCCTTCCCTGCAAATACCATTACTCATTTAAAATAGGCTTATGTATCTTTTGAATGCTGTAAGTGCTGAGATACCATGGTGATGGATGACATTATAAATACCTAGACAGACAGAAAAGGCACAGTCTGTGTAAGTGGCCGGACCATGCTACATCAACTATTAATGTTATTAATCTCTCAGTAATATTTTGCTGTTCAATCCAGCATTCTCAGATCAATTTTCAGACACTAATTAAGTAATCCTCAGTTCTTCTTTGAGTGATTGCTCATGTGTATTCCACAATAGGTGTGCATGCTTGCCACGTGCACCAGTGCCGGAAATTTTTCCCCTAGCAGTATCCGGAGGGGAGAGCCCCAGCGACCCCTGGAGAGGCGCCTCCATGATGCGGTATAAGGGGCTCTGCGTGCTCCCACCACCCTCAGTTCCTTCTTGCCGCCAGTAAAGGTGCCTTGGAACTGCACCTTCCAGCTTTGCTGTAGCTCATCCCCAAAACTGCTTGTTCGTTCAGTGTATGGTACCTGTAGTTAGTTAGTTTAGTTTAGTTAGAGTGCCCGGGCCGGGGCATGCCCCGCGTCCCAGGTTTTAAGTCATGCAATACTTATAGGCGATCTGTGCCACTGCTGGTCCGCACTCTGTCTGCACTGTTTGGGGGAAAACCCATCTCAGAGATCGCTGCAAGATTTGCAAGTCATTTAAGCCTCGGAGAGAGATAGAAAGGGACATTAGGGTCCAGGCTATTCTGATGGAGTTGGCGCTGACCCCAGCTCTGGTGCGCCACTCCGAGGTGGCACCGGGCACCACGGTGTCGGTGTGCAGCAACCCTTCGGCGCCATCGACCAGTCGGCACCGCCCCCCGTCCACAGGGCACACCAAGAAGGCTAGAAAGAGGCCTTCTTCGCTGTGGCACCAGAGTAAACTCGGGATAGAAGCTAGACCCATGTCGGGCAGTTCTCGATCTCTACTGGCCTCTAGGCCTCCAACTCAGGTCGAGTGGAGCAGCCCAGCCCATTCAAAACAGGCCTCCCCGGATCTCCAGATGCCCTCCACACCGGAGGCCCTGCAGGCTACCCGGGATGTTCTGTCCATGCTGGTACCAGGAACACCGTTGATGTCAGCCCTACGCTCCAGATGCAAGCCACCGCTGGGATCTCTGCAGTCACTCCCGGCTCGGTACCGGTCTCGGTCAAGGGAACGTTCCCGATGCTGTTCACCACCCAGCGACCATTCAGGGCAAAGCCCACATGGATTGCCCTCAATGCCCACCAGACTGTCTGTCTGGTTGGGTTCCGTCCAACTGAGACTCTCAGCACCGCTCCGCCTCGAGGAGCGAGCACCGACGGGACCGAGGCAGACGACACCAAAGGTCCTCGTCTTGGAGGGCAGCCAGTTACAGCATGGACATCGACGTTGTTCCCTTTCAGCGTCCCACTCCAGGACCCCACCACAGCACGGCCTCCGCAGCCCCGGACGACGATCACCGGTGTCCTGCTGTTGCGTGTCCGCCTGTAGGAGCTGATCATGGAACAGCTGTTACCGACAGTACCTGTCCACCACGTCGGGATCGCGGTCCTGTGGTCAGCATTGCTCCAGGCACCGCCACTCCTCCGGGGACAGTGGCAGGTCGTATGTCAGCCTGGCCTCCCTTCGTAGTCGTTCATCGATGGGCCAAGCCAGCCAGGCCAAACAACCAGCTCCGCTGGTGCCACAGCAGGTGCAGTGGCACCGGGCCCCGTGGCCGGCCCAATGGTACCAGTGGGCACCGTGGCCCCTGACCCAGCCCCCAGTGGGGGCTCGCTCGGTGGCCGGAGCCTCAGAAGGACCATCAGCCTCCCTCTCCAGACTTCCAAGGAAGGAGTCGGTGGGATGTACATCCTCGGCACCATGCCCAGAGACCGACCAGGTGGTGGACACTCAAAGTACCGCGCTGGCCTCCTTGCCCTCCTCAGATGAGGCGATTACGGCCCCGCCTCCCTCTGTCCCACAGGAAGACTTTAGGGCCCTCCAAGAACTCTTAGAAAGGGTGGGATCAAGCCTCCACCTCCAAGCAGAGGAGATGGAGGAGCCCTCGGACTCCCTGTTTAATGTGCTGTCCTCCGCGGCACCGGGCAGGGTGGCCTTGCCTCTCCATGAAGGGGTGGCAAAAATTTCAAATGCCCTGTGGCAAACACCAGCCTCATTGGCCTGCATCTCTAAGAGAGCAGAATGCAAGTATTTTGTACCTGCCAAGGGACACAAGTACTTATACACCCACCCTGCTCCTATCTCCCTGTTGGTCAAGTTGGTCAACCACAGGGAGCAGCAGGGCTAGCCAGCCGCTACACCAAAAAATAAAAATTCACGGAGGCTGGACTCTTTTGGAAGGAAACTTTATTCGTCCTCGAGCTTCCAGTTATGGGTGGCGAACCGCCAGGCTCTCCTGGGCTGGTATGAGTTCAATCTGTGGGGCTCTCTGCCCAAGTTTGAGGACTCCCTCCAGGAGCACAACAGGAAGGAGTTCAAAGTGCTGGTGGAGGAGGGTGCAGCAGCTGCCATGGCAATCCTGCAGGCAGCTTCGGATGAAGCGGACACAGCTGCGCGATCCATGGCCTCCGTGGTGTCCATGAGAAGGGCTTCGTGGCTCCTGCTCTCTGGTCTGTCCAGTGAGGCGCAGACCTCCCTGCGGGACCTCCCATATGACGGCAAAGCTCTGTTTGTAGAACAAATGGATACAAAGCTGCATCCCCTGAAAGACTCCCACATGATTCTCCAGACTCTGGGTCTCTACGTTCCGGCTCCGGCTAAACCGAAGTTCAAGCTGCAGCAGACTCCCACTCAGGCCACCCACCCAAAATACGAGGCCGCTTATAAGAAGTCGCAGGACTATAAGAGGCGCCCATAGAAGCAGTCTCGGCCTGTCCCCCAACCTGGGTCCTCCAAGAGCAAGCAGGCAGGGAAAAAGCGGTTTTGACGGGATGCCCGGGGGCGCCCTGCCAGTTCTCGTCAGGGATCCACCCTCAATAAAACTTCCCTTCTACAATCGGTTGAGTGCTTTCCTCCTGGAGTGGTCGCGGCTGACCTCAGACCGATGGGTCCTCAACACCATCTCCCGGGGTTACACCCTCCAGTTTACTTCCTTCCCACCCAACCACCCCCCGCCCCTGTCCCTCCTGGGGGACCCCTCGCACAAGGCTCTGCTTGTGCAGAAGGTGGGGTGGCTCCTGGGCCTAGGAGCAGTGGAAGCGGTACCCAGGGAGTTCAAAGGCAAGGGGTACTACTTCCGCTATTTCCTTATCCCGAAGGCCAAAAGGGGGCTCAGTCCCATCTTGGACCTGCGAGGCCTGAACCAGTACATGATGAAGCTCAAGTTCCGCATGGTCTTCCTGGCCTCCATCATCCCCTCTCTGGATCCCGGGGACTGGTACACCGCACTCCATCTGCAGGATGCGTACTTCCACATTCATATATTCGAGGGGCACAGATGCTTCCTCTGTTTTGTGGTGGGGCAGGAACACTACCAATTTACGGTCCTCCCGTTTGGCCTGTCCACTGCCCCCAGGGTATTCACAAAATGTATGTTGGTGGTAGCGGCCTACCTCAGGCGCCGGGGGGTCCAGAGCTTCCCCTATCTGGACGACTTGTTGGTCAAGGGCAGCTCCCAGTCGCAAGTGCGGGATCACGTGGCACTCCTGTCCATGTGCACCACTTTGGGCCTGTTGGTAAACAATGCCAAGTCCACGTTAGTCCCGGTTCAACACATAGAGTTTATCGCGGCGGTCCTGGACACCTCGTCGGCCAGGGACTCCCTCCCACCGGACAGGTTCGAGACCCTGAAGGGGCTCATCGACACGGTCACAAGGTTTCCGGTGACAACAGCCAGAGCATGCCTCCAGCTCTTGGGTCATATGTCGGCGTGCGCGTATGTGGTCCATCACGCCAGACTCAGGATGAGGCTCCTCCAGCTCTGGTTGGCCTCGGAGTTCTCCCAGGCCAGGGACAGGATGGACAAAGTTCTCACAGTACCCAAACCAGTGATCGCCTCCCTACGGTAGTGGTCCTCCCCGAGAAACATGCTCCAAGAGGTCCTGTTCAGGGGCAGGGCCCTGTCACTGGAACTGGTGTCTGATGCATCGGACCTGGGATGGGGGGGGCCCATGTGGGGAACATTCAGACCCAAGGTCTGTGGTCAGCTCGGGATCTGACCCGCCACATAAATGTCAAGGAGCTCAGGACGGTACGGCTGGCGTGCATCACCTTCCGCTTGCACCTGGGGGCCAGGTCGTCAGGGTCCTCATGGACAACACGGCCTCGATGTTCTACATCAACAGGCAAGGCGGGGCCCAATCCTCTGCCGTGAAGCCCTCATGCTATGGTATTTTTGTATAGCCCACAACATTTGCCTACAGGCCTTCCATCTGCCGGGCGCCCGGAACACGCAGGCAGATCTCTTGAGCAGGGACTTTTCCTCTCAGCACGAGTGGTCTCTCCACCCAGAGGTGGTGCACAGACTTTTCCGAATGTGGGGAACTCCCCAGGTGGACCTGTTCGCGACTCGACAGAACCATCACTGTCCCTGGTTCTGCTACATGGGGAGGGAGGCTGGGACGGGACGCTATCTCCGATGCCTTCCTCCTGTCCTGGTGAGGTCAGTTTCTCTATGCCTTTCCCCCATTCCCGCTGATTGGCAAGGTCCTCGAAAAGATAAAGACGCCCAAGGCCCAGGTCCTTCTGATTGCTCCGGCATGGCCCAGGCAGCATTGGTACGGAACCCTCACGGGCCTGGCGGTCGCCATAGCCGTTGCCGTCCCGCCCGGACCTGCTCTCCCAGGACCAGGGCCACTGCCTCCACCCCAACCTAGTGGCACCGCACCTCATGGTGTGGCTGCTCAATGGTTAGGTAGGGAAGAAAGGACATGCTCAGAAGGGGTTCAGCGCGTCCTCCTAGAAAGCAGGTGGCCCTCCATGCGCTCAGCCTACTTGGCAAAGTGGTCTCGATTTTCCAAATGGGCGGACGAGCGGGGCGTTTCCCCAGAGGCCGCACCGATCCAGCTTATTCTGGACTACCTCCTCCACCTTAGAGCCCAGGACCTGGCACCCTCATCAGTCAAGGTGCACCTGGCGTCTATATTGGCCTTCCATCAGCCGGTGCAGGGCCACGCAGTATTCTCCCATGCTATGACTGGCCGATTCCTTAAGTGGTTGGAGCGTCTCTTCCCATATGTTAGGCCCCCAGTCCTGCAGTGGGACCTAAACCTGGTGTTGGCCCATCTCACGGGGGCCCCGTTTGAGCCGCTAGCCACGTGCTTCCTCTTGTGGAAGGTGGTCTTAAGAGTTGCAATCACGATGGCCAGGCGGGTCTCGGAGCTCAGTGCCCTGACCTCCGAGCCCCCGTATACAGTGTTTCATAAGGATAAGTCCAGCTCCACCCACCCTCTTCATTCCTCCCAAAGGTGGTCTCCGCCTATCACATGGATCAGGACATTTTTCTACCGGTCCTCTGCCCCAAGCCCCACATGTCCAGTGAGGAGCGCTGTCTCCACACGCTGGATGTGAGACAGGCTCTGGCTTTCTATCTGGAGTGGACTAAGCCGTTCAGAAAGTCCTCGCAACTGTTCACGGCGTTGGCTGAGCGCATGAAAGGTCGGCTGATCTCCACTCAATGGCTCTCCAACTGAATCACTTCGTGCATCCGTACCTGTTATGACCTGGCGGGAATCCCTCCACCACCAATTGTGAAGGTGCACTCAACTCGGGCGCAAGCCTCATCGGCTGCCTTTTTGGCCCACGTCCCCATCCAGGACATTTGTAGGGCTGCCGCGTGGTCTTCAGTTCACACATTCACCTCGCACTATGCGATTGTCTCCCAAACCAGGAATGATGCCAGGTTTGGCAAGGCTGTACTCCATCCCAAGAATTTATAAACTCCTACCAACTTCCAACAGATGTGGCTTGGAATCACCTATTGTGGAATACACATGAGCAATCACTCAAAGAAAAGATAGTTACCTTTTCCGTAACTGGTGTTCTACGAGATGTGTTGCTCATGTCTATTCCACATCCCGCCCTCCTTCCCCTCTGTCGGAGTTGTCTGGCAAGAAGGATCTGAGGTTGGGGGGAGCGCACAGCACCCCTTATACCACGCCATGGAGGCGCCACTCCAGGGGTCACTGGGGCGCTCCACTACGGGTACTGTTAGGGGAAAAACTTACAGCACCGGTGCATGTGGCGAGCACGCACACCTATTGTGGAATAGACATGAGCAACACATCTCGAAGAACACCAGTTATGGAAAAGGTAAATGTCTTTTTTTCTAACCAGTGATATGTATGTCAATAATATCTTCCCAGTTTTAAAGGTGGGGAAATGGAGGCATGGAAAGTTTAAGTGACTTGTCAAAGGGTACCCAGTAAGTCTGTGGCAGAAATGGGAATAGAATTTTTATATCTATCCTGACTCTTGGTCCTATGTTTTAGCCACAAGGCCTGTTAAGCACTTTTTGCTCTGTGGCAGAAATGACAGTCTGAACAGTTGACAAGTAAACTGCATGACCAGTTGGCCAAGTTTTTTTTATCTTCTGGAAGAGCAACTGATTCTGAATTTTTGGGGAGTAAATCCAACATATGGCCATTGTTGAACTAAGGGTAAGTCAGTAGGTTGGCCCTCTTATGTTTTTTGTCTTTTTCTATTAGTGTGTATGCTATTGTGATATTTGGATTATATGATAGCAGGTATTTAGAGTGCCTGGTAAATACAAATTGACATTCTTCTTCGAGTGATTGTTCATGTCCATTACACATTAGGTGTACGTGCGCCGCGTGCACGGACGTCGGAAACTTTTTCCCTTAGCGGCTCCCGTCGGGCCGGCGGGGCCCCCTCCTTCCCGCCAGAGCGGCGCCCCGCTCCAGGGTATATATATCCCTGCCGACCCGACCCCTCCAGTTCCTTCTTACCGTCCGTGGCGGCGTTGGAACAACTCTGTCTCTCGTCTGAGAGTGTCCCTTAGCAATAGTCATTAGTGTTATCTAGCAGTTATCAGTTAATCTGTAGTAGTGTTGAGCCAGTAGTTAGCAGCTCATTAGGGTACTTAAAGTTCCTGCCAGGGTTGTTTGTTCAGCCCCGGCACCGGCCCTGGGCGGCGGGGTATGCCACACGCCCAAGGCTTCAAGGCTTGTGCCACGTGCCGCAGGCCTATGCCATTGAGCGACCCCCACGCTTCGTGTCTCCGTTGCCTGGGGGAGGCTCACCAGAAAGAGCGCTGCAAAATCTGCAAGGCCTTTAAGCCCAGAACTAAAAAAGAGAGGGACTTTCGCCTTAAGCAGCTGCTCATGGAGACGGCGTTACAGCCCTCCACTTCGACGGCACCGTCTGCCTCCGTGCGGAGCGCCCCGGCATCGGTGCGGGAACCGGCGCCGGCGGGTCACCCGAAGCCCGCGGCACCGACCCAGCGGGGAAATACACGACGCTGATCGTCTTCGCCGGCGAAAGCGAAGGGCCAACCTAAGACCCGAGGACGCTCCCCGCACAAGAGGGCGGCACCGGTAAAGACCTCGAGTGCCCCTAAGGCCGATACGGCCCCAACACGGACCCCGGTAGTGGCTCCGGCGCCGAAAGTCCCGTCGAGCCCCGGGATGGGCGCGTCGAGCGAGGATGAAGGGCTGGAGGAGCTCGTGGAACAGCCCTCCACTCCGGACACGTTTGAGGCAGCTAAGGACCTCATTGCTTTGTCCGTTGAGGCCCCGGCACGCGCTGAGGGCGCCCCGCCGATGCTGCCGCGCAGAGGCAAGCCGGCGATGGTGCGCCCATCTCGGTCGCCGTCTCGGCACCGCTCCAGGAACCGGTCCCGGTCGAGCTCCACCTCGGTGGACTCCCGGTTGCCCTCGGCGCAGGAAGCACCGCAGCAGTCGGGCTTCAGCAAGCGGTCGGCACCGACTCAGCAACCGAGCACGAGTCAGCACCGCGAAGCGTCGGCGGTTCGTTACCCAAGGCCGACCAGCCGTAGCCGTTCCCGGTCCCGCGATCACCGGTACCGTTCCAGGTCCAGGTCGGCGAGGCGCTATTCCA
Organism: Trachemys scripta elegans; assembly: GCF_013100865.1. Classification (NCBI taxonomy): domain Eukaryota; kingdom Metazoa; phylum Chordata; order Testudines; family Emydidae; genus Trachemys; species Trachemys scripta. The sequence continues at coordinate 72,055,905 of NC_048306.1, read as the reverse complement.
GGTCCTGGTCGCGGAGGCGCTACTCCCCAAAACCGGACCGGCACCATCCTACGGCTCCACCGTGGCCTTCCAGGTCACCGTCCGTGGTCTCGGGGACTGACTCAGACCGGTACGGCAGGTATGCCCATAGGTCACAGGCCAGCAGGGACTACGGTCAGTCCCAATGGGGCCAACCGAGCCAATGGCCATTCTGGACACCCTGGGCCTACCACCAGCAAGGGCCCCCATCGAGGGCCTCGAGATCCGGGCCATCCGGGTACCGATCCCGCTCCCCGCGGCACCGTCCGCCATCGTATAGGGAGGCAACGGTCTCTAGACCACCGGAGCGGGAAGGAGCGGACTCGGCACCGAGTACGGTGCCGTCCCAATCCCACGCTGCGGGTCAGGCCGCAGAGGAACAATTGGCTGTTGCCAGATTGCAGGACAATGAGGATGGGCAGAAGGGCCCGACCTCTTCCTCCTCGCCAGACGAGGCGGTAGCGGGCACACTGGTGTCCGGCCCTCCCCCGATTGACCATCGGGCACACCAAGACCTGCTTCGCCGGGTAGCCCTCAATCTGGGCTTGCAAGCAGAGGAGACTGTAGAGCAGGACGACCCCATGGTCGATATCCTGAGCCCAGAGGGCCCCTCCAGAGTCGCTCTCCCGATTATACGGACAGTACAGTCCAACTATAAGACGGTGTGGCAAACACCGGCCTCCAGTACGCCAACTGCAAAAGGCATGGAGAGGAAATACTTCGCCCCATCTAGAGGGTTTGACTTCCTCTTTCTACATCCGTCCCCTTGTTCGCTGGTGGTCTCGGCGGTCAACGAAAAGGAGCGGCATGGCCAGCAAGCTCCTGCCCCCAAGGGCAAGGAAGCTAAGAGATTGGACTTATTCGGGAGGAAAGTCTATTCATCGGGGGGCCTTCAACTGAGGATCGCCAATCAGCAGGCGATTCTAAACAGGCACAATTTTAACTCTTGGGCATCCGTTGCCAAGTTTAAGGACTCCCTCCCACCTAACGCGCATCAGGAGTTCACGGCCCTGGTGGGTGAGGGAATGGCAGTGGCCAAGACCTCATTACAGGCCGCACTAGACTCAGCCGATGCTACGGCTAGAACAATTGCGTCGGGAGTCGTAATGAGGCGTTCGGCGTGGTTGCAGGCTTCAGGTCTCCCGCCAGAGGTGCAGACCACGCTGCAGGACCTCCCGTTTGAAGGTTCGGGCTTGTTTTCCGACCAGACGGACGCCAGGCTACATAGTCTTAAGGACTCACGAGGTACCCTTAAGTCGTTGGGTATGCACACTCCGGTAACGCAGCGTAAGCCCTTTAAACCTCAGCCGCCGCAAAGGCAATACCACCCTCGCCCCCGACACGAGCCGTACCGCCGTCGAGGCAGGGATAACAGGCGGAGATGTAACAATACGCCTAACCAGGGCCAGAGTCACGGCCAGGGCAAGCCACAGCCAGGGAATAAACCAGGCTTTTGAAGCTACGCCCGAGGACAGCGTACCATATTCCATACCGGATCCTCCTCTGTTTTTCAAAGACCGCCTGTCCCATTTCTACCGGGCATGGTCGCGCATAACATCGGACCAATGGATCCTGCGCACAGTGAAGGCGGGCTATACCCTCCAGTTTTCCTCGCCCCCTCCCTGCCATCCCCCTTCCCCGTCCCTCTTCAGGGACCCTTCTCACGAGCAACTTCTCACGCAGGAGGTTCAGACCCTTCTCGCTGCTGGAGCAGTAGAAGAGGTCCCAACAGACCTGAGGGGAAAAGGATTCTACTCCAGATACTTCCTGATCCCCAAGGCAAAAGGAGGCCTCCGTCCTATTTTGGACCTGCGCGATCTAAACAAGTTTCTGATCAAAGCTCGCTTCCGTATGGTCTCCCTGGGAACTATTATCCCATCCCTGGATCCGGGGGATTGGTATGCTGCCCTCGATATGAAAGATGCCTATTTTCACATCGCAATCAATCCGGCCCACAGGCGATTCCTGCGCTTCGTTGTCGACCAGCGCCATTTACAATTTACGGTCCTGCCCTTCGGCCTGGCGACAGCAACACGAGTGTTCACGAAATGCATGTCCGTGGTAGCAGCCTTCCTTTGAAAGAGAAGGATGCGTGTGTTTCCGTACCTGGACGATTGGCTACTCGCGGGCAGGTCGGAGGCCGAGGTCCGATCTCACGTGACGCTGGCCTTGCAGACGTTCGACAAGCTCGGCCTCCGGGTCAATGTGCCCAAGTCCACGTTAGTCCCCACACAGAGGCTGGACTTCATAGGTGCAACCCTGGACTCGGTAACCGCACAAGCGAGCCTACCAGAGGCACGGTTCATGTCAATTCACAGAGCCGTAAGCTCGGTCCAAAAGTTCCCCACGACAACAGCAAGGTGTTGCATGCAGCTTCTGGGGCATATGGCAGCTTGCACACACGTGGTCAGTCATGCCCGCCTGAGGCTCCAGCCTTTACAGTTGTGGTTCGCCCACACGCATCGCCCCAACAGAGACCCATTGGATCAAGTAGTCACGATCCCAAACCAGGTGCTCGGCTCGCTACGATGGTGGCTCGATCGCCAACAGGTATGCGAAGGGATCCCCTTCGCTGCCCCACAGCCCACTCTGACGTTGGTAACAGATGCATCGGACCTGGGTTGGGGGGCGCACCTGGGAGAACTGCGGACCCAAGGGCTGTGGTCCAGAGAAGACAAGCTGCTTCACATCAATCTGAAGGAGCTAAGAGCGGTTCGCCTCGCCTGTCAGACCTTCCACGCCACCTTAAAAGGTCACAGCATGGCAGTCCTGACGGACAACACTACCGCCATGTTCTATATAAACAAGCAGGGCGGGTCACAATCTTCTCCCCTCTGTCACGAGGCACTCCAATTGTGGAACTTCTGTATAGCCCATGCGATACACCTCATCGCGACGTATCTTCCGGGGATTCAAAACGGCTTAGCAGACCGCCTCAGCCGATCCTACCGAATGCACGAATGGACGTTGAGGCGAGACGTCCTGCATTCGATCTTCCGGAGGTGGGGCTTTCCCCGGGTGGATCTATTCACCACCAGGGACAACAGCCAATGCCCTCAGTTCTGCTCGTTCCAGAACCTCAGCCGGGGATCATTAGCGGATGCTTTCATGATCCCATGGGGAGGGAGCCTGAGATATGCCTTCCCTCCGTTCCCACTCATTCACAAGGTTCTCCTCAAGACCCGCAGGGACAGGGCGACGATCATACTTATCGCCCCGGCCTGGCCACGCCAGCATTGGTTCACGTCCCTGCTGGAGCTGTCCATAGCCGATCCAATCACCCTCCCCCTCCATCGCGACCTAGTCACACAAGACAAAGGTCGCCTACTCCACCCGAACCTGTCTTCGCTACATCTCACGGCATGGTATCTCTCTGGCTGAATGATGCAGAACACAGGTGCTCTCACCAAGTCCAGTAAATCCTCCTTAATAGTAGGAAGCCCTCTACAAGAGCGACCTACCTGGCAAAATGGAAAAGGTTCTCCCACTGGTGTGAGCCTCAACGCATACAGCCTTTACAAGCCTCAGTTCCGTCGATCCTGGACTACCTACTGCACCTCAAGAATCAAGGGCTTGCGCCCGCCTCAATTAGAGTTCACTTAGCCGCTATCTCGGCCTTCCATCCGGGAGAGTTGGGAGTGTCAGTGTTCTCCAACCCCACAGTGGCCCGATTCCTCAAGGGGCTGGAAAGGGTGTTTCCCTACTCGCGCCCGCCTGTCCCGGCGTGGAGTCTGAACCTAGTCCTAACAAGACTCATGAGTCCCCCCTTTGAGCCCCTAGCCACTTGCTCCCTCACGCATCTCTCGTGGAAGGTGGCGTTTCTCGTGGCCATCACATCGGCCAGAAGGGTATCGGAATTGAGAGCCCTCTCTTCGGAACCACCCTATACAGTGTTCCATAAGGATAAGGTGCAACTGAGGCCGCACCCCAAATTCCTCCCAAAGGTGGTATCACAGTTTCACATGGGGCAGGACATTTGCCTACCGGTGTTTTTTCCTAAACCCCATACGGACCCTCACCACCGCAGCCTACATACCCTGGATGTCCGAAGGGCGTTGGCATTTTACCTGGAACGGACCAGGCCGTTCCGCAGAACACCCCAGCTGTTCATTGCTATTGCGGAACGTATGAAAGGCTTGCCTATCTCGACACAGCGCTTGTCGGCATGGATTGTGCATTGTATACGCACTTGTTATGAGCTCGCCAATGTTCCGGCCCCGGAGATCCGGGCCCACTCGACTAGGGCCCAAGCGTCCTCAACGGCCTTCTTGGCGCAGGTCCCTATCCAGGAGATCTGTAAGGCAGCCACCTGGTTGTCCGTACATACGTTCACAGCCCACTACGCGATCCATCATCAGACCAGAGAGGACGCGATGGTCGGTCGGGCTGTGCTACAGTCAGTTGTACCTTGACTCCTACCCACCTCCAATGGTAAGCTTGGGAATCACCTAATGTGTAATGGACGTGAACAATCACTCGAAGAAGAAAGAACGGTTACTTACCTTCTGTAACTGTTGTTCTTCGAGATGTGTTGTTCACGTCCATTACACTTCCCACCCTCCTTCCCCTCTGTCAGAGTCTCCGGCAAGAAGGAACCGGAGGGGTCGGGTCGGCAGGGATATATATACCCTGGAGCGGGGCGCCGCTCTGGCGGGAAGGAGGGGGCCCCGCCGGCCCGACGGGAGCCGCTAAGGGAAAAAGTTTCCGACGTCCGTGCACGCGGCGCGCGTACACCTAATGTGTAATGGACGTGAACAACACATCTCGAAGAACAACAGTTACAGAAGGTAAGTAACCGTTCTTTCAGATTTCTGTCATACTGATTGATATAGGAGACTCTTTTCTTTTCTACATCTAGTATTGAAGGACAGCCAAACTTCTGTGACTTGCAAAATTCTCTTGGTCTAAATGATTACTCCTAATCTGTTGATGTTCTGATTAAGATTCTAAAGTTCTGTGTCTGAATCTTACACTAGGTGTACATAAAAAGAACAGGAGTACTTGTGGCACCTTAGAGACTAACAAATTTATTAGAGCATAAGCTTTCGTGGTGTACATGTGCATCATGCATGCGAGATCAGATTCTTTTGAATAACAGAGTCTGTCAGGACTGCACATGCACCCTGTGCCTCCTCATGTTCTTACACAAGGGATTAAAGGTAGAGTGGCTCTGACCCTCTCTCAATTCCCTCTTATCACCCATGGCAGTGAGAAGGAACCTACCACCTGGCCAACACACTATTCTTCTTAGAGACTTTAAAACCATTTATGTCATCAAATTTCTAAAGAAATATTTATCTTGACAGAGAGAGAGAGAAAAGAAAAGTTACCGGGGGCCCTCCTGTACACCTGGATGATGCATTTCATGCTAACCACCACACCTTGTGGCAAACTCCAAGTTTTAAGAGTTTAAACCTGGCCTCCTGTGAGTGACTGATCACCAAGGATGGACACAGTCAATGCCTCTTCTGCCTAGGGGAATGCCATCTCCCAGACAGATGCTCTGTGTGCAAGTCCTTTTCATCCAGAGACACCCAGCTCAAGCTATGTCTGCTAGAGCAATCGATGATGGTAACTTTGGACCCAGAAATGAAGATCACTATTAGAACAAGGCCAAATGAGCCAGCATTGGCCAGAGCTCCCTTGAGCACAAATCATACTCCAGATTCAAGCACTGGAGAGAAGGTAAAGAAAGCACCACCATAACTGGCACCAGTGACTTCAACACTGATTACTTCAACATCAGTGAAGTCTTCAACACTGAAAGCCTCGATAATGACAGTCTTGTCATCAACTGCTCTGGCACCTGCACTGGTCTCTCTGATACAGACATCAAAACTGGCAACCATGCCTGTACGTAAAGACAACACTCACCTATAGAGACAGATGGAATCCAAATATAGTGTCAAATGTGAAGGGAGGTCTCAGAGGGAGGACACAAAACATCATTCCTTGAAGGATACAGCATCCGAGTCCTCAGCCAGACCAGGAACAGCACAGAGAATGAGAGACCCATAGCTGTCCATCTGGTGCACATGAAGTACATATGATTCACAGTGGGAACCAGTCATTACCAGTGTAAGGTACTGCCTTTCAGGCTCTCCGTGGCACCAAGAGTTTTTACAAAGTGCCTAGAAGTACCAGTGAAGTACCAGTGACCCATCTCAGAAGAAAGGGCATTCCCATTTACCCCTACCTCAACAATTGGTTGACTCAGGGCAGTTCCTAGAAGGAGATGGTGGCAAGCTTAGAATATGTCCTGTCCCTGTTCTCTGAGCTAAGGTGCCTACTACACAAAATTCTCTCTTAGCTCATCACGGATGATAAAGTTCATAGGAGCCTTGACTCCTAGATCAGTGAAAGCATACCTTCCTGAAGACAAATTCCTGTTGATGCAATAGCTATCACTCAGAACAGGGGGTTCCACATCAGTGTCCTGGAGCTCAGACACATCAGGCTAGCCTTCCTATCTGTTTTGCAGAATTCTGCAGTGACGATCCGGACGGACAACACATGTGTAATGCATTTCATCAACAAGCAAGGAGGCGCATGCTTGTCTCCTCTCTGTCTGGAGTCCATCAAGTTCTGGACAGGGTGCCACCATCACAGGATAATTCTGATGGCTCTTCACTTATGGAAGTTAACTGTGACCTGGCAGCCTTCCTGAGCAGACGATCTCTGTCCAACCACAAGCGGTCCCTGTGGAGATTAATCATAAAGGCCGGGGGGAGAGGGTTCTCACAATAAAACTGTTTACCACAAGGACAACATCAAGCGTTCCAGAGGGGGCAAGAGCCTAGGCTTCTTGGCTGATGCCTGCCTTCTGCAGTGGTATCCAGCTCCCCTTTCCACCAGTTCCACTGATACCCAAAGTGATTTCCAAAATCAAGAGACAGCTGTGATCATTCTCATAGCTTCATACTGGCCAAGGCAGTTTTGGCTGGCAAACCTGCTGCAGCTGTCCATTCAGCTTCTGATTCAGCTCCCAGACTTCCTGGACCTCCTTTCACAGGAGCACAGTCAGATACTCCATTCTGACCTTAAGTCACTGCACCTGACAGGCTTGGATATTGGCTGGATAAAGTCAGGGACTGCTCTAGAAAAGTCCAAAAGAGCCTGATATAGATCGGGAAGATGTCCACCAGAGGGACTTGTTTGTCAAAATGGAAGTTTCTTAATTTGAGCAGTCCAACTGGGCCTGGACCATACGTAGGCTTCAGTACTGCAGAGCCTCAACTAGTTGGTGCATTTACAACACTCCAGCCTTACATTCAGCTCTATTAAAGTCCACTTTGCAGCAATCTCTATTTGCTATCCACCTGTGCAGTCTTATTCAGTCTTCTCTCACTTGATAATGTCAAAGTGTCTCAGGGCCCAGAGAACCTATCTGCAACCTTAGTATTATCCTCTCAAGACTCATGGGGTCTCTCTTTGAGTCCCTTTCAGAATGCTGGTTGTCATCTCACTCGGAAGACTGTCTTCCTAGTTGCAATCACTTCAGCCAAGAGAGTGTGCAAGCTCCAAGGTGCTTGTGGCTGACCCTCCCTCCCCGATGTTTCATAGGGTAAGATTTTAGCATCACCTTATCCATAAATACATCACACAGCTAGTCTTAAAATTACACCTGAATCAAGCAAATCTGCCAGTCTTCTTCCCAAAACTCCATTCTTACCTGGAGAGGAAGTTAAACACATTGAACATTTCCAGAGCCTGCCTTACTATGTTGACAGAAACAAATAGTTCAGGCTGTTTCCCTGTTTATTTCTGGCTGTTGCTGGCCACTCCAAAGTCCAGGCCATATCATCACAAAGGATATCTGGGTGGATAACATGTTGTATCTTACTGTGTTACCATTTGGCTGTGTACCTCTCCCACTGAACATTAAAACTCATTCCACCAAGCTTCAAGCAGCATCCTCTGCCTGCTTCAGGAATGTTCCAGTTTTAAAGATCTGCAAGGCAACCACATGGAGTAATCCACTCAATCTTGACAAGCATTATACATTGGATTTAGCTGCCAGAGCAGCTGCCAAATTTGGGGGAGCAGCACTCTAATCCCTGACTGATGCAGCTGCTACACATGCCACCATCCAGCAGGGGTACCGCTTGCCAGACATTTACAGTGTGAGAGCCACACTAGACACGTACTCAAAGAAGGGAGAAGGGTTACTTAGCCTGCAGTAACTATGGTTCTTCAAGTTAATGTGGTCCATGTGGGTCCCATTAACCACCCTCATCCCTACTTTCAGAGTCCTCTGCTACCACAGGGCTCAAATTGCGAGGGAACTGAGTAAGGGTCACAACAACCCCACCCTTTATGCCCAATCACAAGAAGGCACGTGGTGCATGCACAACCCCACTAGATTCTACTGTTAAATAAATCCATTTGCGCATGCATGCACACCTATAGTAGAATGCACACTGATTGAGTATACATACAGTTAGTATAGGGTAAGTATCTGTTCTTTCTTAAATTGTAGGACCTTGCTATATTACAAAGATATAAGTTGGATGATATGTGAATACATTATCCATCATAAAATCTTAATACTTAATATTTTTTTCATCTTTTCATCTGTAGATCTCAAAGTGCTTTATAAAGGGAACCATTATCATCTCCTTAAGATGAGAAAAACCAAGGCACATATTTTAAGACTGGGATTTTCAAAGGCGCCTAAGGAACTTAGCGACTCAAATCCACTGAATTTCAGTGGGATTTGGTTGTCCAGCTCCCTTAGGCACATTGAATAATGCCAGCCCAAGTGACTTGCCTGAGGTCACGCAGCAAATCAGTGGCAAACCTGGGAATAGAGCCTATGTTTCGTCATTCCCACTATGATATTCTGTTCTCTGCACCATGCTGCGTCCAAAATTGTAACCGTTTCTCACTTAAATTTTGTCAGGTGATATTTGTATTATTTTTTCTCTCATTATAGTTTGCATAGTACATTTACCTATACTTAAAAATGAAAGATTTTTTTAAATGCTCAAGTGCAAGGCTGTTAATATTCCTATATACAAAATGTATATATTTTCTTGGTCCCTGCATAAAAGAAAGATGTTATATTTTAAAAAAAAAAATGTTTCCCTCTCCCTAGGGACAGAAAACGGGCTCGGGAATTTATAGAATCTGATTTTTCAGAAAGGTGAGTATTGCTGAATGTGTGTTCTGTATGTATATTTGTAACCAGATTTACTTTCAGTTCCAACTTGAGAGGGAGAGATGTCGAGTTCCAACTTGCAGTGGTTTTCCATTACTCTTATTCCTTAGCTAAACTACTTTAGTTAGAATAGTATGTCTGTAGTCATCAAAGAGACAAAAAAGAGAACCATTAAAAATAAATGAAACACTTTCCCAGAAGTGGGATGGTTCTGGTTTTCTATGTAACAAACACAGGTGTTAAATTATGTTTCTTCTTCGAGTACTGTCCGTATGGGTGCCCTACTCCAGCTGTCTTCATGTCCTTGCACCTCAGATCAGAGATTTTAGGTAGCAGTGTCCGTTCAGCCCGCACATGCACTCTTCCCATCTTGTGCTCTGCCTCAGTGCAGGCGAGCCACCCTCAGTTCCCTGCCTTTCGCCTGAGACAGAGCCTTAGCAGAGTCCGATTTCAGAGTTCATTATCTATATCTTACTTTTGTTTTGCAGTTGATAGTGTAGTTCTTAGAGTTTCTGTTAGTGTTAATACTCCCCTTCTTTTTTTTTTCTTCTCTTTATTTTGTTGTTAGAATATCTAACTTCCTGTCCTTAGTTAGTTCTTCTTTGTTTCTTCTCTCTTGGGAAGTGAACCTTGGAAAGGATATGCCCGGATTCCCCATGTTTAAATATTCTCTCTCTTGTCGAGAAGCCATTCCAGCCAGTGATGAACATTCCTGCTGCATTCGCTGCCTCAGAGAATCACACATGCCTCAAAAGTGCACTTTTTGCATGAAACTAAAATGAATGTGTAAGAAGAACCGTGAACTAAAATTGAGATGCCTCATAATGGAAAGTTCACTCAGACCAACCTCTGACCCCAACCCTGGGACCATTCCTGTATTGTGGTCTTCGACTAAGTCAGTTCTATCACTGTCCTCGGCTCAACACTCTCCGGTGACTTCAAAGAGGAAATCTTTGTATTCCTCTCAAAGAAGCAGGCTACAAGTCCCCTGAGAAGAGAGAGAGATATCAGACCAGGTCAATCACCTCAGTACCAACCGACCTATGGCTGGGTACCCACAAGGCTGCAGGCTCCTCAGTACCAGTACCACCAATAAGTCTAAAGACTCTAAGGGCGTAGACTCGGGAAGATCAGTACCATCAGGGGAAAGGAGTGGTAGAGAGCAATATAGCTCCTCCAAAGCAGCACCACAGAGTCCTCTTGGACCTCTGTACCAAGTACTTCGGCTCCACAGAAGACCAGAACAACACCTACTGGCCATTCATTGGAATGCAGAAGATTTCTGGTACCATCGTCTCCGTCTACATCAGCGTCTACTGCTCATCTTACCTCAGCGGTACCCACCGCTAATGCAGGAATTTCATTTTTCTGAAGACTTACTAATCTCAGAGTACTCGGCACTGACATGATCTTGATACTGGCCATATCTCGGTCCCCTGACTTATGTGCGGTACTGAGGCAATCTCCCCCAGCATCCATGACTGTTTCACCTCTGTCAAGCGACGATGAAAAGGATGACGATGATTTTTATTCAGTGTCTGTGGAAGGCTCCCCATTACAATATCAAGAAGCCAGCCACCCAGAAATCGCTACAACCCCAGTTTACCACCATGGGAGGCACGGCTCACCCAGTTGGTATGGACACCCTTGGGTGTCCCCACCTACGCACTTAGCACCGCCTCAGTGGCCCTACTGGGACCCACGGGTGACCTATAAACACCAGTTTTCAAGGGCATCTCGTGTCACCCAAAGGGATAGAGGAAGACAGTCTCCTTCAGCTTCTCTATCCAGACCTCCTGATCCTCAAGAGAAGATATTTAAAGAACAAGAAGTGAGACTAGATAAGGAGGTTACTCCTGTGACCAACATCTCTTCATCTCTCCTGATGCCTTCCCCACCAACCCTGGCAGATGACTTCAGACAGTTTCAAGATCTCATTAAGAGAGTAGCAAACTCGGTACAAATTTCGCCCAAAGAAGTCACAACATAAGCTGCTGGACATCCTACATACATCTTCATCAGCTTGCATTGCGCTCCCTGTCAATGAGGCCTTGCTCAACCCAGTGAAAACTATATGGCAGACACCAGCCAAAATACCTCCCACATACAAAAGAGCAGACAAAAAATATTGTGTTCCCTCTAAGGACATGGACTTCTTATTTTCTCGCCCATCTCTGAATTCCCTTGTCGATGCTGTAAATGAACATGGCAGACAGCACCCCGCTAAATCGGCACCTGATGACTGGAAATGACTGGATTTATTTGGAAGGAAATCATATTAATCAGTGACCCGACAATTTAGGATTGCTAATTACCAAGCCCTTATGGCAAAATACAATCATGTCAACTACTCTAAGTTAAATGGCTTCATCGAACATCTCCTAACTGATCAAAGAGAACAGTTTTAGGCAATCATTGCCTAGGGTCAACTACTTGCAAGGACATAGTTGCAGGCCTCTCTGGACATTGCTGGTACAGCTCCTCACTCCATCTCAACGGCAGTGGTCATGCAGAAAGCTTCATGGTTTCACCTTTCCAGCTTTCCAAAGACGTACAATCCACTTTGGAAGACTTTCCATTTGAAGGATCCAAGTTATTTGGAGAAAGAACAGAAGAATCCCACCACACATTAAAAGACTTCAGAGCCATGTTGCGTTCCTGGGGAATTTACACACCTACAAAAAAAAAGGAGATCTATTAAGTCACGGTTGGCACAGAGATCCCGGCTGGCTGAGTTCCCTCCTCCCCAGAAGCATTATGAACGATAAAAGGAAGATCACTACCCACAATCTTCAGCATCACAACCATCTATATCTAAAAACCAATTTTGATATATTGGTCGAGGCCCCGAGTTTACCCCACACACTGAAGACTTACTAATCTCAGAGTACTCGGCACTGACATGATCTTGATACTGGCCATATCTCGGTCCCCTGACTTATGTGTGGTACTGAGGCAATCTCCCCCGCTTTTATTTGCTGCAACAACCCAAACATCTCCACCTCTTTGGCAACTCGCCTTACTCTTTTTCGTCAAAACTGGGAACGTATAATCACAGATAAGTGGGTATTGGAGAACATCTCCACGTGATATTCAGTCCACCTTACCCACCCTCCCTCCCCATCCCTCTTCAGGGATCCTTTTCATGAGCACTTTTTATGTCAGGAAACAAACTGTCTTCTGAACCTAGGTGCTATAGAACCAGTTCCTACTCAACACCAAGGGAGGGTTTTTATTCCAAATACTTCCTGATACCTAAAAAGAACAGCAGTTGGAGACCCATTCTGGATCTAAGGTCACTCAAGAGATTTGTAAAGATACAACACTTCAAAATGGTTACTTTGGCATCAGTAATCCCATCTCTGGACCAAGGGGAGTGGTTCTCTGCCCTCAACCTACAAGATGCTTACTTTCATATCATAATCCAGTCATCACACAGGAAGTTTCTAGGAATCTTTCTGGATCAAGACTATTTTCAATACAAAGTGCTCCCATTCGGCCTATCATCTGCACCGAGAGTGTACTCGAAGGTCCTTTCTGTGGTAGCAGCATACCTTCGTAAACTAGGAGTTATGATATTCCCGTATCTAGATGATTGCCTGCTCAAAGTACGTTCCTTTGACAACACTGTGAGAGTCACACAAGTCTATGAATCTATTCCTACAGCTGGGACTACAACTAAATGTCCAAAAGTCCACTTTAACCCCAGTACAACATCTGGAATTCATAGGGGCCTACCTAGATGCAGTAGAAGCAAAAGGTCCTGCCCAAAATAAGAAAAGAAAGGGCCAGGGTTATTCTTATAGTTCCAACATGGCCAAAACAGACATGTTTCCATACCTTACTCAAATGGCAATTTTCCTGCCAAACACTCTCCAGCCCATTTCTCACTTCCTCTCTCAGGATGCGGGACTGATCTTCCACCCCAATCTTCAGGTTCTTCACCTCAGTGGCTCCTCGGTGTTCCAAAGTTTAGAAATGAACTGCTCTGAGGATGTAAAGGAGGTGATGTTACATAGCAGAAAACTAACTACTCATCCATCACACACACATTCAAAAATGGAAGAGATTACAACTCTGGTGTGACTCAAGACACATTACCTCTACATCCTCTCCACTACCACTTGTGCTAGCCTACATCCTAGATTCTAGGACCTAGAACTAAAAAAGTCAGGATTATCTCTAAGCTACATGACGGTACATCTCACAGCCATCACCGCCTTCCATCATAAAATAGACGGTTATTCTGTGTTCGTTTATCCTACAACAAAAAGGTATCTCAAGGGTATGGGTAACCTTTTCCCACAAATCAGATGTCCTACACCAGCATGGGACCTCAACATTGTCCTCAAGTGCCTTATAAGGTCTCCCTATGAACCTATGGCTGCTTGCTCTCTTCTACATCTTGCTATGAAAACCGTTCCTAGTGGCCATCATGTCTGCTCGGACAGTGGGAGAGAGAGGGGCACAAATGGCATACCCCCACCCCCATTTTCAAAAACAAGATTGCCTTAAGACCACACCCTAAATTCATACCAAAAATCCCATCGGACTTCTACGTAAATCAGTTTATCCACCTCCAAGCCTTCTTTCCCAAACCACACCAGGACAAAAGGGAGGCAGCATTACACACACTTGATGTCAAGAGAGTATTAGCCTTCTATTTGAATAGGACAAAACCTCTCAAAAAATCTCCCAGACTATTCCTCTCCATTGCAGACAGATCTAAGGGATCCCCAATCTCTAAACAAAGACTCTCTAGATGGATATTGGACTGCATTACCTATTGCCATCGCTCTCATAACCTTCAACCTCCTTCTGGAATACTGCTGTAGACTCACCATAGGTACACTACTCAAAGAAGAAGAAAGGGTTACTCACCTTATGCAGTAACTGTGGTTCTTCAAGATGTATGTCCTTGTGCGTGCTCCACTACTTGCCTTCCTCCCTCTGCTTTGGAGTTCTTATCAATGAGCTCTGTGTTAGAGAAGGAACTGAAGGCTGTTCACCCAAACAATGTTATATAACACTGAGGCAGAGCATGAGATGGGGAGAGCACATGTGTGGGCAGAATGACACTACTACCTAAAATCTCCAATCTGAGGCACACAGACGTGAATACACCTAGAATGGAGCACCCATAGGGGGACACATCTCAAAGAACCACAGTTACTGCACAAGATGAGTAACTCTTTCTTCACTTTGCTTCCAAAAATGTCTCTTGCATTTATTTGTTTTAGTACCCACATTCGTCCAGTTTCATTAACTGGATCAAATAAATTATTTCTGCTTACTGTTATTCTTTCCCTTCTCCATCTCCCCATCTTTTCCAGTGTAGTTTTGTACACTTTTCCTTTTAAATCCATGCAAAGTATATGTGTGAGGTCTACAAAGCAATTTAAAAGCAGTGGCCATTTTTCTGTAGCTTGCTAGCATTGACAGTCTAGGGGGACCAAATTCTGCCTTCTGAGGCGTTTCCGCAGATCCCTTCCAAAATGAATGGAAGAATTTGGCTTTATGGCTATTAGTTTTGTAAACCAATAGATTGCCCTGAAATATATTGGTAGACTGACCAAGTTGTGAAACTGGCATAAAAACTTTTAAAGTGACATAAAGATCTAAAGTATTAATCTGTCCTTTAATATTTATCTATTGAAATAGGATTCCAGATTTTTATTATGCCCAGAAATGCTGAGTACAGCGCTGGCACAGACTGCCATTCCAGAATGTAACTAATGCATTAGATGGAAAGCATTCTTGCTTCCAAGTTTCCATATTAACGTGACTGTCAAGGAATAATAATAATACTGTTATAGCCTAGCTTGTCCTAGTCTATTTCAGCTATATTATGTAAATATTTTTCTTCTCTCACATTGGGAATGTCTTAAATATTTCAAGTCAATACTTAATAAAAGGTGTAATTGAGGATTTTATAAGTGGGGGAGAGGCAGTCATATTTCACAGGTTAAGGTCAATATATTCTGCATCATTTTCTTACGTAGTGCAAAATTATTGCTGCAGTGAAAATCCTGTCCCCTTTCGAGAATTCAACTACAAGACATAAAATTGCCAATTGTATTAATTTACAATTATCATCCAATTTGTTATCCTAATTGAGATGCTTAGAAAAGTGAGAGCAGGTCAGCTTCTGTCTCTGTGTGTGCTCTACAGTGAGTTTGGCTAGCTTTTGATCAAGATATGGTAAAGATAATTTTTTGGTCAGGATTTGGAATTATGTACTTTTTAACTCTGACGAAGTTCCCTGAGTATATACATCCTGGCAAATATTGAAGCAGCCTTAAATTCTTTCTCCCCCACACCTCCGAAACATAATTTTGTTAGAAATTGGGTTAGACAGTCATAATGGTTCTATTTCAGGGGTGGGCAAACTTTTTAGCCTGAGGACCCACATTGGGGTATGGAAATTGTATGGCGGGCCATGAATGCTCACGAAATTAGGGGTAGGAGTGCCGGAGGGGATGAGGGCTCCAGCTGGGGATATGGGCTCTGGGGTGAGGCCAGAAATGAGGAATTCAGGGTGCGGGAGGGGGCTCCGGGTTGGGGTAGGGGGGGTGAGGGCTCTGGGGTGGGGCTGGGGATGAGGGGTTTGGGGTGCAGGAGGGGGCTCCGGGCTGGGACTGAGGGGTTTGGAGGGCAGGAGGGGGATCAAGGCTGGGGCAGCAGGTTGGAGTACGGGGGAGGGGTGTGAAGGCTCCGGCTGGGGGTGCGGGCTCTAGGGTGGGGCCGGGGATGAGGGGTTTGGGGTGCAGGAGGGTGCTCCGGGCTGTGACCGAGGGGTTCAGAGAGCGGGATCAGGGATGGGGCAGGCTATTGGGGCACGGGGTGGGGAGTGAGGACTCTGGGGTGGGGCTGGGGATGAGGGGCTTGGAGTACAAAGTGGGGCTCTGGGCTGGGATTGAGGGGTTCAGAGGGTGGGAGGGCTCTGGCTGGGGGGTGCGGTCTCTTGGGTGGGGCCAGGGATGAGAGATTTGGGGTGCAGGAGGATGCTCCAGGCTGGGACCGAAGGGTTCGGAGAGCTGGGAGGGGTATCAGAGATGGGGCAGGCTGTCGGGGGTGGGGTGAGAGCTCTGGCTGGGGGTGCAGTCTCTGGGGTGGGGCTGGGTTTAAGGGGATTGGGGTACAAGAGGGGGGCTCTGGCTCGGATCAAGGGGTTCGGAGGGTGGGAGGGGGATCAGGGCTGTGGCAGGGGGCTGGGGTGTGGAGAGGGGGGATCAGGGGTGCGTGCAGGCTCTGGGCAGCGCTTACTGCAAGCAGCTCCCGGAAGCATGTTCCCCCTCCAGCTCTGAGGCGCAGCCGGAAGGCTCTATGCACTGCCCCGTCTGTAGGCGCCATCCCTGCAGTTCCCATTGGCCAGGAACAGCAGCCAATGTGGGGGACGGTGCCTGCGGGTGGGGCAGTGCGCAGAGCCGCCTGGCCATCCCTCTGTGTACTACATAGGAGCCGGAGGGGGGTCATGCCGGCTGCTGCCTGGGAGCTGCGCGGAGTGGGGTAAGCTCCTGACCCTGCTCCCCGGCTGGAGCACTGGAGCAGGACAAACTCCCGATCCCTGGCGGGAGCTGAGGACCAGATTAAATGGTCTGATGGGCCGGATGTGGCCCGCGGGCTGTAGTTTGCCCACCCCTGTTCTATTTTATTGTTTTAGGCAATTGTGGATTGGTACCCTACTATAATTTCACATGGTTCTCCTAAGGGTTTATTTTGACATTATACTTCTTAGTAGCTGCATATTTTGTTGAGCCATTGCTAGTTTATGATATTTTGGCTATTTGTGAGATTCTAGTATGGTATTCTTCCTAAAACTGCTGGCGCAAGCCTTGCTTCCCCCTAGTTTCAATTTTATATAAAACACACTTCTATAGGGCCAATAGAAAATGTTTTCACAATTTAAAAAAATCCAGTGAAAACACTTTTTAAAAAAAACAAACACTCCCCAAATAAACCACTCCCCTGCTGTTTGAATCCCAGACATTATACCACTAAAACCTGGAAGTGAAACCTCAGAGAGATTATCATGGTCCAATCTATAAGAAATGCAAAAAGTAAACTAAGAATCATAATGAGTGACAAATAAATTGGATTTTTTAAATTTTTGCTTCTAATAATCTAAAAAAGTTAGTTAATATAGATCAAGAAGTGTTTGTTTGCAAAATGTTTAAATTGAAAGCATCCTTTTAACAGTGGAAAAAATTGTCCCTTGAAACATATATATTGAAATACATAGTTTATGGATGATAAATGCAACTGATTTTGCTTACATTGGGTTCATTGCCATAACATAAAATCTTGATCTTTTGTTGGGAGAGGGAAGGGAATAGAAACAGTTTAATTTGTATTCATTTGTAATATTGTTATTCAAATAGAATTCTCTGGGGCATTAGAATCTCACGTGCAGCAGATATATGAACCCTGGACATCAATAGCCAGTAGTTGAATCCATTGTTGGCAGTAATCAGAGTTAAATTCACTGGCATCAAAGCATTATGACAGATCTCTGATTAAACTGAATGTGTGCTTTATTGTGCAATACTGATTGCTGAGTCTTTTTGTTTTAAAGATATTATGATTAATTATGTCCGTTTTTAAGCACAATAAAACATAAGTTTATCTCCTTACTGGTCTTCCTAGTACAAAAATGGCTTCCAGGCACTTCAGGACTTGAGTGAGCACCAAGTAATGCTCTCTTTTGTTCATGCTATTTCTTAGACAAAATGTTGTGAAATTGTTTGGAGACCAAGAAGAATTCAAATAAATCTTTTTGCAACTAAGTGTCCTGATATGTCAAAATATTAACATTATATAGCAGTCACTGGGATCTAGATGGAAGTCTTATACAAGTTGCTTCTCTAGAAAGTTAACGTTTTAGTTCCAGAATGAAGTGCTATATTTCTATGACCTACTTTTTGCTTTTATCAAGAACCTGCTGCTGCTACTTTTTGTTGTTGTTGGAAATACAGTGATATGTTGGTTTTTGCAGCCCCTGGCAGGCAGAAAGCTATCAGGTTTCTTGGGTAGCATGCACAAGATTGGCAACTATTACACCCTTTAAAAAAGCGAGCATATGCTTGCCCCTGTACTGGCCCTGTGTTTCCTGATAAAGCATAAATTGCCCTCTATGCTCAGCCATTCTTCTTTGGTATAATCCCATCCCCCTTCACACCTGGCTCTCAAGTGATGCAATCACCATGAATCTGTCTGCATCCTGCAAGGATATGCATGGGAGGAAAAATTGCTCCTGGTGCAATCCATCACAAACAAGAGAACAGCTAGAAACTGTCCCATAATATAAAACAAAAATGCTGTTTACCCTGTTAAACAACAACAATCTTTTTCCCATTTAAAAAATTCATAATATGTCATTGGGAATTTTGCAGGAGTGCAGGATCAGACCCAACAATTGCATTATATCACAGGTCTGAAGAGCTCTAAAAATTTAATTGTTTTCAACATTGGTTTCCATTTAGTCCTATATAGGAAGTATGCCCTTCCTCAGATACCCTGCATGTTTGATCAAAAGAAAAAGAAACTATTGTACCACTTGGAAACTTTACTTATTTTTTTACGTAGAAAAGGCTTTCAATAAATACAAGGCATGGAGTTTCTGTTACAGTTAGACCAGTAAAAGCTAGGTCTGTCAGGAAAATCTTCTTGCTTATAACTAATCTTTTACTGATGTTAATTTAGAAGGAATTTGTAGACAAATTATTTTGCACTAGAGCAAGCTTCCTTTTCTGGTTGCCACTCCGACTATTCTAGTAATCTTGATGTTCTTGGGGAAGGGGTCGGGGAGAGATTGTGTTCACCTTTTGCAAAAATTCATATTAAAACTGTTTCCTAATATATCCAAGTCTTTTGAAATCACATTCTGTGGGAACAATCAGATCTATCTTGTATACTGCACATAGGGCCTTAACCAACATTCGTTGAAGTAAATGAAAAATATTCTATTAACTTATTTGGATGCTAGATTGGGCCTATAACTCGCTTATTCTTAGTGACATTTTAATGCATGCCTCCATCTACTTGTTTAGCTACTCTGGCAAGGAATTTGTAACTAATTTTTGTTGATAGCTGAATACTTCAGTCAGGCACCTAGCAACTGCTGAAGATGGGTTTATCTCTGACTTAGTTAGCTCAGTCAAATGTGAAACTTATTGTGAAGATTTAAAATGGAAAATCTATATACTGTGTCAGAAATCAATACTCTTTTAACTAATACTTTCTCACTGTCAAGTGTTTATTAGTAGTAATAGACATTGCCTTTGGAGAACAAGACACTATCCCATGTTAATATAATAAAGGCTGTAGCAGAAAGGGCTTCTCAATGGTAAAAGTGGGGCTAGGCCTAGATAGTGGCACTATGCTCTCAACACACACACAAGATGACCATTTCACAACTTTTGGTGGGCTTATTTGATGCTCATTATCCACATGATAACTGTGGGATTGGGCCTGAAGAGGTTTAATATATGTTATTCAGTTCATATTTGTGCCTAATACTGTGTTTCCTGTACACCCAGAATTCCTGTTAATTTCAGTGCTACTTTGAAGGTTATCACATCCTCCTTTACATCATCATTTACCATTTCACAGTTCAAAATTATAAAAATGCCTTTCCTGACTATTAAAACCTTCATAAAAATGTGATACCTAATGTCGGACACTAGCCATCTCACTGTGCAAAGCCTGCTAACAAGCTTGACGTTTTGCTTCCTAACCAGAAGAATTTACAAACAGTCATAATCTCAAAATGACTTATTTTCCTCCCATAGTAAAAGAAGCAAAAAAGGAGATAAAAATGGAAAGGGTCTGAGGCATTTTTCAATGAAAGTATGTGAAAAAGTCCAGCGAAAAGGAACAACGTCCTACAATGAAGTAGCTGATGAACTGGTATCAGAATTTACAAATTCTAATAGCCACTTGGCTACAGATTCGGTAAGGAGATGTGATGTTAATTTTTTTATTTTACAGCTATACTGTCATATCCTGTCACAGTTCTCTTAGAATTCTACGCTTGTTTCTGCCTTGACTTATCATGTTCCACTGTCTCTTTCAAACAAATGTGTCTCAGGGCTATAGATCTAGGCCTAGACCATTTCCAAAAATATCAACATGCAGTATATAAAATAGGTTCCATTTTAAATATAGAATTAATACCACTGAATACCATTTAAAATACAACAAAATACAGAGACAACAGGCTGCCTTAAAATTGCCTTTTAAAAGATTCTACTCACACTCCACCCCAAGTAACTGAGAGTCTGAGGTGCTTCGGTCTCCCTGAAATGGAGGACACCTGTCTCAAATGCACAAGTTGTAATAACTAGGCCAACTGTAGTCTTAATTATGTGTACACAAAACTGCACAAGTTATTACATCAGATTAATCATTTTTGTCATGATGGAAATACAATTGAAAAATCAATTTCTGAAGAAATAATTGTGCTATAGGATATAATCATATTTTGATTGGTTGTTATTAATATATAGGAGTTTGAGCAATTCAGGCAGTAAATTAATTGCCAGGATAAAAACATAATTAGGGATTATTTTATTTTCTGGTTAACTTGGGTCATGTTAACAGAGAATAATAATTAGTTTGGCAGGGCTAGAGGAGGTCCTTTGTGAGGGTTTGGAATATTAATTTTAGCCTATACATATGAAGAGTAGAGAAAAGCAACCTAAACTAAACAAAAATACTGTGCATTCTCTTAACTCAGCAGTTTGAAAGTCCAAATGGTAAAAAACGCTCTTCTCCATGAACACATTGTTATACATATTTAAAAATTGGTTTCATTACAACTCATTTCTTAAAGACAGTTATTTGTTTTAAAAATGCACATAGCTGTAATTTTAAGGATACTCATCCAGCTACTAGTTTGGAATCTTTTACAATGCTGATACATTCTCCTTTTGTATCAAAAGTACTCTACTTTATGCACTTATGACGTTTTGAGAACGATCTGCTTCAGTTTTAAGTTATTTTTTTTTAAATGATGTATTCTATTATATTGGCTCAAGCATGTAAGGGGGACAAGATTAAGCCTAACAATATTTTTTTAATATGCAACATCAAGAAGCAGATAGTGTATATTCTATTGTATTCACTGTTTCTGAGTGATCTCCCAGCTTTCATTCAAACACCTTACTTAGTGTTTTATTCAACACAATAGCATAAATTAAAGCATATGTTTTAATGCCATATTGACTTCAGCTGCCATTTTCTTTTATTCATATATTGTCTTCATGTCACTTGCAAACCTATAAAGGGAAATTTCAAGCGGCATCTTAACTTCTAGCTTTTGCAGTGGTCTTGGCCTAATTAATACTGCAGTGCTTTTTTTTTAGCAGGCTTATGATCAGAAGAATATTAGGCGGAGAGTTTATGATGCCCTCAATGTGCTGATGGCAATGAACATCATTTCAAAAGAGAAAAAGGAAATCAAATGGATTGGCCTTCCTACAAACTCAGCTCAAGAATGTCAAAACCTAGAGGTAAGTGGAGGGGAGGGGAAATCCCTTCAGTTGCAGATGACGTCCTGTGGTAATGGAGAAGTGTCGCTTTGGAAAGAGTGTGTGTGTTTATATTTGCATAATAAATGTTTAAAAATATGAACTTTAAAAAAAATCTAATTGCTTTTTATTGTTGCTTTGATATTTAAATCCTCACTGAAATGTTTCTGTGTATATTCTAAGTATAACTATAGTATACTTGATACCAATCTAAAAATCCTGTTTGCCTGACAAAAATAAATATCAATGAAGGCAGGCAGGGTGTAAAAGGGCATTCACCCCTTGAGTGTCTCCAAGCAGCAGGTACAGTATTGCAATCCTTTTCCTGTTCCTGGCACCCCCTGTAGGACATCTGTCTACCTCTGCCAGTCTTCTTTAGCTTGGTCTTGTGTCTGTGTCACAGTCCAAAATTAACCCTTTCTGGGATAGCAAAGAGTCCAACAAATAAGCAGTGTATCTGCCCTCACCAGGGTCTTCAGCTCTGGCTCTTGGACTTTATATTCAGCCCTTCACTTGGGTTTCCAAACAAGCCCTCTCCCCTTCTTTGGTCTTAGGTTACGCTTGTCCTCCCTTTCTCAGAGTTTACACCACTTTGCCAGTGGGGGAACCAGGGCTCATCCATTACTCTGGGTTCCAGGCAGGCACCCCTGTGAACAGCAACAACGGTAGTGCTAAATTTTTTGCTGCTACTTCCTTGGGCTTCCTCCCACCTGGCCCGTCTTATCTTAACCCTTAGCTGAAGGACAATGTTCTCAAGTCCCTCTGTCCCCGCAAACCCAGATATGCAAATGTGGCAGAGATAAACCCTGGATAATCCACAGGCTCCTTTGGGCAGAGAGGAATACCCATCCATGGTCCTCTGGGCCCAGCCAGAGGCCGCCCTGCTAGGGCACTACAGGTACTTTTATCTGAGCCTGCTGGGCTCAGATAACTGTTGCTAGTCCTCCTAGCTCTTGGAGTGCCAGGTCTCTCTAGTCTCCAAGATGGCTGCTCCAGAGAGGACTTTCTAGGCAGGCCTAGAAGACTCAGTGTCACTGCTCCATTCCTCCTACATCATTGCTTCCTGACACGGAGTGTAGTAAGACTGTGGGGCCTCCTGTAGGGAGCTGCAAAGGCCAGATACACCCATCACACAGGGCATTAGGATGTAGGTTAATAGCAGTCTGAATCAGTCATAAGTGTAATATGGGCAATTTGTGTCAATGCTTTGGTTACTGACCGCAGAGAAATGGCATTGTTTGAAAGCAGTGCTCAGATATCTTCCATGGATCAGTGAGGAGACACTCACTGCAGCTGGAGCTAAGAAAAAAAGTGAGGCTACAATTTGAGACTTCAAAGACATGTTTGTCGAGAGTAAAAGGAAAGGCTGAATGGGTTTCACATCGGAACTTCATCAAGTCATTCTGTAAGAAAGATACAGAATCCTGGAAGTAGACTCAGGCAGGTAATTTAGAACAGGCTGCCACCAGGCACAATTTCCACATCTTCTATTGAACTCTGCAGTGTTTGCAGGGAAAGGTGGCATCAGCTTTCCTAGCTAAGAAGTATGATGACAGCATCAGCCAGAGTCTGAAGGATCAGTTATATCAATGGGAAGATCATTTCACGATGCTCCTCAATTGTCTGCTGCCTGCTGTCCCTATTCCATTTGAAGATGAGCAGGAAGTTCCAGTAGAGCTTCCAGTAAAGCTACCTTCCTTCATCCAAGAAGAGATGGAAATCACAGTCCACAAGTTGAAGTCTGAGAACGCACCAGGGGTTTGTAACATCACTGCACAGGCTCTTCCAGGTCATCTGGAACTCTGATATCATACCTGATGAATGGAAGAAGGGTGTTATTCTGCTTTGTTCAAAAAGGGCAATGAAGCTGAATGTAGCAACTAAAGAAATATTAAGCTGTTGTTGGTCTCAGGGAAAGTCTTTGCTTCTGCATTAATATCTCAAATCAATGATGCATTTCATGGCATAGGCTGGGATACTGAGTGTGGGTTTAGATCTGGTCATTCCATTGTTGACCAGATATTTAACTTTAGACAGCCTTTTGAGAAAATGGCTGAATATGATAAACTGTGCACAGCACTTTGCATAGACTTCCATGCGGCCATTCGCTCAGTGATTTGAGCAAGTTCGTGGGACCTGATGAGGCAACTAAACATCTCTAGGAAGACTGGTCATTAGTAGAAGAACTCTACAATGGAATAGGAGCTGTGTTCAAGTCAATGGCAGGTACGCAGCATGGTTTCCTATCTCTACGGGAGTTCAACAAGGCTGAGTTCTGTCATAATCCATTGTTCAATGTTGGCATTGATTGGTTGATGAATAAAGCTTGAGAAGGCAGCTGTCAGTGGTGTTGAGCTGAACATTATTCTATTTTGAGGTCTCAAATATAGTGGTGACATTCTCTTGTTGGCTCAGTTTGGTGAATCGCTGCGGCTCACAGCCAGTCTGGTCCAGTCAGAAGCAGTGTGCACTGGTCTGGTTATTAATCCAGATAAAACTAAGCGCCTGACCATTATCATCAAGCAGCCTCCAGCACCAAATTACAACCTGTCCAGATAAGATATCAGCTGTCAAATATTTGGGCAACATCATAGACTGTGCTGAAGGATGGTCAAAAGATGTGGATGCTTAAATAAACAGCAGCTACCATGTTTTGGGCCCTTCTGTGGCCTCTGGGGACATCATGACTTGAAGCATGCTACGAAGCTGCAGATCTATAGAATCATGCTTATCCCAACCCTGCTGTACAGAAGTGAAACATAGGGGCTGAAGAACTCTGAGTTGACATTTTTTATTCTTGTCATCTCCGTCAGCTGCTCCATATCAAGCGGCAGGACAAGATCAAAAATTAGAATATTCAAAACCAAACCCACCAGCCATCTCCACCATTGATTCTGTTTCAGCAGCTTTCTTGGTATGGACATATTACTACAAGGCAGGACCAAGAAATTCCAAAGGCTATGTACCAAGGAATGCCGCTCCACAGCAGGTGATTACAGGGGTGCCATAAACTTTGGTGGCCCAGTAAGATTGCCAGTAGCCATAAACTGAACATATAGCTAAAACAATTCAAGCAATTTGCCAGAACTCAAGCCAGCTGGTGCTTGATTTGCAAAGGAGGACAAGTCCCTTTGGTATTTGCCACAATGATGATGATTTGTTTAGAAAAAGAATTTACTGGGAAGTAAGTTTATCTAGCTATTGATATGGATGATAGAAAACCTCTTTAAAAGGAATATCATACAGGGATGCTGAACAATATTTGCTTATCAGGAAAAGTCAGAAATATTTTTAAAATTGCCTGTTGAATCTTTTGTCTGGCATTTTCAGCAGGGAGAAAACTATCATTTTGTTGCAAAGATGCCAAACTTTCTCTGTGAAAATGTCACTTGCCCTGTGGACAATAGTCATGTATCTTGCACAAGACAAATATCACAATGTTCACACCAAAATATTGTACTGACTAGCAGAAAATACAATATCTCAATTTCTATCAAATTTGTGAATTTTTGCAATTACTTGAATAAATATCTGGTTTTGTATACCTAGTGAAAAACAAGTTATTTTGTGCAGTTCTATTCATATAATACCTTTTAGGACATTGAAATGGCAATGGGAGAAAAGAAAAAGAAAAACATTTACTGTTTTAATCATTGTCAAACAGTAGGCTGACAGGTATGATAAACCCAGGGAAAATGGCTACGCCTGATCATTTTAAAGTAAATTTTACCATAATAGTATTTTGTGAATATTTTTTAAATGTCTTTGGTTTTAATTCAAATCTTTTAAACTCAGTTTGTGTGAATTATTTGTGTGCATCATATTGCTATGAAATGATAAATGTTGATGTTATTGTTCTCACATTTTGTTGTCTACAGTGTGACAACTCAATCAAATTAACCTTATGTCCTTTTTCTATCTATGACTTTAGTTACACAAGCCTCTGAGCACAGTGAAAACCAAGCATTTCCTTAAAATGTTGCTTTCAGTGTCATTTAACAGAAAAGAAATAAAGCTGTGTTTTCACATGTGCTGAAATCAATAGATTTACCAAGTGTATTTTAAAGTTATTTTAAATACATAAACAAAAATGTAGTTCTGTATAAAGGTCACCTTAAAGAGAAAACACAGAAAAAATCAATGTGTAGAGAGGATAAATTATTAGACCTTTTAAAATTTATTTACTTTGATAGTCTTATAGGTCAAGCAAAGCTAGGCCCTGCACTCAACTTTGCAGAAAGCACATTAGTCACAGTTAATTGTATTAGAAGGCATTGTAAATAAAATTGTTTCTGTTTGCAGTGGAGTTAAACTTTATAATATTATGGTTTGGAGCTACGCAATTTGAAATGAGAGGTAATTAAAATAGGGCTTAATGTAATTGGGAGCCAAGATACATTAGTGTTTACAGCAGCAGGAACATTAAAACCTAGAGCATTAAAAATACACATAGAGGCCAGCACTGTAGCTTTATTAGACTGTCCACCTCTTTGGATTTCCTCAGGACTCTCCTTGATTTAAAGTATAGATTCTGGTGTTCTGGCAGCATGGGTAGAGGTCCTGAAGTACCACTGTCCTGAATACTGTTGAAAATAGTTTTGTTTATTCCATTTGTGTCACCATGGCTGCTGGAAGAAACTGATAGCATGGTAGCTGCTTTCCCATAACCTCTTCCTGTGACTGGTTACTGAATTTTTGCTAGTCTATCCAGGTTTCCGGTTAGTAGTCAAAAAGGGTGGTCACTCTTGGCCTAGCGATGATACACTAAAATGCCATCCTAGATGGTCCTGGGCCCAGTCTCGATAGTTGTCTTTCAGTCCTGAGTAAACAGGGACTGAGAGAACTGTTGATGGGATGCTTTTAATGAGTGGGAATAAGAAAGAAAATGTTTTATTGTGATACTATGATGGCTCCATTTTGGAGGGATGCAGTATTTCCTATCCAGGGCTGCAGAAAGTTCCTATGACATATATCCAACAGGGAGAAATAAGGGAGAGGAAATGCTACAACTTAGGTGGGGTAGTATTGGTCTTTTAAAGAAGGGAAAGTGATATAAAAGCAGAGGTTGAGGTTGCAGTCAAAAATTAAGTTGTGTAAATCCAGGTTCCTAGAAATGCCCCACTATGTGATTAGTCCATATGAGAAAGGAGAATGCTACAAGGTAGCGAGGTGTAGCTGGGAAGGATTTTCAGCTTAGGTACTAGGCCCTGTAACCCACCTCCCTCAAACAAATATAGTGTGAATTTCTATAAGGGTATCAAAATTTCACTTCCTTTATTGCAAAAATCTATTTTGTTTTAGACAGAGAACAAGACCAGGCAATTTATGTATTTACAAAATTGTATCTTAGTGTGTCTAAATTTATGTTCTAAAGATAGAGAAACAGAGACGGCTAGAACGAATAAAACAGAAGAGAGCCCAGCTGCAAGAGCTACTATTGCAGGTAAATTTAATTTTTATTTATACAGCCACTAACAAAAAACTGTTAAGGTTCAGAGTATTTTTCTTCTCCACTTTATAAATGTTTTTAGATTAATTTAGTGCCCATGAAAGTGATATTGCAGTGTACCTGAATCCTGACCTAAAATACCCCTGCCATCCTAGCATGGGGCCTCCTGGATAGATGCAGCCTCCTGGAGCACAGTTGTCATTATCTGTCAATATCTTCTACCCTATGTCATTATTACATTTTGCAAACATTCCACACATGCTGTTTTGCCACCGACTCCAGTGGGAACAGGAGCAGGATCACGCCGCCCCCCGCCTCTCCTCCTCTCCTCACCCCTCCCCCCCCCCCACTTGGTCCCTCTGACAAGTTACCATTGAAAAATGCAATTTTCAACACACACTTGCATGGGTTCAGTTGTACATTCCATAGCTGAGAATCAGTTGTTGCTGGGGAACTGAAACTTCAGGATCCTTATTATAAAAGACTCATGAATCCAGGCCTGGCACTTTTCACATTTTGATGCAGTAACCTAGGAAGGCTTTTTGAAACCTGCTGATTTGGCCTGAATGAAGAAATATTGTAACTTCAAATGCATTTCGGTTTGCAAAGAGGGCATTTCATTTTTTTAAAGGTCTACACCGTATTTATAGTGTTTGGATATATGCCTGGGTTTTGAATGCTTTACACATAATGGACCATTTGTATAAGCTCACGAGTTAAAGTCATAGGGTAACAGAAAATAACGTTTTTTTTTCTTGGTGCAAAATATGATGGTGTTTTAGACACAATCAGATATGCAGTGAAATTCTAAGCATTTGGACACTTCTGCTTTTCTCAGTGGCAAAAATATTTTTTCTAAATAGTTGGACTTAATTCTGACGTCACTAACACTGGTATACATCCTAAGTAACTCGAAGAAGGCACGGTGGTGAAAGTGATAGGAAAATTAGACCCATAAACTCCCTGCTCATTGTGTTTATGTATCTGTTTTATGATAGCTCTTCAGTGTTTGATTCTAATTTAACTACTTTCACCATTCACATAATTTTAGCAATTCTTGCCATTTTATATGTTTGTGCTCCTATTGACTGGAATCAGTAGTGCCAAACATGGACTACAGAAGATTCACAGATATCCCAGATTATTGCCAGTCATTGCAGACTTGACTATATACAAAATCCCATAGCACAAGATGAGCTGTGGAGAGAAGGTTGTAACTTGTAAACAGTTATGAAAGTGGGTAATTTCAAAGCTACAGATTTGCTAGGACTGGATGATATAGAGTGAACAGAGGAGAGAAAAGAGGAAGATGGATAAGAGAGTAAAGAAGAGAAGAGGGGAGTGGGCCAGGGGAGGTGCCATTTGATCCACATTAAGTATAACTTTGTTATCTTTACATTTTCTGACCTTTTAAACTGATGTAATTATGCACCCTGGCTAGTAGATAAGGCCTTTATTATGCCTTTTAAGCCCTAATTCCTAATGTGTGGAGATGCTCTGTCTCCTGGGCATTGTACTCCGTACTGTGCTACCCTCCCAAAGCTCCAGAGATTGCCAGGGGAGCATGTCTGCTGTGCCTCCTTTGAAAGGGTGCAGCATGCACTCCTTTCTGTTCCTGGCCAGCACAAAGGAGAGTTTGTTAGCCAGCACAGAGAGTTCAGACTGTGACCACCCCATCTTAGGAGAGATACCAGACAGGTGCTGGAGGTACCGGTACTTGGTTACTAAAACAGCTGTAAAATCCCAGATCGTGGAAGAGTCCACATTTACATTTGAATGACAGTGATCATTTTCCTTTTTCTTTTTCTTCTTTCTACAGCAAATAGCATTCAAAAATTTGGTACAAAGAAATCAGCAAAATGAACAACAGAATCAAGGTCCTCCAGCTTTGAACTCTACAATACAGCTCCCTTTCCTAATAGTTAACACTAGCAAAAGAACTGTTATAGACTGCAGCATATCAAGTGATAAGTGAGTGTGATGTGGAACCACATATTGGAATATTCAGTCTTCTGTGTAATAAGTATGGGATTTTTCTTTGAACAGAAAGTCTATTCACTTCATACTGAAACTAATTATACATTTGCATTTCCCTTTCATCTTCCTGGTATTTGACATAGGTACTGACTCCATGGGTGCGCCAGGGCTCAAACACCCATGGGAAAAAAATAGGGGATACTCAGGACCCACCAACCACAGCTGTTCGGCGGGGCCCCTGGCCTGGCTGCTGATCAGCTGTTCGGCAGCTGGCAGGAGGCACTCGAGGGAGGGCAGAAAGAAATCAGTGGCCGGCAGGTGGGGGAGCCTTGGGGGAGCGGGCTGAGAGGAGAAAGTGAAGGGCAGGTGGGGGAGGGAGTAGAGAGGGGGTGGGAAGAAGCAGAGCAAGGGTGGGGCTTGGGGGAAGGGGCAGGGCTTCAGGGCAGAGCATCCACTGGGAAAAATAAAATCAGCGCCTATGGTGTTTGATACCTCTTTCAGTATACTTAACCACCATTGTGCTTTTGTAAAATGTATGATGCATGCTCTACAACTTTTAGTCAGAGTTATATGGCTACCAACTTGTTCAAAATTATGAGATGGAAATAAGTCCCAGAGGCAATTGGGAAATAGATGTTTGGTTCATTTTAGTGGCACCAGGCTCACTTTCTTTAGTGCTTCGTAAGATAGAGAAGAATGAAAGTATGCAACAGTTAGAAATATTTCGCTTGCATTCTTGGGTTATGGTTTATTGCATTATGGATTTAGTTGTAAGCGTTTCTTTGATGTTAACCTGTGACTCTTGTACTTATACGTGAGGGAGTCTGTATTTGTTCTCAGCTCTCTTGTGAATTCTGGTGAAAGAATACAATCTTGATGTATCATTGTTTACTAGATCATAACAGTTTATTAGTGGTAAATAGATCTCTTTCATTGAATGTTATTGGTTATGGATTTCATTCTACCGTACATTGATTTTGCATTACAGTGGAACCTCCTTATGGTGAACTTGAATATAATGAAACTTTATAACGAAGTAGAATAAAAGTCCCTAATTGCTTCAGTTTCAACATCCAAATTACAATTCTGGCTATGGTGAAGTTGTTGGTGAATATGTATAATCAGGACCCTGTGCACTCTGCAGCACAGTTGGCTGAAATTCTTATAAGAGGCCTAATTTCTGGACTCCAGTGCAGTTGCCTGGAAATACTATGCCAGCTAATAGTAGATTAAAAATTTATATTTTTGTTGAATGAAATATTCCAATGAATAGTACAGCATAATGTCCCCTCAATTATTTTTAAATTGACCCTAATTTTTAAGCTTAATATCAAATTAAATAATTGTTAATAAGTTGAATATTTTTTTATTGAAACTTCATAACTGAATTGTACAAGTTGTTGGGAGGTAAGCAGAAGCATTTGGTACCTGGGAAGGCATGGGAGGGAGTTTGAGATTGTGGGATACTAAAATTATCAGTGGTGATATATTTTAAATTGTTGATATCATCAGTCTTCAATATTAACACCCCATTGAGATGAGTGGGACATTTCACATCCCTAAAGCTACTGTTTGCATCTCAGGGACCTGTTTACACTATATTTTCCCCTTACAGTTTCCCTCTGTTGCAACTCCCTGTGCAGTCAAGTAGTGTTCACACCAGTGGGGTGCATATGTGGATAAGGTCCCAGCAGCTGCTGGTGGTTTAATCACCATGAAATTAGGGCTGTCAATTAATTGCAGTTAACTCAAGCGATTAACTCAAAACTAATTAACTCAATTTTAAAAATGAATCACAAATAATCGCACTTTGAATTGCACTGTTAAACTAATAGAATACCAATTTTAATGTATTATAAATATTTTTGGATGTTTTTCTACATTTTCAAATATATTGATTTCAGTTACAATACAGAATACAGCAGGGGTTCTCAAACTGGGGTTCAGGACCCCTCAGGGGGTCACGAGGTTATTACGTGCGGGGGTTGCGAGCTGTCAGCCTCTACCCCAAACCCCGCTTTGCCTTCAGCATTTATAATGGCGTTAAATATATAAACAGGTGTTTTTAATTTATAAGGGGGGGTTGCTATGTGAAAGGGGTCACCAGCACAATAGTTTGAGAACCACTGACGTAAAAAGTGTACAGTGCTCACTTTATATTATTATTTTTATTACAAATATTTGCACTGTAAAAAGGATAAAAGAAATAGTATATTTCAATTCACCTCATACAAGTACGGTAGTGTAATCTCTTTGTCGCGAAAGTGCAATTTACAGCTTACAAATCTGGACTTGTAGGCTCTAAAGTTTTACATTGTTTTATTTTTGAGTGCAGTTATATAACAAAAAATAATAATTCTACATTTGTAAGTTGAACTTTCACGATTAAGAGATTGCACTTCAGTACTTATATGAGGAGAATTCAAAAATACTGTTTCTTTTGTTTATCTTTTTTACAATGCAAATATTTGTAATAAAAAATAATAGAAAGTGAGCACTGTACTCTTTGTATTCTGCGTTATTATTGAAATCAATGCATTTGAAAATGTAGAAAACATCCAAAAATATTTAAATAAATGGTATTCTATTATTGTTTAACGGTGTGATTAAAATTGTGATTTATCGCAATTATTTTTTTAATCTCACGATTAATTGCAATTAATTTTTTTAACCATTTGACAGCCCTATATGAAATCAATCTGTTAGGTAAGACATCACAGTTGTTAAAATATTGGTGATTGGTCTATACTAGTTCTGCACCAACAGGACCTTTTAAGAAAAACGCCCAGTGTAAACACCGTCTGATGTGCCCCAAAGCACTGGTTTGCACCTGGTTCACATTTAGAAAGTTTTCTTCTCACCCATAAAGGCTAGAAAAGCCATTTAAAAAAATAAAAGCTGGGATTCTAGAGCAGTATTCCAAGGTAAGATGTGGATGAATTCTGTGGCAGAAATGCATAGCATATGATACATATAACTTTACTATTCATACCAAAACAGCTGAGCTCAAGAGTTATTTCTAGATACTGTACAGCAAACACTGTTTTTTGGGTTTTTTTTTTTTTTTTTAACATTTCTAAGTTAAACTTTACAACTTAGTATTTTTGGTGTGATTTTTTTCTCGGGGCTTGTCTACACAAAAAAGTTGTACCTCTTCAACTATACTGATATAGTTAAAGCAGTACAACCCACCTACTGTGGACACAGTTATATCAGTACAAAGGTGCCTAGTACTGATATAGGTTATTGCTCTTCCCATATAGTTAAACTATAGCAGTATAACTATGTTCACACTAGAGGTTGTACCAGTATAACTATAAATTTTAAAAAATATATCTCTGACAGTTTATACTGGTACAGAAACTGTGTGTAGACCAGGATTTAGACTCAATCCTTCAAACACTAAAGCATGTGTAACTGTACTCAAAGAGTAGTTCCATTCAGGGGTCTGACTGAAAAAAAGACCTGATGGCACTCCTCCAAACTCCTCCACCCACAAAATAAACTGCTTCCTTGTCAGTTGCTAGAATGAGATGCTGCTTACTATAGATTAGAGGTTCTCAACCTTTTTCTTTCTGAGGCCCCCGCAAACATGCTATAAAAAACTCCATGTCCCCACCTGTTCCACAACAACTGTTTTTCTGCCTATAAAAGCCAGGGCCCAGTTAGGGCAAGCAGAGCAATTGGCCAGAGCCTCATGCCATAGGCGGCCCTGCAAACTTAAGTTGCTCAGGCTTCAGTTTCAGCTGCTGGTGGCAGGTCTTGGGGCTCCAGGCTTCAGACCCACATGGTGCTTCGGCTTTCTGCCCTGGACCCCAGTGAGTCTAACGTCCCATGCTTGGCAGACCCCCGAAACCTGGTCACAGCCCCCCAGGGCCCTCGTTGAGAACTGCTGCTATACATCATGTAGTTGTTCAAAGTATGATCATATGGCCTCTGAGCTCTAATGGGCTCCTTGAACTTGGCTCCCGCCCTCCCCTCAAGTGGAGTTTTAGTATGCCGTGTGCTCTGTTAGGCCCCTTGACTGAGGCGGAGAAGATAGTCCTATCTGCAACTTGTCACCTACCTATGGCATCAAAGTGAGATGCTGCTGACAGTAAACTGTGCAGATCACTGATCCCTCCTCTCCTTTCTTACATGAAGAATGAAAGAGTTAAGAACGCTGACATATAAATCATCATCACTGGGCACCTGAGTTTTCACCTTAATGAAATAAATGGGGCAGTTCATACCTTTCAGAGCTATTGTTTCAGGCTCTTTGCAGACTTGCATCTTGCCTTCAGTTTGTGTTTTTGAGGTTTTCTCTTTTTTTAAATGAGATTCTGGAGACCATAGTCACTTCAGATATTTTCTATATTGGCTCAGTCTCCATTTACCTCAGTGCTAGTAGAGTTATGAACATGTTTAATTTTTGCTGGTTTGGAGTCTCAGGTTGCAAAAGCACTGAAGAAATAGATTCTTGTTTATGCTTGACAAGAGTTTTGTGATCATTTCAAGCATTAATTGAACAAAAAACTGTTTACTAGGGATCTGGGCTTAAACGAATTTCATAGAAAGACAGTGGACTTTTTTTTAATCAGAAATTAATCAGTCTAGTTAAACTTCTCTTTCTGTTGGGGGTGGAAAAAGAGACAAGTTGCTTAAATAAGTTTTAAACAGTTGATTATTGTCCCTTATTTATTGGAAAGAATAGATGACCTCTGGCTTATTCTCAGTATTGCAAGCAGGCCAGAGTACAAGCTGAGCGAATAATGCAACAGTTCTGGGACAGAGGGCTGGTCTACACTACAAAGGTTTTACAGTATAGCTATACCAGCAACGCCTGCTGGTGGAGAGGCTACCCTGAACAAGATAAACTACCCTGGCAAAAGGACTCTTCTGACAGTATAAATTGCATCTACACGGGGGATTTTGCCAATATATCTATGCTAGTTAAGGGTGTGATTTTTTTTTTTCACTCCTAACTGAAATAACTATGCTGGCAAAACATGATATGACACTTTTTAACATATAGGACCTGTAAGCAAACAGATTTAGAAGGTTGTTATTTAATTGATAAACTATCCAAACAGTGATTTACATTGAAGTAAATACGTCCGTTCACAGTGGGGATGTTGTGGATTAGAACAGAAAGTTTAAGGAAAAAGCAGCAAAAATAAAAATGATTATTTTGTGACAAAGCTGTATAAGACTTTCAAAAAGTATTGGATTTAGTACAAGTAAGGGTTCTTGCTGGAGCAGGAATGTTTTCCTTATCTTTTAATCCGTTTAATGAAGGAGAAAAGTTTATGGACTCTTATTGCCTGCCATGGAAAAAGTTGTTTTAATTGGGAAATATGATCATTGGAACCCTGCAGAGATGCCACTCTCCTAAGTACAGGAGAAAAGCTGTACCTACCCATGGTATTTAGGAAAAAAAGCATCTTTGACCTCTGAAGAAATCCTAAAATATTGTAATTGTATCTGTACACTTACTTGCTGAATGTATAGCACAGGAAAATATAATCAGGCCCATGGTTCCTTCCAGAACCATCTCACTTTGACATTTCTCCTGTACAGATTTGAATACCTCTTTAATTTTGATAACACGTTTGAGATTCATGATGACATTGAGGTGCTGAAGCGAATGGGAATGTCCTTTGGGCTAGAGGCAGGCAAATGCTCAGCAGAGGATCTAAGAACTGCAAAATCATTGGTGCCAAAAGCTTTAGAAAGCTATGTCACAGGTAA
Organism: Trachemys scripta elegans; assembly: GCF_013100865.1. NCBI lineage: Eukaryota > Metazoa > Chordata > Testudines > Emydidae > Trachemys > Trachemys scripta. Next base: position 72,021,041 of record NC_048306.1, on the reverse strand, counting down.
GTTAAATGAAGCTTTTAAATATTATCCTTGATTAAATTCAAAGCCATAACTTACTGAAGCATTTCTAATTATGTCAAACTACATAAGCATGAGGCATAAGACAGTTTGAAGTAGATTTATGAAAGCCAGCAGGATCCCACAAATGACTGGTGGTTTTAAAATTAATCTTCGATGGGCACATGTAGACTTAATTTAAAATTGTTTAGAATATCAATTCATGAATGGGCTGCAGTGCAAAGGAATAATTCCATTAATAGTTTCTGGTGAAAACATAATCCTTAAGACTCAATAATATAGCCCAAGCGCCTCAAAATGACAGTATTTTCCTTGCATCATTGCTACTCCTTTTTAGGCTCAAAAGAATCCTGGATAACAGGAACGGGAAAGACCTATAAAAGGGAGTCCATTTCTCTTTTTTTCTCCTCTCCCTCACTCCCCCAAAAATGTGTGGAATAGAGAGCACCTTAGCAGAGGACAATTCTGATATTAGACTGCTCTTTCAGCTTATTGAGGAGATTCTCCTTATAAATCTCTCATTTTGCATGGACCACATATTCCTTTGTATTTATACAGCACATAGCAAAACAAGGCCCTGATTTTGATTGGCCCTCTGAGTACTATTGCGTTATAAGTATTAAATAAGAATGAGATGATGTGTGTTTTAGAGCAGCGGTTCTCAAACTGGGTCAGGACCCCAAAGTGGGTCACAACCCCGTTTTAATGGGGTCACCAGGACTGTCTTAGACTTGCCAAATCCAAAGCCCAACCCATCCGCCCCAGGCTGGAGCCGAAGCCCAAGGGCTTCAGCCCTGAGTGGCGGGGCTCAGGTTGCAGGCCCCCTGTTGGGGCTGAAGTCCTTGGGCTTTGACTTTGGAGCTTCTCTGCCCAGGGCAGTGGGGTTCGGGCTTTGGCCCCCCTACCTGGGGTCGTGGGATTCAAGTGGGCTGAGACTTCACTACTCCCTCCTGGGGTCATGTAGTAATAGAGGGTCACGGTGCAATGAAGTTTGAGAACCCCTGATTTAGAGGAAATAGGGCATGTGTATCTGGAGATATGGATTCTGTTACTGATCTTGAGCAAGTGATTTTCACCTTTGTGCCTTATGTATAGTGTTTGAGAACTATTGATGAAAAGCGCAAAGTGTCATTAACTAAATTAAACTTCCTAGAAAATGTTACAACCCTCTTTTATTAAAAGGTAGAACTTGCTTTTAAAATTAGGAGTGTTGATCTCTTTTATTAGATTTGCAGCATGCCAGTCTAATAGCTGGACTCTCTTGGAGTAAGATTCTGGATGTTTGTTAAAATGTATAGGTTCTTGAAATAATTACTTTCTGCATTTTCCTATCATTGCAAATATCATTGTAAACTTATGCTTTCTCCTATATATTCTGTCTTCTTTCATTGTTCTTCAGTGACATTTGAGTCCAGTGTTTGTGACATTACTTCTCAGTATTATGAAAGTCTTTTTGGATATTAACTCCAAGGTTGATCACATCCTGTACACAAAGAGGATTTTCTCTTCCCACCCTCTTCTCTTAGACATTCTGCTTGGATGAATTGCTTAGTGTTCATAGCTAGGTGGGCTTCCAGTTATAGACTTAGACAGCATGCTGCAGTATTGTAGGTTACTTACGTGCTTCTGGTCCTTGGCTATTGTCAGTCTAAACTTAAATTGTTCTAAAGTTCTCTTAAACTTTCTGGTTCACTTTAGGAGATCTTCCACCGATGAAAGGAATGTTGCCCAGTAAATCGATAAAAAGAAATTTCAACACTTAATTTTCAGAAAAATTGGAACACTGCCATTAGCCTGACACCTGTGTTGTTAATCTGATTCTCACTTCACCTAATGTCTGTTGTATTGATTTGCCTTGTTTATTATTTTAAAAAATCTTGGGTCCCTTTCCTGTAGCTAAGAATAGAAGATTAATTTTTAATGCTTTGTTCCCTAAGTGTAGAAGCTCTATAGAAGGTAATGGTATTTCTGCTGCAAATGAGAGAGAAGATTTTTTTCTGTTGCAAACAAAGTAATTTTATAGATCTCCCTGGGAGGATAATGCAGTTGGAACCTGTCCAGTCACTTAGATGATAATTTATAATATATACATTGGTATAAGTTTTTATATTCTTAAAGAAGTAACATTTTTGTTGTTGGCATAATTTATTTGGTAACACACTAGTATTCCACATCCACATAGGCTTCTGGCTGCTAATCACAAGTCCTGTATTGACTTCCCCTTTATACAAAGTACTCTGGACCAATACTGTACTCTTTAGATGTGGGTTGTTTTGAGTACATTTTTCAAAGCTGTCTTATTTTGGTTATGAGAAAATATGGCCAAAAGTTCTGGTTCTTTTAATCTGGTATTGTGTACTAAAGTGTGTGCATTTAGTCTGAAGGTTTCTTTTATTGGTTGCTCCTAATATAAATATGCAGTGTGAGGATCAGTATAAATTATGTAGTTACTACAATCAGATGCCTGTATTAACAAATAGGAGTAGCTGTCTTAAATATGTTTTCCAAGATATCAAAAAGAGGGCATTTGCCTTATTACATGGTTCTCTCAGCAAAGTATAACTTCCCTTTTTAACTTTCGTATGCTTTATTTCTTATACTACCAGAGCAGAATTTAAGGTTAAGTATCCACATTTTATGGTTTATTTCCATCAAATTTGCCATGTTGCTTTAAAATATATAGACTTCAATTAACTACTTTTCAAGAATAGCAAATCAATGTCTTGTATTTATTTACTGGTTACATTTGTTGCAGACAACAAAGTTTAGAGCTTTCCCACACTGGCCTACCCCATGAACTAGACTATGATGGAAGAGAAACCTCTGTAGTTGATGTCAGAAGTAAAGAATTATCTGAATCAGCTCATTGCTAGGTATCTCCTTAGCAAAGCATACTTACTGTACACAATGATGAGAGCTTCGGGCTGTGTCTACAGGACAAATTTCTGCTTGCATAGCTATGTCAGTCAGGGTTGTGCTCTCTGACTGACATAGCTCTGCCAGCAGAAGTCCTTACTGTAGATGCAGCTATACCAGCAAAGCTTGTTTCTTTTATGGGGATGTTTTTACTGTATTGCTTTTCCTATACCACTAAAGCACTCCTAGTGCATACCTGGCCTCAAAGACTGGGCCAAGACTGTGCTGCTATTTTAGAGAAACAGATACTGAAGGCTGAAGATTAATTATGGTAGTGTTGTATTTGCTAAATGAACATGCATAACCATTGGAGAAGCAAAGCGGATAGGATCTCCTAGTCTGGAGTTACGTGGATAGATTTGGTGAAAAATCTACAACCAAATATGACCATCTCTGCTAAAATAAATTACTTTTCTTAAAGAATATGTTACTTCCCAGCCCAAAATAACATTTTAGAATTGCTTATACAGATTAATGCAAAATATATGAAAGAATCTTTTAATTTATTAACTTTTTAAAGTTTTCTTTGTACAAAAGGCTTACATTTTATCCATTCCCTCAGAAAGCCCCCTTTCTCACAAATGTATACACTCTTACTTTTTAATTTTCTCTAGATCTCATTGTGCGAAAATTAATCATGTTATTTTAAATAAAAGCTTGAGTGTACTTTTACCTAAATTAGTAGGAGTCTGGTCCAAAATTTAACTTAAAATACCATATTGGTATAGCACACAGCTATCTCTCTATGTATCTTGAACCATAAATGCTGAGTTTGTTAACAAAAACCAAGGGTGTCTTTTTTGGGGTGGAGTAGGGGGGAGGAAAGAAGTGGTTTACTACTGCCGGAACTGAGAAGACAATACAGTTTCTGAACAAGAACGTGTATTGTATATAGAGTGGGGTAGTAGCAGCATTGTATATTAGATTGCGCTTAGTTATTGTTTACTCTAAAATCCACATGCTTACTTAGAATGTCTTGGAAATTGCTGTGATCCAGGGCAGACATAGTGGTCCAATATAAGGTTTCCAAGATACAGTCCATCCCTCCCACCACCACCAAAAAAAGAAACTGTAAAATTTTCATGTCACATGATTAACTTTTTTTGTGCACATCTAGGGCTCTGAGCCTCCCGAACTGATAGCAACTACACTGGATGGATCTCCAGCACCTTTAGCAAAGCAATATTTTAAAAAGTTATTCAGGGTAAACATTGGATCTACACAGTGGCTTGATCCGGAGAAAGTCATTTGTGCAGGTGCAGCAGGCCTGGGGGCTCTACTGCAATCAGTGTCTGCAGACATGCTGACAGAGTATGTACCTTGAGGTGATGTTCTGTGGCCACTGAACCCACGTATACTCCTGGATGAATTCTGTGCCAAAAAAATTAAAAATTCTGCACACAATATTTTAAAATTCTGCATATTTTATTGTCAAAATATAATCACACCAGTTTCAATTATTTTGGTAATTTATTTCAAAATACCTGTCAAAAGCTATGTCAACAATACACACAACAACAAAAAACATTCCCCCAGGAGTAGAAAGTTAAAGAAACCCCTATTACAACCCTGTTCCAGTTGGGGGGGTGCGGGAGGGGGCTGCATGGCATCCCCTCCCCCAGAGCCCAGCTGTGGGGCACCCTCCTCCCCCCCAGATACCTGCACCCCAGAGCCTTTACTCCCTCCCAGATTCTTTACTGTCCTCTATGCCTGCTGCGCTGGGCACTCCGCCCAATGCCAGCTGGGCTCTGCAGAGTTCTGCAGCACCAATTCTGTGCGAATTCTGCAGTGGCACAGAATTCCCCCAGAGTACTAAGTAGCATCCACGTACTGTAAGTCTGAGTCCTACCTTTGTCAGCTTCCTGAGACTGAGGCCTGGTCTAAATTTAAAATTAATATTGACCTAGCTATGGCGCTTAGGGCTGTGAAAAATTTTGCGGCACAATTACGTTGACCTAATCCCCGGAGTAGACGCAGCTAGGTTGACAGACTTCACCTCTTGAAGAGGTGGTTTAACTACATTGACAAAAAACCCCTTCTGTCAAAGGAAGACTCTACACCACGGCACTGTAGTGTAGATATATTTTGGCCTTGGTTACACTTGCAGATGTACAGCGCTGTGAATTAAACCTGACTTCATACAGCTGAGTAGGGAAAGCGCTGCAGTCTGTCCACACTGACAGTTGCCCAGCGCACTGTCATGGCCACATTTGCAGCATTTGCTGCGCCATTGGGAGTGGTGCATTATGGGCAGCTATCCCACAGAGCACCTCTTCCCATTCTGGCACCGTGAGTTGTGGGAAGGGGGCATGGGTGGCGGGGCATTCTGGATCCTGTCCCAACGCCCTGTGATGCATCACTTCGCATCCCAGAAATCCCTTTATTTCCGTCCACCTTTGGCGCCATCTTTCAACGGTTTCTGTGCAGCGCAATCTGTCTGCGGGAAATGGAGCCCAAACTGCTGAGGTGTATGCTGACTTATCTCGCCAGCACGTCACATTTGGCTGTCAAACTATTCCTTAAGATCCAAAGTGACAGTGAGAGTGAGGGGTCCGACGATGCTATCGAGCCGCGTAACGCATATGACACAAAATTGCTTGTGGCATTCACGGACATGCTCAGCACCGTGGAACGCCGCTTTCGGGCTCAGGAAACAAGCACCGAGTGGTGGGATCACATCGTCATGGAAGTCTGGGATGCGGCGCAAGGACACGAGATTGAGAGCTGCCCTGCCAGTGGAGAAGCAGGTGGCTATTGCAATCTGGAAGCTGGCAACTCCAGACAGCTACCGGTCGGTCGCAAACCAGTTTGGAGTGGGAAAGTCGACTGGTGGAATCATGTTGATGGAAGTTTGCAGGGCCATTAATTGCATCCTACTCAGAAGAACCGTGACTCTGGGTAACGTGCAGGACATAGTGGATGGCTTTGCACAAATGGGGTTCCCTAACTGTGGAGGGGCAATAGATGGGACGCACATTCCTATTCTGTCACCACCCCACCTAGGATCCGAGTACGTTAATCGGAAGGGGTATTTCTCTATTGTTCTCCAGGCGCTTGTGGATCACCGTGGGCGTTTCATTGACATTAACACAGGCTGGCCCGGAAAGGTGCATGACGCACGCATCTTTCGGAACACTTGGCTGTTCAGGAAGATGCAGGCCGGGACTTTTTTCCCAGAGCAGAAGATCACGGTAGGGGAAGTTGAAATGCCCATTGTGATCCTTGGAGACCCTGCTTACCCGTTAATGCCATGGCTCATGAAACCCTACACAGGGAGCCTTGACAGCAGCAAGGAACGGTTCAACTACAGGCTGAGCCGGTGCCGAATGACTGTGGAGTGTGCCTTTGGCCGTTTAAAGGGCTGCTGGCGATCTCTGTACTGGAAGCTGGACTTGGCTGAAAACAGCATCCCCGTGGTTATATCCGCATGCTGTGCCCTCCATAATATTTGTGAAGGGAGTGGGGAAAGCTTCACTCAGGCATGGACCTCTGAAGTTCAACACCTGGAGGCTGAATTTGCACAGCCAGAGAGCAGGGCTGTTACAGGGGCCCAGCCCGGGGCTGCAAGGATTAGGGATGCCTTGGAGCAATTTGAGGCTGAAAACCAGCAGTGATATCTGGTGCCCTGCAGGAGAGTGAAGTGCAGTAGTTCCAAGCTTGAGGAATCAGTATTTGCTAAGCAGACTTGCAGTGCCTGTTTATTTCCTGGGCTAAGGAGTCTTTTACGTTATGCAATAATAAAGAATGTTTTCAAAGCCAAAAAATCCAAAAGAAACAAGGGGGTGGAGTGGGGAACGGTACAATCACAGATTCGCGTATGTCCTTTCTGGTGCGCTGTGCAGTGAGTGCTGCACTTCAGGGTAGCTATACTGCATGGTGATGGGGGTTGAGTGCAGAGGGTAAGGGTCGTGGTTTTCAGGGCTGGGTGGTGAAGATACTGGTGTTGGAGGCAGCTGGTGGCGTGAAGAACACAGAAGTTGGGGAAAGTGGGTTGGAGGTGACAGTGGGGCACAACGGAAAGAGTTTTGGGACAAGGGCTGTAGGGGGGGTGGCGTTTGCGTTTGCAGTACTGCTCCTTCTGCATGGCTACGAGCTCCTGGATAGTGTCTGCTTGGCACTCCAGGATGTTTATGAGCCGATGAGTGCTTTGCTGCTGGTGCTCCGTGCTTTGCCGCCGGTGCGCTGCGTTTTCCTGGTGGATCCTGCTTTCTCTCTCCCTCCAGTTCCATGCTTTCTCATTCTCTTTAATAGATTGCTGCATCACTTATTGCAGCATGTCTTCTTTGCTTTTTCGTGGTCTCTTCCTGAGTCTTTGCAGTCTCTGAGCAGGCGATAAGAGGGATGGCTGAGGTCTCAAGGTTGATGCAGCTGTATAGGCAAAATGCAACATTTAACAGAGGCAGCATGATTTACACCAGACAGAGTAATGATTCCCCCCACACTTGAGTAGAAAACACACAGGGTCTACACAATTGCATAATTTTCCCATCCGAAACAGAGCCCACATATCCCACAGGAGCCTCAAGTGGTGAATAAGGGGGACTGATTGTTTCAGGGCTGCACTGTCCTCTGGGTTTCTGTGCCTTGGGGAGAGCCAACAGCTTCAGGGGGCACCTACACTGAACACTGTCCCAACATTTTCCACAGGAGTTCGTCCTGGACGGTATCTCGCTTCTGAGGGTGACCTGGGAAGCAAGGGAGGGTCTTCTACTGCAATGCGGCTTCCGCCCTGGCCCATACACAGCTTGCCTGTGTGCAGCAATTGTCCCCCCGCCCCTCGTGGCACAGTGGCGCGGACACGTTAGCCTGGCTGGGACAAGGACCACGGTGGCTCTCCCAATAAACCTGCGCAAGTGCATTGCACACGTTCTGGATGAGACATTGGAGGAGATTACCGAGGCCGATTATCGCGATGTGATAAACCATATCAATGCACTATTCCGCATCTAGGCATGCATGCCTAACCCTCCTCTCCCAAAGAGCCCGCACCGAAAAAATTCCTTCCCGAAAAAAAACTGCTTACCGGGAACCTGTCCTCCACCAAGTACCGGCCGCTGCGACTGGCTACCTTCCTCCTGGCTCGAGAAGAGGTCCTGGCTGCATAGCTCCAGGGATTCCGGGGTGTCCCCATCCGGCCCACCACCCTCACTCCCGTTTTCCTCCTCCCCCTCTCCCCCACCGGTTCTGAAGTGTCCATGGTGGTGCTCGGAGTGGAGGTGGGGTTAACCTCAAGTATTGCATCCAGCTCTTTGTAGAATCAGCAGGTCGCGGGGGGGGAGCACCCGAGCGGCCGTTTGCATCGCAGGCTTTGCGGTAGGCACTCCGCAGCTCCTTCCCTTTAATCCTGCACTGCAGGGCGTCCTGGTCATGGCCCCTTTCCATCATGTCCTTTGATACCTTCCCGAAGGTATCGTAATTCCTATGGCTGGAGCGCAGCTGGGACTGTACAGCTTCCTCCCCCCAAACACTGATGAGGTCCAGCAACTCGCCATTGCTCCATGCTGGGGCTCACTTGGCGCGTGGAGGCATGGTCACCTGGAAAGATTCGCTGATAGCACTCCACACCATGCCGGGCTGAGCAAACAGCAAGGGGATTTTTAAAATTCCCGGGGAATGTAAAGGGTGGGTCACATGGTTGGTTACCTGAGGCCAGAGCAGTAGAGTTTGAACTGATGACCAGAGTGGCTAGAACAGGCATTGTGGGATACTGCCGAATACTTCTGGAGGCCAGTGACAGAGCATTGGGCGGCCACACTGGCGCCGCAGTGCTGCAGCGGCAGCGCAATACACACTATTCCTCTCGGGGACGTGGAGTACATGCAGCGCTGCAGCCACAAAGATACAGCGCTGCAAATGCCTTGCCAGTGTGGACGGGGAGTGAGTTACAGCGCTGGGAGCGGCTTTACAGCGCTATAACTCGCTAGTGTAGCCAAGGCCTTTGAGTGTTGTGATAGTTGCTCTCTGCCTTCACTCTGCAAGGGCTCCTCCTGAAAGGTAGGCCTGAAAGAAAAGCTTCTGGTTTTTAAAGAGCCGAGATTTCAGAATACTCTAAAACCCACTTGCATGCTTCCATTTTACTTTTAAGTATTGCCAAGGAAAATAATTTCAAATAGAGGGAAAATGAAAGACTCTAGTAAGCAACAGTATTAGGGTAATGTAAATCATGCCATATGCTTCTCACCCATTTCCTGAACAATAGAACTGAATATAAACAAAGAAAAGCAAGTAGCTGTGACTTTGATGGATGTCAGAATGTTCAAATGGGTTGCTGAGCTTCAGAAAATGCCACCCTAATAAGAGCTCTATACTAAAGACTGGCATAAGATCATCATGGTGAAACCTTAACTATGGGAGCACTACCATCCCACTATAATGCTGTGTCACACTAGAATTAGCAGGTCATTTGGTCAAGGGTTCCTCCGATACAGAGGTTTTTCCCCACCCCTCAAAAAAGTGCTGATTTTAATAATCAAAGTGCTCTAACAGGATTGATTTGAAAACTGGCTGGGGTGGACTTTGGGAGGGAGACAGAGAACGGGAACACCCATTTAGATGAATGGGTCAGTTCACACCTCTCAGAGCAATTGTGTCTGACTGTATTCATTTCCATGGAATGTTCAGATACATCTCATTGAGATGAATGCACCACTTTATACTCCTGGAATCCTCTGGCTGCAGAGGGTTGTGCAGACCCCGTTCTCCTACACTAGAGCCTGGTCTACACTAGGTAATTAGGTCGATATAACTACATTGCTCAGCAGTGTGAAAAATCCACACACACTCTCGAACGGCACAATTAAACCAATCTAACCTCTGATGTAGACAGTGCTAGGTTGACAGGAGAATTCTCCAGTCAGCCTAGCTACTGCCTTTCTGGGAGGTGGATTGCCTACACCAACAGGAGAACCCCTCCCATCAGCAATAGGTAGTGTCTTCACTGAAGTGCTGATGCGGTGCAGTTGTGGCACTGCAGTGTTTTAAATGTAGACAAGTCCCAAAGGATTGTCTATGACAAGAGTTGCTTCAGAATAGCTATTTCTCATTAACTCCCTGTGTGGATGCTTTTATTCTAGGATAGGAGTTTTTTGTTCTGAATTAGCTGAATCTATTTTGGATTAGCACGCTATTGTTCCAGATGATGAAACAAAAGAAATGGTAAGACTATGTGCTCACTCGGGCAAAAGCTGTATTCAGGGCAGGCTTAGTGACCACCAGCTGGCTATTCCTGGTCTACATAGGCGCCGACTTCATGGGTGTTCCGGAGCTGGAGCGCCCCCGGGAAAAAATTACGGGTGCTTCGCACCCACCAGCAGCCAAGCCTCCCCTCCCCCAAGCACGCTGCGTCCCCACTTCTCTCCCTCCCAGCGATTCCTGCCCCCCACGCCTAACAGCTGTTTGGCGGTGCTTAGGACTTTCCGGGAGGGAGCGGGAGAAGCGGGGATGCAGTGCACTCAGGGGAGAAGGCGGGGCTGGGGCGGGGACTTTGGGGAAGGGGTGTAATGGGGGGAGGGAAGGGGCGGGGGGGCGAGCACCCACTGGGCAGAGGAGAAGTCGGTGCCTATGCTGGTCTATACTCAATCACTTCACCTCACCTGCATAAGCCACTGCCAGAGTTGCCAGATGTTTCCACCCTTTAAGTCTATAAGACTTTCTTCTGGAACATCACCTTTTTCTGTTTTACATCATGCTATCATGTTTACTCCCAGACCGCTACACATTTCTGCATCAAGGATAAACTACTATGCGCTTCTATTTGCACATGCACAAAACTCAGCACAGAAATGAGGGGTCTCAAGCTCTGTGGGTACAGAAACAACTCTGTGGCAACCTTCCAAAAATAATCTCTGTACCAGTCCACTGTGATAGGGATGGCTGTGTTGAGTGTAGTTGGAATGCATGTAGACAAATGAGAGAATACTATTCTGTACAACATGCCACATTTACTTCATTCCTCATATCTGCTTATTTTAGAGCATCCCTGGCTGAAATTACAGCATCTCAACACTGGCTCTTGCCAGCTGTAGGTGCCAGAGTTAAGATTGAATGGTAACGCTAGTGTGCATGCCGTAACTCCTGGTTTTCAGAGGTTTAAATATAGTTGCAGCCAGCATTATGAAAGGATATGAGGCACTGCCAGTCAACCTTAACTCTGCATTAACAAAGTTTTGGGGCTATGAATGTTGTTCCATGTTCTGGGTCTTATCTATCGTCAGCACAATAAACTAAATGCTGATCTCAGTAGTTAGTGAGGTATGGAGCAAAGAGAGAACAGCTATTTCCCACAATTAAGATATTAAACTGATCTTGAAGTTACAGTACTTGGAACTTATTTGACACTTTCAACAGAGCAGATTTAATCTGAAAGTCATTCGTGGAAAATAAATACTGAACGTTTCCGGAGTACCACTTTTGATGATGATGATGTACGAGCAATGTTATGGTTAATGATGCAAAAATAGTATATGGTGTTTAAATTAAAAGCTAGACATCTAAAACCAAGTTAAATGCAGATTCTAACATTGTAAGGAAAGAAAAATGTTGCTGTAACTTTAATGTGTAACTGTTGTCTTTTAGATATGGCTACAGGACTTTCATGGTTGAACCAGGGGTTACTTTTAAATTCATCTCATTCAGGTTCAACTTTAGAAGCAGCTGGCGGTACCTCTATTTCTAAATCAAGGTAACTAGAGAGTGATTTTGCTATTTCAAACAATGAAAGATAGTTTCCTGTGATACTCATATTGAGAAAGTGCAAAATTCACCCCAATGCATCACTTACCCTCTCAAAATAGGGTGTTATAGCACAGGAATGAATTTCACCCCAACTAAATATAAAGGACACTATGGTCTGGACTACACTAAAAAGTTAGGTTGATCCAGCTGCATCGCTCAGGCATGTGAAAAATCCATAACCCTGAGTGACATAGTTAAGCCGAACTAACCCCCAGTACAGACAGCGCTAGGTTGACCAAAGAATTCTGTCGACTTAGCTATCGGCTCTAGGGAAGGTGCATTTCCTCTGATGACAGCAAAACCCGTCCTGTTAGTGTAGGTAATGTCTACACCAGTGGTCTCCAACCTTTTTATGCACAAGATCCCTTTTTGAATTTAAGTGCAACGCAGGATCTACCCTGCCGCACTTACTCCATCCCCCTTCCAGCCGTCACTCACTCACCCTCACTCACTTTCACTGGGCTGGGGCAGGAAGTTGGGGTATTGCCCCTGGGCTGGGGCAGAGGGGTTTGGAGTGTGTGGGGGGGGCCTCTAGGCTGAGCCTGGGGCAGGGGGTTGGGATGCAGGAGGGGGTGAGGGGTGCAAGCTCTGGAAGGGAGTTTGGGTGCAAGAGGAAGCTCCAGGCTGGGGCAGAGTGTTGGGGTGCAGAAGGAGGGGTGCTGGCTCTGGAAGGGGGCTCAGGGCTAGGGTGCTGGCTCCGGGAGAGAGCTCAGGGCTGGGGTGCAGGCTCCCACCAGGCAGCACTTACCTCAAGCGGCTCCCTGTCAGTGGCACAGCAGAGCTAAGGCAAGCTCCCTGCCTGCCCTGGCCCCACACGGCTCCTGGAAGCAGCCCTCACACCCTTGCGGCCCTTGGGGAGGGGGCACATGGCTCTGCGCGCTACCACTCTCTGCAGGCACCGCCCCCACAGCTCCCATTGGCCGCAGTTCTCCATTCCCAGCTAGTGGGAGCTGTGAGGGGCGGTACTTGCAGGCAGGAGCAGCACACAGAGACCCCTGCCTCCACCCCTCCTCCGGGGCCTCAGGGGCAGGCTGTCCATTTCTGGGAGCGGGGTGGGACCAGGGCAGGCAGGGAGCCTGTCTTAGCCCTGCTGCGTCACTGGATTTTTAGTGGCCAGAGATCACGATCGACTATCAGAGACTCCAGGATCGACCAGTTGATCACAATCTACTGGTTGGTGACCACTGGTCTACACTGAAGCACTACAGAGGCACCACTGTAGCATTTCAAATGTACACAAAGTAGTTTCGATGATGACTGATTTTTGGAACATTCTAACTTTCTGATAAAAGGCTTCTTTCCACAGACAATTTCTGATTTGTAGTCTTTGCCAGAGGAAAATGTGTGTGTGTGTACATTTGAGGTTAATTGGACAAACTGTGTTTGTATAGGAGACTTGAAAAGTGGTGTGTCTTCACCTTTTAGAAAGATCTAAAATAGTTTGTTCATAATTCAGAACCCTTTGTGAACAATTCAGACTTTTTTTATATACATTATTTATTGTGAGGAGTAGGATGAGACTTTTTTTTATTGCGTTTTCACCCAAGTTGGAGCCTTGAGGATTTTAGTTGAAATTTTTGGTGTCTGTACATGTTATTTCCCTAATTGTGCCGACAAAAGTTATAAGTTCCACACTGCCTAATCCTTGCTTTAATTTTTAAATTTCTTGGTTGTGAATTGGCTTTAAAATACAAATTGATCACAAGACCTAAATGTTTGTCATCGTGTATTTGGGTAGAAATCCTGTTTTTTCTGGCCCCTAGAGTTCCTAACGAGTTCTTGATCATGGCAGTTCACCTCTCAATGCACACACACTACAGCATAGACAAGGCAATGGGAGAATCATTCCCTTTTGATTCCTTCTCTTGGCTTCAGGAGCTTCCCTAGCTGGGACAAGAGAAATTGGCAAACCCCCTATTGATCCTTGCGTTCCTTTTGCTTTTCTGCACTCCTGATCCCTTCCCCAAATACTAGATTCATTTTAAATTAAAATGTTTCAGGTAGTTCCTTGTTGGTAGCTTCTTTGTTAAATACAAACAAGAAGCCACAAAAAGCTCTCAAACATCATGAGAAATTCTCTCAAGTTACAGGATGACTTTTCTGTTCTTTTGATAGTGGAAATCCAGGATTGTGTCTGGATGCTGAAGTGGCCTTAGCAACTGGACAGTTCCTTGCCCCTGGTAGTCAACAGTCCAGCAGTGCAACATCACGTTATTCGGAGTCACGAGGAGAAACCCCATGCTCATTCAATGATGAAGATGATGATGATGACGATGACGATTCCTCTTCCCCAGAATGAAGACAGGAGAAAACAGAATATACAAGATGCTGCTTTTATGTGTTTTTAGTGTGAGCTCCTGGTTTTCATGATGTAACTTCAGTTTCTTGCCTTTGTTTGCACTGTGTTCAGTTAAACTAAATGGAAACTTGCACGCAGACACACACAAAAAGCACCCAAAGTTAAGAGACAGATTGAAAACTTTTTATAACTGAACACAGTGTGGTATACTGCCACAGAGCAAACAAAGCGTTTCAACTGCAACCAAGGAAAAAAGCAAAATCCCTGAAGATTTAGCAGACTTGCTAAATGCACAAGTTTATTTTTCATAACTTGGGACATTGCTTCTCCAGTTTCTCTCTTCCTCCTCATTTATCCCACCCAGAATGGAGATGATTATAGTGTTGTCCAACAGATGCTGATTCTTACATTGTCTTTAGGCTTTGCTACCTTTTAAAAAAAAAAAAAAAAAGCTAAAATAGTTTTAAATATCTTATGTATTAAAACCATTATGGAGAGGGGCTATTAGGATGTTTGCTTTGTTCTGTTCAACTTGCTGTACAGAAGAGTCTTAAAGTAATATAAAATGCAAGTGGCGAAATTAATCTTGAACTAGATGAAATCCATTTTAGATATTTTAAAGAATGAAATTAGTATATGTCTGTTGAAGGGTTCATATTTTTCCATTATTTTATTCCATTGATATTTTGGGCCTAATTTATTATAAATAACTGATTGTTAGCCATTACATAGAGTCAGGATAAAAATGGTGGTGTTCTCTACACCAACACTAATTTTTTTAAAGAAAAAATGTTAGTGAAGAAAATAGTGTTAATAAGTTGTCTGATAGTTTAAAAATAAATTCTCCCTTGAATATCTACACAGACCTTAACCTACTCTAGAAAACCAAATGGAATATAATAGCAAAAGAGTTTCTTTCTATAGTAAGGACTTCATACATTTTCAGGCAGTGTTTTAATTTTCACAGTCACATAAAATATTATTTTAGGAACTAAACTTTTTAATTTAAGATTCTTGTGAAAATCTAACTTTTCACTATTTATGCAGTTTGACTTTTTGCATTTCACTCAGTTAGGATAATGAAAACAGACTAATCAAATTAACTTTTTGTTTTTAGTTAATTCCATTTTCCAACTGTTCTGCACTAACCGACACCATGCTGGCACTGCAGGGGAACATTTAACTCCAAACAACTGTTTTCACAGCATTTTTTTAAAAGGAAAAATGGAATCTGATTTTTATACTCTGTCAAGTTAGCAAAAATAATTCTCACACTTCAGAAGTAGGCATTGGGGTAGTAGTAATT
The DNA here is from genome assembly GCF_013100865.1 of Trachemys scripta elegans. Classification (NCBI taxonomy): domain Eukaryota; kingdom Metazoa; phylum Chordata; order Testudines; family Emydidae; genus Trachemys; species Trachemys scripta. Next base: position 72,005,772 of record NC_048306.1, on the reverse strand, counting down.
TTGCTTTAATATCACCCAAAGGATGTTCACAATCATGTCAACCCAAAATGTTAGTAAATTGGGCCTCTTTAGTGAATAAACTGCACCTCTGTTTACTGAAGGTCACATTAATGGAAAATATTTATTTGCAGTTTTGGAAGAGGTAAATGTCTAAACTACTGGATTTTATATTTGACTCCATTGTGACCAAAGATGCTGTTAAATATGTTGAGTCACAGTGAAGTTATTGCATTTAGTGGAATATAACAACAACAAATCATACCAGTACAATGGTTAAATATAGGGGGGGAAACTGTTTAAAAATGTCTTTAAAGGGCTGAATTAGGCTCCCAAAATCTCAGAGTTGAGTCCAATTCTATATTTAGCATCACAACTTGGTGCCTAGAATGTCTCCGAACAGATATTTTTTTAAACATTTAACACTTAATACCAAAACAGAACAGGTTGACCTGAAATGTTTTAATATGCAAGTTTAAACTAGTCCCAGTTTTTACTCTTTTCAATATGCTAAACCTAATTAATGAAATGATAAATTGAAATAATTCCTTTTTTATCTTCATAGTCCATGTAAATATTTTAGGTATTTCTAAATACCCATATTAGCTGTTAGACCACAATGACTAGGGCTGTTATTTAGTTAGGAGTTTACAAATTGCCTGCATCCCTATTGAAGATTTGTTGCAATCTGTCATGTTTACACACATTTGGAGGAGAGGTGGCTAGCAAAGTTATAAGGAAAATTTTCCTCTATGCTTATCAAACTACCTGCCAATCTGCACAAGACCGGTGGGATATCCCATGAACATAGGTCACAAAGACAGTTGGGTAGTAATGTCCTCTGTCTTGACTCATGTTAATAATCTATTCTCAGATTATTACTACAGTAACTACCACTTGAACTGGCACTGTAAATGTTGGGTCAGTAATATCTGATGGGGGCAGGTTATTTCAGTGGTGTCTCTTAGCTTGGAGACAATCCCTTTGGAAAGTGGTTTCTCTGTTTATGAAACCACTTAAAAAAAAAAAAAAAGTCAGTGTGTTGTCCAGGATCCACCCCATCCTACCATCCACCAAACATTGCCGCAGGCCTTGGAAAACAAGGAAACCCATAAGCACCACTTTAAACACTAGCCCAAAGAGGAGCACTAATAATTTTGCTTTAATGATAAAAAGGCGACAAAAAATATTCTTTTCCAGGAGCTTGGCATGCTTGCTCCAGTTGAAGTCCATAGCAAAACTCCCATTAAGAGTACACTGCACTACTACTCGCTTTTGGCAAGTACCATGGCGTAGCATCACCAGCCTCTCTGCTGTATTTTAATACCAGAAAGTATTTAGCTTTATTAACTGGTCTGCTTCACAAATGGATCTCCCACCACTGAAAATAGTTAAATCATACAAAGGCCAAAACAGAAAACCAGTTTTGAGACTTCAAAAGGAAGTTGCTTGAGATCCTATGTTCCAAGTTCCAATCCAGAGGGAATTTTAACACAGGCAGTTGTGGTTTTATGGTTACATTAAAGTCTGGGAACTGGTCCTCATCCAGGTGGAGAGTCACTTGACCTCCTTTTTGTCTGATTAGGCCTGCTGCAAAATTGCAGGACTGCACCAAAAACTGATGGTACATCTCAACTGCGCTTTAAATGGATCTGAATTAAAAGGAGACTTCAAATTGCGGAGCACCCACAACTTCCATTGAGTCAATAGGAGCAATGGGTGTTCACGCCCTCGAAAAGGCGCTTTAACTCTGAGTGGCACCAGGAAGCATTCCATAGTAATGTGATCATTAACAGCTTGACTGGTTCTCTCATCTTCGGTTTAGTTGCCATATTGTGTGATACAGCTAATACGGCCATTGTTATCTGGTGATAGGTAGCAATTAAACTTTAAGCATAAAGAAAATTGTGATATGAACATTTGAAAAGTGACCTAGTGGTTGAGAGTTCTTTTTTGTTGTTTTGTTTTTTGTACTGCTATTCTGGATTATTTAAATGTTTATTTATTGGGTATGAATTACTAAAATTATTTGAGGAAATACATGAAGTAATTAGCTGTGACCAATATAATTGTGTGTATACATTTTAAATCTATTGCAGTAAACATCTTTACATATTAAACATCTTATTTTAGGGATTGGGGGCTTTTTTAAACTTAGGGAAAGAGTCAATAAAACCTGCTAGACTGTACCACAAATATCCCAAAAATGTGTGTGTTTCCAGGAGGAGGATGGAGGGTATTTCTACTGTGTGGAAGTTAGCTCTAACGTTTACTGAATCTGGCCTTTAATGATTACACTACAGTTGTGCCAGTTTTTTCATTTCTGCAAGCCAAATGTTGGTTCTACTGAAGTCAGTGGCAAAATTAATCTACTCTAAGATCTCATCTGTATGAGAGTTATTCCAGTTTAGCTGAAGGTGTGCTTTTAAACTCACTTACTGAAACCAAAATAAAAATATCCACAGAGGAGTTTGCACTGGTTTAAGAGTGGCTTATTCTGATTTAGGTTGCAGAGATTCCTAATAGACTTAAACTAAACTGCAACAAGGCTGCTTTAAACCTCACAGAAGTTTGCATCAGTTTAACTAAAGCAGTTCAAAATCAGACCTTTAAGGCATGTCTACACGTACAACGCTGCAGTGATACCGCTGCAGCGCATCTGGTGAAGACACTCTATGCCGATGGGTGAGAGCTCTCCTGTCAGCATAATAAAACCACCTCTATGAGTGGCAGCAGCTATGTCAGTGGGCGAGCTTCTGTCCATACTGACACCTATGTTGGTGTAACTTATGTCATTCAGGGGAGTGGTTTAGTCACACACCTGAGCGACATAAGTTCTGCCAACATGGGCTGTAGTGTAGACATAGCATTAGTTAAATTGGCACAACTTTCTTGTATGGAGAAGTTGTTTGCAGGGTTGATGTCATAATATTAGAAAGACAAAGTGGGTGAGGTATTGGACCACTTCTGTGTAGAGCTCTGTGTAGGTTGAAAGCTTGTCTCTTTCACCAACAGAAGTTGATCCGATAAAAGATATTACTTCACCTGCCTTGCAACAAGGTGTGATAGAGTTCGATCCTAAATAATTACTGTTCTCAAATAAGTCACCCATAAAAAGCTGTTTTAGGGTAGAATCTATCATTTAAGGACATAGTTGTCAAATTATCTTTATTTTTTTTCCCTCCACACTACCGTCTTAAACAAAACCACCTCTAAAATGTATTCATTACAATCTAAAAATTAGATAATGGTCATTTGAATAATTAATGGGCACTTTAAAACTGAAAATATCCAGAGGCATTTTAAAAACACTTTACTTTACTTTTAATTAGTCTAAAAGCCAAACTACCCTGATTTAGAAAAAGTAAAGCAAGTAATTGCAGGATACATTTAACATAGACTAAACCAGGGTCAGTAACCTTTCAGAAGTGGTGTGCCGAGTCTTCATTTATTCACTCTTATTTAAGGTTTCGCATGCCAGTAATACATTTTAACGTTTTTAAAAGGTCTCTTTCTATAAGTCTGTAATATATAACTAAACTATTGTTGTATGTAAAGTAAATAAGGTTTTTAAAATGTTTAAGAAGCTTCATTTAAAATTAAAATGCAGAGCCCCCCGGACCAGTGGCCAGGACCTGGGCAGTGTGAGTGCCACTGAAAATCAGCTTGCGTGCCGCCTTTGGCACACATGCCAGAGGTTGCCTACCTCTGGACTAAACAAACCAAAACAAAAATGGGCTTTCAGTCTTGACCCATGCAGTTGTGCCTTGTAATTACAGATGTCTCTTAATTGCATGATCCTACTATACACTAAATGCTGGACTATCTGGATACAGTGAGACAGAGCTAGGACTATCTTTGAGCTTATTTAACTTTGTCCCTCTTTGGAATTACACATCATGATCACAATCTAGAAATGTCACTATCTTTCTGGTTAATCTAAGCTTCCTTTAGTCAGAATAAGACTTCGGGGGCACTTAATGCTCTTGCAACTGTCCCATGCCTGGGATGTGATGAAGCCAAAGGCCTGTTGCTGTTATTTATTTAAGAGGAGAGATCCCCTCACTAGGTGAAGCAACATTCATTATGACATTATTAAAAATAACTTAAAAACAGTTGTTTAGAACAAATTCCCTTATCTGCATAGTTAATAGCAGAATTTTAAAATTGAAATTACTCTTTAGTAATAATATTTAGTAGAGCTGTTAATTAATCGCAGTTAACTCATACGATTAACTTAAAAAATTAATCGTGATTAAAATGATTAATCACGATTAATCACACTTATAACAATAGACTACCAATTGAAATTTATTAAATATTTTTTGATTTTTTTTATATTTTCAATAGATTTCAATTACACCACAGAATACGAAGTGCACTGTGCTCACTTTATATTATTTTTGATTATATACACTGTAAAAATGATAAAAGAAAGTATTTTTCAATTCACCTCATACAAGTACTTAAGTGCAATCTCTTTAGCGTGAAAGTGTAACTTACAAATGCAGATTTTTTTTTGGTTACATTTAGAGCCTACAAGTCCACTCAGTCCTTATTCTGCCAATCGCTAAGACAAACAAGTTTGTTTACATTGATGGGAGATACAGCTGCCCGCTTCTTATTTACAGTGTCACCTGAAAGTGAGAACAGGCATTCACATGGCACTTTTGTAGCCAGCATTACAAGATATTTACATGCCAAGCATGCTAAACACTCGTATGTCAATTCATGCTTCGGCCATCATTCCAGAGGACATGCTTTCATGCTGATGATGCTCATTAACAAAATAATGCGTCAATTAAATTTGTGACTATACTCTTTGTGGGGAGAATTGTATGTCTCCTGCTCTGTTTTACCCGCATTCTCTATATATTTCATGTTATAGCAGTCTCAGATGATGACCCAGCATGTGTTTGTTTTAAGAACACTTTCACAGCAGATTTGACAAAATACAAAGAAGGTACCGATGTGAGATTTCTAAAAATAGCTACAGCACTCGACCCAAGGTTTAAGCTTCTGAGGTGCCGTCCAAAATCTGAGAGGGACGAGGTGTGGCGCATGCTTTTAGAAGTCTTAAAAGAGCAACACTCTGATGCGGAAACTACAGAACCCAACCACCAAAAAAGAAAATCAACTTTCTGTTGGTGGCATCTGACTCAGATGATGAAAATGAACGTGCGTCAGTCCGCACTGCTTTGGATTGTTATCAAGCAGAACCCATCACCAGCATAGACGCATGTCCTCTGGAACGGTGGTTGAAGCATGAAGTTTTAGCGAATCTGGCACATAAATATCTTTCAAAGCCAGCTACAAAGTGCCATGCAAATGCCTGTTCTTACTTTCACGTGACATTGGAAACAAGAAGCAGGCAGCATTATTTCCTGCAAATATAAACAAATTTTTTTGTCTGAGTAATTGACTGACTAAGAAGTAGGACTGAGTGGACTTGTAGGCTCTAAAGTTTTACATTGATTGTGAGTTTTTTTTAATGCAGTTATTTTTGTACATAATTCTACATTTGTAAGTTCAACTTTCATGATAAAGAGATTTTACTACAGTACTTGTATGAGGTGAATTGAAAAATATTTTGTTTTTTACAAGTGCAAATATTTGTAATCAAAAATAAATATAAAGTGAGCACTGTACACTCTGTATTCTGTGTTGTAACTGAAATTAATATATTTGAAAATGTAGTAAACGTCCAAAAATATTTAAAATAAATGGTATTCTATTGTTGCTCAACAGCCCGATTAATTTTTTAAGCGCTTGACCCTAATATTTAGTCTATTATCATTACCCAGGCTAAGTGAAATGCAGAAGATAACCCTCGTCATGTTCTGGCTCTTATGTACTAGAATAGCTGTAATGGGTAGGCTGCAAATGCTGCCACGGGATGTTCAAGTCCTAGTGAACACAGATTTTTTTATTTGAATTTAAAAACAAATTCAGGGGAATATTTCAGTTGATCTTGGTTTTTGTAAAATCTAAGTTTGGTGACTGTCAACCTTTAATAGAATGTATATTTGATTGGTCAAAGCTGGTTTTTATCCCGTTTGATTAACATTTTGAAGTACCATGAAATGCACAGAAGCAAGAAAATTCTGCATTAAATATTAATTAAACTCTGGGTTGACAGTCTGTCCATGCACCAAATATATAGAAGATACTCTGTATTATGCCCTTGAAATCAGCGTATTAGCCTGAAATCTGAATGTTTTGTTGGAGTTTGTTAAACCTTTAATGTAATGATAAGGGTTAATAATAGCTTTGGGTTTGTTTTTCAGGTAATATGGTGATTAGAGACATTTCTGCATAAAAACAAATTTTGTGCACTTCCCCTGTCTCTGATGCAATGGTACATGCATCTTACACAGAACACTTCAAATAGGCTCGTAATTTAGTCCATTTGTATAACCCTTATATCATCCAAAATTCTTACCGTGAAAGATTAGTCCTGCTTCCAGTGGTGCTGCTCATTACATACCTGTAAAAACAGAGGGTTTAAAGCTCAACCTGTCCCTCCAGGGACCTGAGTGCAATAATTATCCCAGGAGCAAGACACCAAGCTGGATATTTTTATTTGGGTCTCCTGCATGAGATATGACAACAGAACAAGCCAGGACACAGTTTAAAGTCGGTAGATGTATGTAGGCACTTCTGAACAATGGGATCTGGCAATAGATCATTGCTCTCTTAAAGCAGATGATGATACTGGGCAATAGTCTTATGTATCAACCTATATTATGGAACCATTACAGCATGAATGAGTATGATAACAATTGTAATTTTCTAAAGATAATAATTGAAGTATTTATCCACCAAATGGACTAAATTCTGCATGGAGTTAACTTTTTAAAACCCTTCCTTTTTGTGTTTGAAATGCTGAAACCACTTAAAAGCCCATTCATGGTTTTAACCACTTTTCTACTTATTTAAGTTACCAGAAGAGTAGGCTCAGTCTTGGGCTTGGATGTTTTATGCCAAGTTTCAACTCAGACCAAACTTAAAGAAAGGTTTGTGAACTCCTGAAAAATGGAAGCCCTGAGACAACTTTAGCTATAGTGGCTCGAATTGGTGCTGCTGTAAATTGTATAGGATTTAATTATTTCTAGTACTTCAGCTATAGAACGAGTGGAAATTGCTGATCTTTGCTTTATGGTGATCAATTGAGAGTTTGAGTCATTCTGTTCTCCTACTGAATCTAATAACCTTATGGTCTTTTCCCTAAAGTATTTACTGGCATAAAATAATTTACTGTTTTTCTGTCAAAGTGTTTGCGCATTAAATAAAAGCATTTTTACATCTCCCCTTTCCTGTACTGCTAAAGCCTTATTAATAAGACCTGGTCTACACCTAAAACTTAGGTCAACCTAGCTACTTTGCTCAAGGCTGTGAAAAATTTCTCGCCCTGTGAAACAGGTTAGGTTGACCTAATCCCCACTGTAGATGCAGGTAGGTAGATGGCAGAATTGTACCATCAATCTAGCTACCACCTCTCAAAAGGTGGATTTACTATAGTGGTGGAAAAACCCCATCTGTTGCTGTAGCAAATGTCTATGCTACAGTGGCATAGCTGTGCTGTGCTGCTGTAATGCTTGTAGCGTAGACATAGCCTAAAGACTTTCCCAAAGTAAACTGCCATCTAACACATTATAGGCTTTCTGGGCAACTTACTTCAAACAATTTGATGCAGATTTTTAATATTCCATGAGTTTCTTTCTTGCTGGGTATCTTTTAATTATAACCCTATTATTTTGTTTTGGCAAAGGCTGCTATTAAGCTATCTTGATTTGTTTTTTCTGATCAAGTAATGTTAATTTTTACTACCACATTGTATATGACTATTAGTAGCATAAAAGGAATGTCATAATATTATATATGCTTCAAACACTGACAGACAGAAATACAAAGTACATAAAGTTTTACTTTCCTAATGGGAACATTGGTATTAGCATACAGTGTATTGGATCTAATAAGGAATTATTACTTTGCAGTCTTCACACTTTGTAAATAAATACCTGCTATTTTTTTATGGAAATTTTATAGAAGAAGCTATTTCTGTATACTCAACTGATCCCATGTTTACTGAAAATGCTGCAAGGGGGAACTGTATTCCACAAAATTGGGGGGGAGGAAGGAATAAACACATCTAATTGAAGTGAAAAGCATGCACATGTTGGAGAAAAACAGCCTCCAGCTGTTTATAACTTGAGAAGTAAAGCTGAACTGTAGAAGAACAGAATAAAAGAATTTAAAGACAACTGGGGTTGATCTTGTTTTTAAGCAAAACATTGTTGAAGGGGAAAGCTGCTCAAATTTAATGTTCGTAGCATGTGTTCTCCATTTCAAAAAAGCCTCCTTACAGTGTAAACTCCAGGGGAAAAAGAGTCAAGTTAATCTGATGTTTTGAAAATAAATATTTAAAATTCACTAATTGTAGCCTGGTGGATAGTTTTCAGCTCAGAGGAATCTAATGTGACATCCAGTGAAAGAAGATGGTTTTGTAGAATCTCTTTATATTGGGTCAATTTAATTTATAAAAGTATATTAGGAGACTATTTTCTTACGTAGCTCATAAAAAAAAAATCACCTCACCTAGAGCTAGAAAAATCCCCCAGGATCAGTTAATTAATTTCCCTGCTAATATACAATTATACCCTGTTGTAAATTTACTATGGTTTTGTTCAGTCTTGATTTAAATGTCAAGTGATGTGGCTTCCTATTCAACAGTCTTATACATCTTCCTGTCATGAAGATTTTCCTAATATTCATCCTAATCTCCCTCTATTAGTTACAGCTCACCACTCCAGATTCTGCCTGTTACATGCTAAATAATTGTCTATATCTTTCAAATATCTACAGACCATTACCATATCTACACAACCCACCTCCATACATACACTTAGCAGATGAGTACCTTAGTAATCAATAATTTGTTTAATTTGGTCTAAGAAGTTAATTTCTCTTCCCCCTTGATCATTTTTGTTGTTGTTCTCTGAAGTCCTTCCCCCTTTTCTGGTATTGATGCGTTCTGGACTAACTAACTTCTCATCTTAAGGTGGCAGCCGACGCTGCAGCATGAGTGACAGCCATACCAGTATGACGATGACGGATACCAATCATAATATGCCATCATCTGCCAAAAGGCAAGGGGCTGCTGCTGTGTAGCAATGCAGCCCCACGTCTGCCAGCCCCACGTCCGCCAGCACCCAGCATCGCCCTCGGCCTCTTCTGGGTGCTTAGCAGACAATATTGGGCAATTGGCAGAAAATAGTATATTATGACTGGTAACCGTCATCATCGAAACAGTAGCATGTCTGCCCAGGTGGCCATGATTGACAGCCATACCAGTACGACGACGACGGGTACCAGTCATAATATACCATCGCCTGCAAGGGGCTGGTGCAATGCAGCACTACGGCTGCCAGCCCCACGGCTATCACTCATGCTACACCGTCTACCGCCAAAAGGCAGTTAGCAGCTGCTGCTGTGTAGCAATGCAGTCCCACGTCTGCCGGCACCCAGAGGACATATGGTGACGGTGAGCTCAGCTGAGCTGAGCGGGCTCCATGCTTGCCGTGGTATGTTGTCTGCACAGGTAACCCAGGTAAAAAGGCGCGAATCTATTGTCTGCCGTTGCTGTGACGAGGGGGGGAGGGGCCTGACGACATGTACCCAGAACCGCCCGCGACACTGTTTTGCATCATCCGGGCATTGGGATCTCAACCCAGAATTCAAAGAAAAGGCGCGAACCGCTTCTCGGCTCGAGCTGTGGCGCAAACGTAGTATCTGACGGCCTAGGGGAAGGAGGGAGGGGGGCCGAGTGACGACATGGCGTACAGGCACAGGGAATTAAAATAAAGAACGGTGGCTGTGCATCAGGGAGAGACACAAACAACTGTCACAGACTGGTCCCCCCCAAAGATTAAACTGAAAACCCTGTTGACGGGGGAGGGGGAAGCAAATGAATACAGAGAAAATCTATTTTTTACATCTTAAGACGACGGTGCAGCGTGACTGATAGCCCTCGGCATCTTTCTGGGTGCTTGGCAGCAAATACTGGGCGGTGTATGACGATGGTCTTCAGGCCTATTGCACGAGCTGCTGCTCAGGGAAGACTCTGCTAACGTGCGATGACCCGACTTGTAATAGGCCGGCTAACAGTCATAATACACCATTTACTGCCAAAAGGCAAGCCCCACGGCTGCCAGCACCCAGATCGCCGATGAAGGCTACCAGTCTACTGCACCGTCTACCGCCAAAAGGCAGTTAGCAGCTGCTGCTGTGTAGCAATGCAGTCCCACGTCTGCCGGCACCCAGAGGACATATGGTGATGGTGAGCTCAGCTGTGCTGAGCGGGCTCCATGTTGTCTGCACAGGTAACCCAGGTAACCCAGATAAAAAGGCGCGAATCTATTGTCTGCCGTTGCTGTGACGGGGGAGGGAGGGGCCTGACGACATGTACCCAGAACCGCCCGCGACACTGTTTTGCATCATCCGGGCATTGGGATCTCAACCCAGAATTCCAAGGGGCGGCAGAGACTGCGGGAACTGTGGGATAGCTGTGGGATAGCTACCCATAGTGCAATGCTCCGGAAGTCGACGCTAGCCTCGTACTGTGGACGAGGTCTGCCGACTAGAGCACCTAGAGCATTTTATTGTGTGGACATACACAATCGGCTGTATACAACCGATTTCAATAAAACCGGCTTCTATAAATTCGAACTAATTTCGTAGTGTAGACATACCCTCAGATGCACTGTCACCAGTCTTGTTTTCCTAACTTACCTGAACTACGCATGGTTCAGTAGTTTTCTCTCTCAAGTCTACTAGCTGTTAAACATTAAAAACCTGCAGGATTGGGTGTTCACCCCTGTGAAACAAATCCAAACTCTAGTGTAGAGCACAACCAGGAAAGATTCTCTCATAATCTGCCGTTCTTAAGGCCAGCTTGCACTTGGAGGGATGCCTTCATGGATGGACTTAGTAGCAGCCTTAGCCCCAAAAGACTATACAATGTGTGGCTCCTGTGGGCCAGAGCTGTGTTTAAATGAAGAAGGGCTATGCCCACAAGCCCATGGTCTTTAGACTCACAACTACAATGATTGCCTCCTCTGTGGTTTTGAGTCAAACATAATTCTAAAGATGACATCACAAAATTATTCACATCTGTTCATTTAAACTAATCCCCAGCAACACTTCCCTTCAGCCTCCTTCACTATTCCAAGAACAGATAAATTGCTATATGAGGGCTTCAGGAGGGTTTTGTTGTATTATCTCTAAGCAAGCTCATAGCTAAAACTTGTTATTTCTCTGTAACCTCTCTCCTACCAATATTTTTCCTGTTCTGAGTAAAAAGAGAGAAGTTCTCAATTTAAAACAATGTGTATTTTCTGTGCTAATTTTCACCTTCCCTCTCTGAAACCAATAGAAAGATTAAGGAAATGATTAAACATTACTCTCTTCACTTCCCCACCTTCTCTCTAAAAAGACCGGAACAAACTAGTTGTGAAGTAAGCCCAGTAAAAGATTCCAAATGCTTTTGGTAAAGGATTCCTCAGCTTAGTTTTCCCATACGGCAGCACGGTGCAAACTCATGCTGTTTTCAACTTTTCCTTGTACAGATCTGTTATGTCTTTTGTAAGAATGTTATAAAGCAATGTTAGCTGTACTCCAGTACCAAGCTTCTTTATGTGCATATCACTAGTAAATCGAAGCATTCAAATAACTATCTAGGCTTTTTCTTGGATGGGGTGAGGGGAGGAATGACTTTTAAAGTCACATTTTACTTAATTTCATGCATTTCATCTAGAAAGAGGAACAAACACCAAACATCTGTGGGAGCAGCAGAAAGAACACAACTGTGTAGGTTTATTATTCATTAAACTTTGTTTCAACCCCACATGTAAGATAAGGGGACAGAGGTTTGAACAATGCTCCGTTGTGCAAGTCCAATATTGCAAACAAGAATCTTCATTAAAAGCTGGGGTATCTGTTCAGCCGCCTACACTGCAAGTGTGATTTGTGTAGGTTGAGCCCTTGTCCTTAATGTTGTTCTGGTCAGGTGCCTGTGTTTCTGCTGCCCAAGAGGCTACATACCCATGCTCATTGGGTCCTACTTAATACCCTTATTCCCGTTCGTTCCTCCTTTACATTATTTAAAGGGCTCCAACCACTTACAACAATAAGATGGACACCTTAAGGAAAAATAAGGCCGCCTGAAAACAACATGGCGAAGAGCTGTGGAAGCTAGGCTGAAAAACCTCGGGCACAGCGGGGGAACCATTGAAAGAAAGAGAGAAGAGTGGAGGAGCTTTGTCACTGCCCTAAATGCCTGAGGGATAATGGGAACAATGATGATGAACTACTTACTACCACTGGTACTAGCTGTCCTATGTCACAACTGTCATCCAAAGGTGACCTAGGACACCCTGTACCCATGCAACTCCAGCTGTCATTTTCCACCACTCACTCATTAACATAATTATTTATTGATGAAGCCTATTGATGCCTTCTACCCATATCATTAGTTAAGAAAAACAGTTGAATTTAACCCAATATTTGGATATGGTATGTTGATCATTGAAAGGAAAAAAAAACATTAAGCCCCAGTTGTATCATCTGCCATCTCACAAGCAAAAAAATAGGTTTACTTTATATTGAAACAACGTGATTTGATATAACATATGCATTGCTTCTCTTTTAGCTTGTCTCTTAGTACAGTGGTTCTCAAAGCTGGTCCGCAGCTTGTTCAGGGAAAGCCCCTGGTGGGCCGGGCCAGTTTGTTTACCTGCCGCATCCGCAGGTTTGGCCAATCGTGGCTCCCACTGGCCGTGGTTCGCTGCTCCAAGCCAATGGGGGCTGCGGGAAGGGCGGCCAGCACATCCCTCGGCCCACGCCGCTTCCCGCAGCCCACATTGGCCTGCGCAGCCAGTGGGAGCCGCGATCGGCCGAACCTGTGGACATGGCAGGTAAACAAACCGTCCCGGGCCACCAGGGGCTTTCCCTGAACAAGCAGTGGACCAGCTTTGAGAACCACTGTCTTAGTACATCTGCATTTGTAAACTGCTTTAAGGAGCAGTACAGTATTCTGCTAACTTCACCCTTACATTTGTTCACTGTTTTTTTGTTTTGGGGGTGGGGTGGGGGAGGGGGTTGATTTTTTTTGAAATCCAGGTGAGTCAAATGATTATTCCTTTAACAAATTTTTTTATTGAACTTTTGCTTTATCCTGGATCTTAATCTAAACCAGGGGTGGGGAAACTTTTTGGCCCCAGAGCCTCATCGGGGTTGCGAAACAGTATGGAGGGCTGGGTAGGGAAGGCTGTGCCTCCCCAAACAGCCTGGCCCCCCCGCCCCCATCCCACTTCCCGCCCCCTGACTGCCCCCCTCAGAGCCCCCAACCCATCCAACCCCCCCGCTCCTTGTCCCCTGATCACCCCCCCGGGACCCTGCCCCCATCCAACTTCCCCCCCTGACTGTCCCAACTCCTATCCACACCTCCACCCCCCAGGACTCCCATGCCTATCCACCCCCCCCACATTCCCCATCCCCTGACTGCCCCCCCCAGAACCTTCACCCCAGCCAACTGCCCCGTGCTCCCTGTCCCTTGACTATCCCGGGGGACCCCACCCCTGACCACCCCCCAGGACCCCACCCCCTATCCAACTGCCCCCTGCTCCCTGTCCCCTGACTGCCCCCCAACCCCCATGCTCCCCGCCCCCTTACCAGGCCACTCAGAGTGGCAGGACTGGCTTATTGGAAAGCCTGGGAGCAGCGGGACAGAGCGCTCCCCCTGCAGCAGCGTGGCTGCAGGGGAGGGAGGACAACAGGGGAGGGACCGGGGGTTAGCCTTCCTGACTGGGAGCTCAGGGGCCGGGCAGGATGATCCCACGGGCCGGATGTGGCCCATGGGCCGTACTTTGCCCACCTCTGATATAGAACATGGCCACTGCATTGTCTATCAGGACTTGAACCACCTGGCCTGAGACCTGGGGAAAGAACACTTGTCAAACCAGGCATACCACCTGAGCTCCCTGCCGTTTATGTGGGGGAAGAGTTCTTCCCAGGATCAGAGGCCCTGAGTCCTGAGATTGTTGAGGTGCACTTCCCACACTAGGTCTGATGATACTGAGACTAAAGACACCAATGGCTGTGGGGCCACGAGGGGCACCCCCATCATTACCAACCTTGGCTCCCTCCACCAGCCCAGGGAGACGAGGACTGGGGGAGGGATCATAAGTACTGAGTCGAAGTGGTGTCTGCTCAGGGAGTATACTGACACTAGGCACATCTGGAGGGTCCTGAGGCGCAGCCTTGAGTACTGAACCACGTAAGTGCGAGCTGCCTTGTGACCTAGCAGCCTGAAGCACTCTCAAGCTGTTGTGATTGGGTGGGCCTTGGATAGCAAGTTTGCCATGGTCTGGAAGCAGGCCTTCAGCAAGAAGGCCCTGGCTTGGGTTGAGTCGAACACTGCCCCAATAAATTTTATTCTCTGAACTGGGACAAGAGTTGACTTCTGCTCATATATCAGCAGGCTCAGCACCCTACAGGTGGTTCGGGCCAGGCTGATGCTGTCTTGCACTTGAGCTTGTGACTGACCTTTGATCAGCCAGTCCTCAAGATATGGGTAGACCTGAACACCTTACTGCCTGAGGAAGGTTGCTACAGCCATCATAAACTTCTTAAAAACTCTCAGGGCTGCTGATAGGCTGAAGGGAATGGCAGTGAATTGGTAGTGGCAAATCTGAGAAATCTTCTGTGCCCATAGAAGACAGAAATGTGAAAGTATGTATCCTTTAGGTTGAGGGCAGCATACCAGTCTCCTGGGTCCAAGGACACAATGATGGAGGCCAGGGAGCCTATGCGGAATCTCAGTTTCTTAAGATATCTGTTGAGGCGACGTAGATCCAGGATCGGCCGGAGCCCCCCTTTTGCCTTAGTGCTTAAGAAATATTGGGAGTTAAACCCCTTCCACCTCAAATCCTAAGAAACTTCCTCCACAATCCCATACATAGGAGGGATTGCAACTCCTGGAAAAGGAGCTGCTCGTGAGAAGGGTCCCTGAAGAGGGTCAGGGATGAGGGTGTGTGTGGGGGGGAGTGGATAAAAACTGAAGAGTATAGCCGACTGTCACTGTAATCAAGACCCATTGATCCGATGTTATGGATGCCCAAGCCAGGCTGAAGAGGGATAGATAGTCCAAAAATTAAAGGGGGGAATGGATCTGAAACAGCAACTGATACAGCACTGTTGGTTGCATCTTCAAAAGGCCTGCTTGGGCCCACGTGAGTATCTCTGGGGCCTGGTCTACACTACGGGTTTAGGTCGACTTTAGCAGCATTAAATCGAATTAAGCCTGGACACGTTCACACGACGAAGCCCTTTCTTTCGACTTAAAGGGCCCTTTAAACCAGTTTCTTTACACCACCTTCGACGAGGGGATTAGCGATAAAATCGGCCTTTGCAGGTCGGAATTGGGGTGGTGTGGACGGAATTCGACGTTATTGGCCTCCGGGAGCTATCCCACAGTGCTTCATTGTGACCGCTTTGGACAGCACTCTCAACTCAGATGCACTGACCAGGTAGACAGGAAAAGACCCGCAAACGTTTGAATGTCATTTCCTGTTTGCCCAGTGTGGCGAGCACAGGTAACCACACAGAGCTCATCAGCACAGGTAACCGTGATGGAGTCCCAGGATCGCAAAAGAGCTCCAGCATGGACCGAACAGGAGGTACGGGATCTGCTCGCCAAATGGGGAGATGAATCAGTGCTAGCTGAACTCCGTAGCAGTAAAAGAAATGGCAAAGTATTAGAAAAGGTCTCCAAGGCCATGAAGGACCGAGGCCATAACAGGGACACACAGCAGTGCCGCATGAAAATTAAGGAGCTACGGCAAGCCTACCACAAAGCCAGAGAAGCAAATGGAAGGTCCGGGGCAGAGCCGCAAACTTGCCGCTTCTATGCGGAGCTGCATGCCATTCTAGGGGGTGCAGCCACCACTACCCCAACCGTGTGCTATGACTCCATCAATGGAGAAACACACAGGGAAGAAGGTTCGGGGAATGAGGAAGATGAGGATGGAGGTAATGTAGGTAGCTCACAGCAGCAAGGAAGCGGAGAAACTGGTTTCCCCAACAGCCAGGATATGTTTGTCACCCTGGACCTGGAACCAGTAACCCCCGAACTCACCCAAGACCCTGAGGGCACACAGGAGACCTCTGGTGAGTGTACCTTTGTAAATATTACACATGGTTTAAAAGCAAGCGTGTTTAATGATCAATGATTAATTTGCCCTGGCAATCGCGGCCAGTACAGCTACTGGAAAAGTCTGTTAACGTGTATGGGGATGGAGCGGAAATCCTCCAGGGACATCTCCAGAAAGCTCTCCTTCATGTACTCCCAAAGCCTTTGCAAAAGGTTTCTGGGGAGGGCTGCCTTATCCCATCCGCCGTGGTAGGACACTTTACCACGCCAGGCCAGTAGCACGTCGTCTGGAATCATTGCATAACAAAGCATGGCAGCGTATGGTCCCGGTGTTTGCTGGCATGCAGACAACATCCATTCCTTATCTCTCTTTGTTATCCTCAGGAGAGTGATATCATTCACGGTCACCTGGTTGAAATGAGGTGATTTTATTAAGGGGACATTCAGAGGTGCCCGTTCCTGCTCTTCTGAACAGAAATGTTCCCCGCTGTTAACCACGCGGTGGGGGGAGGGGTGAAGTGATCATCCCAGAGAATCGTGTGTGTGTGTGGGGGGGGTGGTTTACTTGGGTTTGTGCTGCATGTTAACCCAGAAACCGCAGCCCCTCCTTTTACATTACATTTACCCATTTTAAATGGCCAACACAATTCATCCTTGATATGGGAAATGAGGGCGCTGCTGTTTGAAACCATTCCCACAAGTTAAGAAGGTTAAAAAAGCCAAAAGACTGTGGCTTACCATGGCTGCCTGCAAGCCGAAATCTGTTGCCTGGCACTGCGTGAGTGATCTCTCATACCAAACCGGCAGGCCCTCACTATAAGAGGAAAAATACGACCTTGTAACGAAAGCGTGTACCCATTGTTCTCTAAAATGTGTCTTTTTTAACCACCTCTCCCTTCTCCTCCACCAGCTGCAAATGTTTCTCCTTCGCAGAGGCTAGTGAACATTAGAAAGAGAAAACGGAGGACGCGGGACGATATGTTCACAGAGCTCCAGATGTCCTCCCACGCTGATAGAGCACAGCAGAATGCGTGGAGGCAGTCAATGTCAGACATGAGAAAAGCACAATATGAACGAGAGGAGAGGTGGCGGGCTGAATGGCGGGATGAAAAGAGCAAGTGGTGGGCTGAAGATGATAGGTGGCGTCAGCTTGCAGACAGAAGGCAAGAGTCAATGCTCCGTCTGCTGGAGCATCAAACTGATATGCTCCAGCGTATGGTTGAGCTGCAGGAAAGGCAGCAGGAGCAGAGACTGCCGCTACAGCCCCTGTGTAACCAACAGCCCTCCTCCCCAAGTTCCATAGCCTCCTCACCCAGACACCCAAGAACACGGTGGGGGGGCCTCCGGCCACCCAGTCACTCCACCCCAGACGATTGCCCAAGCATCAGAAGGCTGGCCTTCAATAAGAGTTAAAGTTTTAAAATGCAGTGTGTCCTTTTCCATCCCTCCTCCCCCACCCATCCCAGGCTATCTTGGCAATTATTCCCCTACTTGTGTGAGGAATTAATAAAGAATGCATGAATGTGAAATAACAATGACTTTATTGCCTCTGCAAGCGGTGCTCGAAGTGGGGAGGGGAGGGTGGGGTGGTTGGTTTACAGGGAAGTAGAGTGAACCGGGTGGGGGTGGGTTGGAGGGTTCATCAAGGAGAAACAAACAGAAGTTTCACACCGTAGCCTGGCCAGTCACAAACCTAGTTTTCAAAGCTTCTCTGATGCACACCGCGCCCTGCTGTGCTCCTCTAACCGCCCTGGTGTCTGGCTGCGTGTAATCAGCGGCCAGGCGAGTTGCCTCAACCTCCCACCCCGCCATAAATGTCTCCCCCTTACTCTCACAGAAATTGTGGAGCGCACAGCAATAACAATGGGGATATTCTTTTCGCTGAGGTCTCAGCACGTCAGTAAGCCGCGCCAGCGTGCTTTTAAACGTCCAAATGCACATTCCACCACCATTCGGCACTTGCTCAGCCTATAGTTGAACAGGTCCTGACTCCTGTCCAGGCTGCCTGTGTACGGCTTCATGAGCCATGGCATTAAGGGGTAGGCTGGGTCCTCAAAGATCACGATAGGCATTTCAACATCCCCAACGGTTACTTTCTGGTCCGGGAAGAAAGTCCCTTCCTCCAGCTTTTGAAACAGACCAGAGTGCCTGAAGACGCGAGCATCATGTACCTTTCCTGGCCATCCCACGTTGATGTTGGTGAAACGTCCCTTGTGATCCACCAGGGCTTGCAGCACCATTGAAAAGTACCCCTTGCGGTTTATGTACTCGGTGGCTTGGTGCTCCGGTGCCAAGATAGGGATATGGGTTCCGTCTATGGCCCCACCACAGTTTGGGAATCCCATTTCAGCAAAACTATCCACTATTGCCTGCACGTTGCCCAGAGTCACTACCCTTGATATCACCAAGTCTTTCATTGCCCTGGCAACTTGGATCACAGCAGCCCCCACAGTAGATTTGCCCACTCCAAATTGATTCCCGACTGACCGGTAGCTGTCTGGCGTTGCAAGCTTCCACAGGGTTATCGCCACTCGCTTCTCAACTGTGAGGGCTGCTCTCATCCTGGTATTCTGGTGCTTCAGGGCAGGGGAAAGCAAGTCACAAAGTTCCATGAAAGTGCCCTTACACATGCGAAAGTTTCGCAGCCAGTGGGAATCGTCCCACACCTGCAGCACGATGCGGTCCCACCAGTCTGTGCTTGTTTCCCGGGCCCAGAATCGGCGTTCCACGCCATGAACCTGCCCCAGTAACACCATGATTTCCACATTGCTGGGGCCTGTGCCTTGTAAGAGGTCTATGTCCATGTCAATTTCCTCATCACTCTCTTCGCCGCGCTCCAATCGCCTCCTCGGCTGGTCTGGATTTCGCCTTGGCATGTCCTGGCTCTGCATATACTCCAGGACAATGCGCGTGGTGTTCATAGTGCTCATAATTGCCGCGGTGATCTGAGCGGGCTCCATGATCCCAATGCTAGCTATGGCGCCTGGTCTGAAAAAAGGTGCGAAACTAGTATCTGACGGACCAGGAGAAGGAGGGAGGGCGGGAAGGCTGAGTGACGACATGGTGTACAGGTACAGGGAATTAAAATCAAGAAAGGTGGCTGTGCATCAGGGAGAAACACAAACAACTGTCACACAGAATGATTCCCCCAAGGATTAATGGGTTTAGCAGGCCATTGATTTCACGGAGGGAGGGGAAGCAAATGAATACAGAACAAATCTATTTTTTACATCTTAAGACGACGGTGCAGCATGACTGATAGCCCTTGGCATCTTCTGGGTGCTTGGCAGCAAATACTGGGCGCTTGGCAGTTAGTGTACTACGATGGCCTTCAGGCCTATTGCACGATCTGCTGCTCAGGGAAGACTCTGCTAATGTGCGATGATCCAACTTGTAATAGGACGGTTACCAGTCGTAATATACCAGCTACTGCCAAAAGGCAAAAGGCAAGGGGCTGGTGCAATGCAGCCCTACAGCTGCCAGCACCCAGATCTCCAATGAAGGCTACCAGTCATGCTGCACCGTCTACCACCAAAAAGCAGTTAGCTGCTGCTGCTGCTGTGTAGCAATGCAGTCCCACGTCTGCCGGCACCCAGATGACATACGGTGACGGTGAGCTGAGCGGGCTCCATGCTTGCCGTGGTATGTTGTCTGCACAGGTAACCCAGGTAAAAAGGCGCGAATCTATTGTCTGCCATTGCTCTGATGGAGGGGGAGGGGCCTGATGACATGTACCCAGAACCTCCCGCGACACTGTTTTGCATCATCCGGGCATTGGGATCTCAACCCAGAATTCCAATGGGCGGCGGAGACTGCGGGAACTGTGGGATAGCTACCCATAGTGCAATGCTCCGGAAGTCGACGCTAGCCTCGGTACTGTGGACGCGGTCCACCAACTAAAGCACTTAGAGCATTTTATGTGGGGACACACACAATCGGCTGTATACAACCGATTTCTATAAAACCGGATTCTATAGATTCGACCTAATTTTGTAGTGTAGACATACCCTGAGTCTCTGGCTGGGAGGCTGAAGTGGCTGGGAGTAGTTGGAGCCATTTATAACCTCTCCCTTTTCTTTTGTAGGGCTCAAGTCTTGGCAGTCCCGAGAACCGAGGAGGCTGCTGGTGCCTAAAGTGTTTTCTGGAGGCAGACAGTGTGTACTGGCTGAAGGATCATAGGGTGGCCCTTGAGTCCTTCAGTTCATGAAGTCTTGTGTCTATCTGCTCCAAGAAAAGGGAAGAGCCTTCAAATGGGAGGTTCTCGATTGACTGTTGGACCTCGTGGGGAAGGCCAGAGGACTGGAGCCAGGAACAGAGACTCATAATGATCATGGAGGCCATTGTCCAGGCCGCCGAGACAGTAGCATCCAGAACTGCCTAGAGAGAAGTCTGGCTATGGTCTTACTCTCTTCGAGAAGGGCTGCAAACTCCTGTCTCAACTCTTGAGGCAGGGAGTCTTTGAATTTATTCAGGAAATCCTATAGATTAAAATCATATCTCCCCAGCAAAGCTTGCCAATTGCGATATGCAGTTGAAGGCTACCCAGGAAATAAACCTTTCTTCCATAAAGGTCCAGTTTCTCAGCATTTTTTTGTTTCGGGGTAGTACTCAACTGGCCCTGTCTATCCCTTTCATTAGCTGCAGACACCACCAGGGACCCCGGGAGGGACGGTGCGAGTACAGGTAATCGAACCTACCTGCTGGTATATAATACTTTTTCTCTGCCCTCTTTGAAGTGGGGGCCAGAGAAGGAGTTTGCCATAGGCCCTTGACTGGTCCCATCACCACTTCATTGATGGGCCAGGCCATCTTGGATGGAGCTGCTACAGCCAGGATATCAATAAGGCTGTGCAATGTCTCTTTGAGCTTCTCAATCTCCAAGCCCAGGTTTGAAGCAACCCACTGCAGAAGGTCCTGATGGGCCCTGAAATCATCCTGGGGAAGTAAACTGCTGGGATCTGCAACAGTCTCATTTGGGGAGGAGGCGGCTTGCAGTGGAGGAGGGGCTCATTTCTCTTCCTCTGCCTCGACTATGTCCCCTGGAGGCAACTCCTGGACTTTGGTATTGGAGTCTGGTGCCGAGTGGGAAGAAGTGGTGGCCCGTCTCTTGGAGGCCACTGAGTAGAAGCAGTGGGAGGCGGGGCCCAGTACCTGGGGAAAACCTGAGGGGTTCCAGTAGGGCCACTGCATCAGCCAGTGACCCACTGGCCAGGGGCCTGCCGGAGGACCAGCAGTAAGCTCAGTGGGGAGTAGGCTGGGTACCGATGGTGGGCTTTGGCAGTGCATAGGGTTCCCCCTTATACTCCGAAGAGGATTCCTCTCCCAGCTACCATGGTGAAGCAGTACCCATTCCTGCTTCCATAGGGTGCCGGGATTCCAGGGACTAGTGGTGTGCCAGGGAGTGGGACGCCAGGATCAGGTGGGGCTTGCCCCTGGATGGTGGGAACCAGTGCTGGGAAGGCGCCTGATGCACTTTGTTCCCTCCTGCTTCCGGACGCCAGACTTAGTCGGTGCCCCGATCAGAAGAGAGTGAAAGACCCTACCCGCCTGAAAAGCCTCCGGGTCAATGGCACTGTAAGTCCACTGGCATCGCAGTGGTTCCCTAGTGTCAGCAGAGGGTTCCGCACCGGACTTGGTGGAGTCGACGGTGCCGACATGGGTCCCGGGTAGAAGAGCGGCCTGGTATGGGTCTCACTCCCTCTCCTCACTTGTCTCTCTTCTGCACTAGTGAGTGCCCTCTCTTGGTGCGCTGCTTTTTGTGCTGCTTCCTTGGCACTGGGGATGGAGAACAGTGCTGGGAAGAAGGGATGCCGAAGTACTCAGTGCTAAATCAGAGTGGCTCTGCTCTGCGACAGGTCTGAGGGTGGCTTTCAGGAGGATAGCCTTGAGCCCTGGTTCTTCTTAGTGCAGGGTCTAAAGTCCCAGCAGATTTTGCACTTGTCCTTTACATGAGTTTCCCCCAAGCACTTTAAGCAACTCAAGTCACTCACAGCCACAGGTTTGCCACAAGAGGCACAAGGCTCAAAGCCCAGGGCATGCCCAATTCCTGGGGCAAAAAATCCTTCAACAATAGGAACTATACACACAAAAAATAAGTACACTAAAATATGAACACTATGACTGAAGAAAGTGTTCAAAACCACTAGGAAGAAACAAAAGGTTGTTCCAGCAAATGTCATGAGCAGTAAGGAGAAACTGAGAGGATATGGGGCCAGAGGTGCCCCTTATACTGGTGCATACACATGCAGCTCTAGAGGGCACTAGAGCTGGCCCAACAGATACCACTAAGAGAAAAATCTCCAGCAACAGTGCATGTGGCGTGCACACACCTAGCATGGAATGGACATGAGGAAGCACTCAAAGAAGCCCCCCCCCCCCCCGCTTCACTTAATACTCGATGGCTTCTAAACAGCTTCCATGGAGCCTGCAGAACAAAATGTGGACAGCACCACAATTAAAAGCCATATTGTAGGCAATGAGCAGAGCCTGTTGATGCCCCATGACCCCTCCCAAACCTGTGAGATGGCGCATCTTCCACTAAATGTTAATAACACTTTCTGAAATGGTACCAAGTGGCATTGTCCAGTATATAGAGCTGCTTAAATTATTTCCAATAGGAAGAGGGATTTTTTGCTAAAAACCATTCTGAGCAGTAGTTCTATTTCTTGAAGTGAACCCAAACTGGCGTTCTTAGAACACTAAATATTGAGGAGACTGCATTAAGAGACAAGGATGACAGTTTGAGTATCGTGTAATAACATTAGTGAAAGGACAAAAGCTATGTCTACATTGAAGGTTGTTTCAGGTCTCCCACCTTTGCTCTAGTACTGATGGAGTTGCAGCAACAGTAAAATCACTAGTGTAAACCAAGTGTAGGTGGTTAATCAACGTGCCTTCTAGATCTACTCAGAGTAGGGTATAAGTGGCAAAAACATTAGTTAGCATAGAGTTATGGTTGCTCAGAATGTCAAGTTCAGAAAAAAACCACCAAACTTCAGAAAAACAGGCAATACAGAGTTAAGGTTCACTTCCATATAACCTTAATACTGCCCTCTTTGAATGATGCCCCAAAACAACCAGCATATGCACACAGATCGAATTTGTGAAATTTCACAAGTTGTAGGATTCGGTCAGTAAGGTACTAGGGAGAGAGAGTGTAGGGCAGATGAAGATAGCTTCTTTCCTTTGCAATGAAAAGTCAGAGGGCAAGTATATGTGGTATTGGGGGCGGGGGGGAGGATCATCACTCACAGATGGTAGAGTTACGGTTATGTGTACCTTAATTTTGGATTTCCCAGTTTTCTGAAGTTTAAGGTTTTCTGAACTCAGCATTCTGGAAGGGCAAACCTTATCACCAGGCAAACTTAACTGTGTATTAACATAGGTTTTTGCCATTTAATTTCCTAGTTTTTAAAACAGAAGGAGAAATTTTTGTTGGTAGGAGTTAATAGTTATTTAGAGAGTGGCCATTAAGACCAGTAGTTCTCAAACTAGGGCCGCCACTTGTTCAGGGAAAGCCCCTGGCGGGCCGGGCCGGTTTTTTTACCTAACGTGTCCACGGGTTTGGCCGATCGCGGCGCCCACTGGCCACGGTTCGCCACTCCAGGCCAACGGGGGCTGCAGGAAGGGCGGCCAGCACGTCCTTCCTGCAGCCCCCATTGGCCTGGAGCGGCGAACCACGGCCAGTGGGAGCCGCAAGTGGCCGAACCTGTGGACGCAGCAGGTAAACAAACCAGCCTGGCCCGCCAGGGGCTTTCCCTGAACAAGCAGCGGACCTAGTTTGAGAACCACTGATTTAGACAGTTGTGGCTCTCACCTAGGTTTGCGATTGATATGTTACTGTGGCTAAGTAACAATCAAAAGACCTAGCTTATACATATGTGCTTTTCATCAGCAGCTCTCAAAAAAATTGTACATTATCATCCCATTTTGCGGATGGGAAACTGAGATATGGAAAGGTGAAGTGACTTGCCCAAGGTCACCCAACTGGCCAGTGGCATAGCTAGGAATAGTCCCAGTCCAGTTGTCTTTCCACAAGGCCACACGGTTGCTATCTGATTCCTACCACCCCTTTTTGTACATTTTGTTATTGGAATGGGACTAATAATCATGCTTTGAAATGTTTGCGATGTGTAGTTGCTAACTGGGCCATTGAAAGAAATTACAGCCATTTTCTATGTCCCAAAACCTTGATAGTTTTATTGCACAGTGGTTACAGTAACTTCATGCATGTGAGAGAAAAGACTGGTGTCCCTCTCTCCTGCTTTGCCCCCTGATCGGCCATTCCCCGTAACATGCAGCACTCTCCTGCTAATATTTCCAGCTTTCCCTCTCCTTCCCATCCTATTAAGCCTGTAGTTGGGAGAAGCCCATTAACCTGTAAGGAGTTGCTCCTTGCTGTCTCCTGCTCTATGCTGCTACATACACATATCACAGGCAGCAGCTTGCTGAAGGGCCACCCCCTACCTTGGTTACATAGCCCAAGCAGCATATACAGCTAGGCCCCTCACTCTCATTACCCACCCTCAACTGGGACTTCTACCCCTGCATCAGCCAAGCCCACCCAGTCTGCGCCTCCTCCAAAATGTGCCCCTTCCCCCACACTCTGGCCAACCCCACCCTACCCTACAGGTAATAGTATCTTAACTATTCATTTTCTGGTTTTCAGATGTTTAACTTTGCATTACCCTAAGTCCTCCCCACTCCCACCCTAGATAGCAACTCACATGGAGGCAGGCTTAGACACCCCAAAACCAGCAGGCTCCCCCAATCCCAGAACACACAGCAGGCAGGGAGATGGGTTCAGACCCATGCAGAGGGGTTTCAGCACACACAGAAGGGGAGAATTCAGGGCTGACGGTTGGCCCAGTCCTAAACCTCCAGCTACCTCTGCTACCCCTCACATTCTCCAACCCCTCCTGTCCTCTCCCCTTCACCTGCCCTAATCCCTATGCCCTCCCCCTTACCTGAACATCCCCAGCCCCTCTTCCCACCCCTACCTCTCATTCCCATTCAGGCTTTGTCTACACTAGCACTTTTGTCCGTAAAACTTTTGTCGGTTGGGGTGTGAAAAAACACACCCCATACCAACATAAATTTCACCAACAAAGGCACCGGAGTGGACAGCGCTATGTCAGCAGGAGACGCTCTCCCGCCACCATAGCTACCACAGCTCGTTGGGGATGGTTTAATTATGCCAGCGGGAGAGTTCTCTCCCACTGGCACAGAGCGGCTATATGGGAGACATTACAGCAGCACAGCTGTGCCACTGTAGGGTCCATAGTGTAGACATTGCCTAAGGGCACGGCTACACTTGCAGATGTAGAGTTAAACCAGCCTTTGGAGAGTGCAGTAGGGAAAGCACTGCAGTCTGTCCACACTGACAGTTGCAAGTGCACTAGCATGGCCACATTTGCGGCACTTGCAGAGGCATTGGAAGCGGTGCATTATGGGCAGCTATCCCACAGAGCACCTCTTCTCATTCTGGCACTGTGGCTTGTGGGAAGGGGGCGGGAGGTGCAGGGCATTCTGGGTCGTGTCCAAATGTCCCGTGATGCATCGGCTTGCATCCCAGCAATCCATGTGCTTCCGTCCACATTTGGCGCCATCTTTCAATAGTTTTTGTACTGCACGCGTTGTCTTCCCTTTCGGTCTGCGGGAATGGAGCCCAAACTGCTGAGGAATATGCTGACGAGTCTTGCCAGCATGTCACATTTGGCAGTCGAGCTACTCTTTAAGCTCCAAACTGACAGTGAGGACTCAGACGATGATATTGACTCGAGTAACGCATACGACACGAGATTGCTTGTGGCATTCACGGACACGCTCACCACCATGGAACACCACTTTGGGGCTCAGGAAACAAGCATTGAGTGGTGGGATCACATTGTCATGCAAGTCTGGGATGACGAGCAGTGGCTGCAGAACTTTCGGATGAGAAAAGCCACTTTCATGGGACTGTGCGATGAGCTCGCCCCCAGCCTGCAGCGCAAGGACATGAGATTGAGAGCTGCCCTGACGGTGGAGAAGCGGGTGGCTATTACAATCTGGAAGCTGGCAACTCCAGACAGCTACCGATCGGTCGCTAACCAGGTTGGAGTGGGAAAGTCGACTATTGGAATCGTGTTGATGCAAGTTTGCAGGGCTATTAATCACATCCTGCTCAGACAGTGACTCTGGGTAATGTGCATGACATTGTGGCTGGCTTTGCACAAATGGGTTTTCCTAACTGCTGAGGGGCGATAGATGGGACACATATTCCAAATCTGGCACCAGCCCACCTAGCCTCCAAGTATGTTAATTGGAAGGAGTATTTATCTATGGTTCTCCAGGCTGGCCCGGAAAGGTGCATGACTCACGCATCTTTCGGAACACTGGCCTGTTCAGGAAGTTGCAAGCCGGGACTTTTTTCCCCAGACCAGAAGATCACTGTAAGGGAAGTCGAAATGCCCATTGTGATCCTTGGAGACCCCACATATCCTTTAATGCCATGGCTCATGAAACCCTACACAGGGAGCCCTGACAGCAGCAAGGAGCAGTTCAACAACAGGCTGAGCTGGTACAGAATGACTGTGGAGTGTGCTTTTGTCCATTTAAAGGGCCGCTGGCGCTCTCTGTATGGGAAGCTGGACTTGGCCGATGACCACATCCCCACGGTTATATCCGTGTGCTGTACCATAACATTTGTGAAGGGAAGGGTGAAAGATGCACTCAGGCATGGAACTTGGAGGTTCAACACCTGGAGGCTGAATTTGAACAGCCAGAGAGCAGGGCTATTAGAGGGGCCCAGCGCAGGGTTGCAAGGATGCCTTGAGGAAGCAATTTGAGGCTGAAAGTCACCAGTAATGTTTGGTGCTCTGAACGGGAGTGAAGTGCAGTGGTTCCAATGTTAGTAGGAATCTGTGTTTGCTATGCTGACTGGCAGTGCCTGTGGCTTTCCTGGGCTAAGGTATCTTTTACACTATGCAATAATAAAGAATGCTTTCAGAGCCAAAAAATCCATTTATTGAAAAGAAACACAACTGCTTGGGAAACCGAAAGGGCAAGGGGGTAGGTGGGGAACGATACAATCACAGATTTGCGTATGTCCTGTTATCATACTCAGCCTTCCTGTCTGGAGTGCTGTGCAGTGAGTGTTACACTTCAGGATGGCTATAATGCATGGTGATGGGGGTTGAGTGCAGTGGGTAAGGGTCGTAGTTTTCAGGGTTGGGTGGTGAAGATACAGGTGTTGGAGGCAGCTGGTGGTGATAAGAACCCAGATGTTGGGGAAAGTGGGTTGGAGGTGACATGGGGGCACACGGGAAAGAGTTTTGGGACAAGGGCTGGGGGTGGGGGAGGGACGAGGCAGGTGCGGTAGTGCTCCACCTGCATGGCTACGAGTGCCTGGATTGAGTCCGCTTGGCGCTCCATGATGTTTATCAGCCAATCCATGCTTTGCTGCTGGAGCACCGCTCTTTTGTGCCAGCGCTTCTCATTCTGCTGGCGGATGCTCCTTTCACTCTCCCTCCGCTCCTGCGCTTTTAGATTCTCGTTAAGGGACTGCTGCATTCCTTCATGCAGCATGTCTTCTTTGCTTCTATGTGGCCTCTTCCTAATTCTTTGGAGTCTTTCGGCTGGTGATAACACAGATGGCTGAGATCTCAAGGTTGCATCTGTAAAGGCAAAATGCAACACTTAACAGAGGCAGCATTGTTCACACCAGACAGAGCAATGATTCCCCCGTACTAAAGGGCAAGCACAGTCTACACAATAGCATAATTTGCCCGTCCCAAAGTGAGTGGACATAACCCATGGGAGCCCCAAAATGGTGAGTAAGCACAGGGTCAAGGGGGACTGATTGTTTCACGACCGTACTGTCCTCTGGGTTTCTGTGCCTTGGGGAGAGCCAATAGCTGCAGGGGGCCCCTATACTGAACACTGTCCCCACATTTTCCACAGGAGTTCATCCTGGAAGATATCTCGCTGCTGAGTGTGACCTAAGAAGCAAGGGAGGGTCTTCTACTACAATGCAGCTTCCGCCCTGGCCCATATGCAGCTTGGTCCCCCCGCCCCTCACAGCACAGTGGCACAGACACGTTAGCCTGACTGGGACAAGGACCACAGTGGATCTCCCAAGAAACCTGCACAAGCCCATTGCTCTACTCCTGGATGAGACCTTTGAAGAGATCACGGAGTCCGATTACTGTGATTTGAGAGAGCACATCAACGCCCTATTCCGCATCTAGGCATGCATGCAGCCCTAACCCTCCTCGCCCCACGAGCTCACACCGAATAACTTCCTTCCCAAAATAAAAGCCGCTTGCTGGGCACCTCCTCTGGTGTTTGTCCTTCCCCAAGCACTGGCCGCCGCGACTGGCTACCTTTCTCCTGGCTTGAAAGCAGCTCCTGGCTGCATGCATCTAGGGATGCCGGGGTGTCTTCCTCCTTCTCAGAAAGATTTGCTGAGAGCACTCCACTGCTGGTTGAGCAAACAGGAAGGGGATTTTCAAAATTCCCAGAGAATTTAAAGGGCGGGTCTGACAGTTGGTCACCTGAGGACAGGGCAGTAGAGTTCAAAGTGATGAACAGAGTGGCTAGAACAGGCATTGTGGGACACTTCTGGAGGCCGATCAGAGCATATTAACAGACCAGGGTGTCCACACTGGCGCCGCAGCACTGCATCAAAAGTTATTCCACTCGTGGAGGTGTAGTACCAGGAGTGCTCTAGTTGTGGAGTCAGAGCGCTCTACGTACCTTGCCAGTGTGGTCACGTCGAGAGTTAGAGTGCATGGGGTTGCTTTAATGCGCTCTAACTCGCAAATGTAGCCATGCCCTTAGTCTTCTCCCCATAATACGCCATCCCTCACTGCAGACCCAACCCCCATCATCTCCCTATTACTCACCTACTATTGCATCCCCAACCACAGCTCCCCTGCCAGTGAGTATTTGCATGCGTACTTTATTTTCTTTTCAAAAATAGTTTCATCACCTCCTGAATATTCTGCTGTACTCAGATTACAAAATCCAAAAGAAAAAACTAAAACCTTGTCAAGGCAGATTTTTCCCAAATGTTTACAGGTCATTCTTAGGGTATGTCTACACTGCTCACGTTACAGCATGGCTGCGGCAGCGCTAGCGCTGTGACTTGAGCAGTGTAGTCACGTTTTATTGCTGGGGGGAAGAGGTCTCCCGGCGATACAAAATATAACCATCCTGAACAAGGGGTGGTAGCTTTATTGCTGGACTGACTATACTGGTGCTTTTCAGTGCTAAAACTTTTGTCACTCAGGGGTGTTTTCACATCCCTGAACGACTAAAGTTTTAGCACTGAAAATGGCAGTGTAGACACAGCCTTAGCCCTGGTCTACACTACAAGTTTAGGTTGAATTTAGCAGCGTTAGATCGATTTAACCCTGCACCTGTCCACACGACGAAGCCATTTTTGTCGACTTAAAAGGCTCTTAAAATCGATTTCTGTACTCCTCCCCAAGGAGGGAATTAGTGCTGAAATCAACCTTGCTGGGTCAAATTTGGGGTAGTGTGGAGCAATTCGATGGTATTGGCCTCCGGGAGCTATCCCAGAGTGCTCCATAGTGACAGCTCTGGACAGCACTCTCAACTCAGATGCACTGGCCAGGAAAAGACAGGAAAAGCCCCATGAACCTTTGAATTTAATTTCCTGTTTGGCCAGCGTGGCGAGCTGATCAGCACAGGGGACCATGCAGTCCCAGAATTACAAAAGAGATCCAGCATGGACTGAACGGGAGGTACTGGATCTGATCGCTATATGGGGAGAGGAATCTGTGCTATCAGAACTCCGTTCCAAAAGACGAAATGCCGGAATATTTGAAAAAAATTGCCAAGGGCATGAAGGACAGAGGCTAATAACAGGGACCTGCAGCAGTACCACGTGAAACTTAAGGAGCTCAGATAAGCCTACCAAAGAACCAGAGAGGCAAATGGCCGCTCAAGGTCAGAGCCCCAGACATGCCGCTTCTATGATGAGCTGCATGCCATTCTAGGGGGTGCCCCTACAACTACCCCACCCCTGTGCGTGGACTCGGTCAATGGATTCTCACGCAACAGGGATGCTGATTTTGGGGACAAGAAAGATGATGATGAGGAGGAGGTTGAAGATAGTGCATAGCAAGCAAGTGGAGAAACCCTTTTCCCCGACAGCCAGGAACTGTTCATCGCCCTGGAGCCAGTACCCTCCCAAACCACCCAAGGCGGGCTCCCAGGCCCTTGAAGGTGGAGAAGGGACCTCTGGTGAGTGTACCTTTGTAAAATATAATACATGGTTTAAAAGCAAGCATGTTTAATGATTAATTTGCCCTGAAGATTTGGGATGCATTCGCGGCCAGTACAGCTACTGGAAAAGTCTGTTAACGTGTATGGGGATGGAGCGGAAATCCTCTTTATCTCTGTGTGTTATCCTCAGGAGAGTGATATCATTCATGGTCACCTGGTTGAAATAGGGGAATTTTATAAAGGGGACATTCAGAGGTGGCCATTCCTGCTGGGCTGTTTGCCTGTGGCTGAACAGAAATCATCCCCGCTGTTAGCCACGCGGTGGGGAGAGGGGTGAAGCGATCATCCCAGAGAATTGTGTGTGTGTGTGTGTGTGTGTGTGGGAGGGGGCGCTTCAGTTGGGTTTGTGCTGGACGTTAACCCGAAAATCCGCAGCCCCTCCTTTTAAATGGCCAACCCATTTTAAATGGACAACCCAACGGGTGCTTGGTATGAGAAATGAGGGCGCTGCTATTTGAAACCATTCCCACATTATGAAGGTTAAAGAAGCCAAAAGACTGTGGCTTACCATGTCTGCCTGCAAGCCGAATTCTGTTGCCCGCCGGCCCTGCGTGTGTGATCTCTCACACCAAACTGGCAGGCCCTCAATATAAGAGGCAAAATGTGACCTTGTAAAGAAAGCACACATGCTATGTAATGTTAACAGCTTGGTTCACCGTGAAAAAGTCTACCCATTGTTCTCTAAAATCTGTCTTTTTAAATACTACTCTCCCTTTTTTTCCTCCTGCAGCTGCAAATGTTTCAACCCTCTCCCTATCATCTCCGTCCCAGAGACTGGCTAAGATTAGAAGGTGAAAAAAATGCACTCTCGATGAAATGTTCTCTGAGCTCATGCAGTCCTCCCACACTGAAAGACCAAAGCAGAATGCGTGGAGGCAGACAATGTCAGAGTGCAGGAACGCACAAAATGAACGCAAGGACAGGAGGGACTCACGAGAGGACAGGTGGTGGGAGCAAGAGGAGAGGTGGTAGGATCAAGATGATAGGTGGTGTCAGCGTGATGAGAGGAGGCAGGAAGCAATGCTGAGGCTACTGGAGGATCAAACTGATATGCTCTGGCGTATGGCTGAGGTGCAGGAAAGGCAGCAAGAGCACAGACCACCGCTGCAGCCCCTGTGTAACCAACCGCCCTCCTCCCCAAGTTCCATAGTCTCCTCACCCAGACGCCCAAGAACGCGCTCGGAGGGGGCCCTCTGGGCACCCAACCACTCCACCCCAGAGGACTGCTCAAGCAACAGAAAGCTGGCATTCAATAAGTTTTGAAGTGCAGTGTAGCCTTGTCCTTCCCGCCTCCCCTCCTCCACCATCCCACCCGGTGCTTCCCTCCTCCCGGGCTACCTTGGCAGTTATCCCCCCATTTGTGTGATGAATTAATAAAGAATGCATGAATTTGAAACAATGACTTTATTGCCTCTGCAAGCGGTGATCAAAGGGTGGAGGGGAGGGCAGTTGGCTTACAGGGAAATAGAGTGAACCAAGGGGGTGGGTTTTCATCAAGGAGAAACAAACAGAACTTTCAGCCTGGCCAGTCATGAAACTGGTTTTTAAAGCTTCTCTGATGTGCAGCGCGCCCTGCTGTGCTCCTCTAACCGCCCTGGTTTCTGGCTGCACGTAATCAGCGGCCAGGCAATTTGCCTCAACCTCTCCCTCCACCATAAACATCTCCCCCTCACTCTCACAGATATTGTGGAGTACACAGCAAGCAGTAATAACAATGGGAATATTGGTTTTGCTGAGATCTAACCGAGTCAGTAAACTGAGCCAGCGTGCTTTTAAATGTTCAAATGCACATTCTACCATCATTCTGCACTTGCTTAGCCTATAGTTGAACGTCTCCTGACTACTGTCCAGGGTGCCTGTGTATGGCTTCATGAGCCATGGCATTAAGGGGTAGGCTGGTCCTCAACGATAACTATAGGCATTTCAACATCCCCAATGATTATTTTCTGGTCTGGAAAGTAAGTCCCTTGCTGCAGCCGTTCACACAGACCAGAGTTCCTAAAGATGCGAGCATCATGTATCTTTCCTGGCCATCCCATGTTGATGTTGGTGAAACGTCCCTTGTGATCCACCAGTGCTTGCAGCACCATTGAAAAGTACCCCTTGCAGTTTATGTACTGGCTGCCTTGGTGCTCCGGTTCCAAGATAGGGATATGCGTTCTATCGCCTAACCACAGTTAGGGAATCCCATTACAGCAATGCCATCCACTATGACCTGCACATTTCCCAGAGTCACTACCCTTGATAGCAGCAGGTCAGTGATCATGTTGGCTACTTGGATCTCAGCAGCCCCCACAGTAGATTTGCCCACTCCAAATTGATTCCCGGCTGACTGGTAGCTGTCTGGCGTTGCAAGCTTCCAGAGGGTTATCTTCACTGGCTTGTGAACTGTGAGGGCTGCTCTCATCTTGGTATTCTTGCGCTTCAGGGCAAGGGAAAGGAAGTCACAAAGTTCCATGAAAGTGCCCTTACGCATGCGAAAGTTTTGCAGCCACTGGGAATCATCCCAGACCTGCACCATTATGTGGTCCCACCAGTCTGTGCTTGGTTCCCGGGCCCAGAATCGGTGTTCCACGGCATGAACCTGCCCCATTACCACCATGATGTCCAAATTGCCAGGGCCCGTGCTTTGAGAGAAACTGTGTCCATGTCCTCATCACTCTCATCACTGCGCTGCCGTCGCCTGCTTTTGAAGTTTCTGGTGCTGCATATACTGCAGAATAATGCGTGTGGTGTTTACAGTGCTCATAACTGCCGCGGCTGAGCTGAGCGGGCTGCACGCTTGCTGTGGTATGGTGTCTGCGCAGAAAAAAAGGCGCGAAACGATTGTCTGCCGTTGCTCTCACGGAGGGAGGGGTGACATGGCTTACAGGGTTGGCTTACAGGGAATTAAAGTCAACAAAGGGGGTGGGTTTGCATCAAGGAGAAACACACACAACTGTTACACCAAAGCGTGGCCAGTCATGAAACTGGTTTTCAAAGCCTCTGTGATGCGCAACGCGCCTTGTTGTGCTCCTCTAATCGCAAACAGTTGAGTCAGCAAACAGCGCCAGCGAGCTTTTAAACGTCCAAAGGCACATTCTACCACCATTCTGCACTTGCTCAGCCTATAGTTGAACTGCTCCTTACTACTGTCCAGGCTTCATTAGCCATGGGAGCAAGGGGTAGGTGCCACCTTTAAGTTTTGAAAGGCCAGGGCATGCAGCAAAATATGATACGCAGATATTAGGTAGCAATTAATCTATCATAATAATTAAAACATCATTGCTAAAATAATACATACCACTACTCACGTTAGTAAATACCACATGCTATCAAAATGATATACAATACCACAGGAAGAGGCAAGTTACAACATTTATATACCATAACAACCTATGGCATAAGGAAGATAACGATGATTACTGAGAATTAGCTACAGTAAGGGTGTGTACATCCTGGCACATTTAAGAGTAAAAAATGTTTCAAGTTTGTACTTAAACCATAATGACAGGGGGAAAATGCCCCAACTTGCAGGTACAGTTTTGGCCTCAGGCTTTCCGGAGTGAATCAAGCTAGCCCCATTAGTGAGAATTCAGAATACTGTTTCCAGAAAGCAAGGTTTATGATCACAGAAGTCTTAGCAGGAGGCAGAATACACGCTAACCCTATTGCTCCTAGGACTACGATGACCATAGCCACTTTTCTAGGGGATATGTCCCTCTGTGAGAATCTTCTGGTGAGAATCTATCTGGTATTTATTTATTTATTTTTGTCAATGCTTCTGTAAAGCCTCTGCAGATGCTGGCCATCTTAAGAAGCAACTGAGCTACTGAAAGTGACATAAGTCTGAGCACATATGCACAGAGAATCCCAGTCTCCATGCCACACTGCTGTCCCGCAACAAGCCACAAGGCCACATAGCGAGCCCAACCCACCTCAATTTCACACTATTAGTTCTTCATCTACACATAGCGAAAGCACCATGTAGACTCAGCAAGACAACATATGAACAAAAAACCCTAGAGCACTGACAAAAGGAAAGCCGTAAGAAATGAGATAAAGAAGCACGGGTGCAAATACAGCATAGAACACACAGTAAAGGGATATGCATAGGGGTAAACACTATTTTCTGCCAATCTACATTTACAGTAATATATGCCAGGTTTTATTCTGAAAGGTGGTGAGAGGATGGTGGTTTTCCCCTCCCTCCAATAGTTACTGAAGTCCTACAGTATTTAACCTGCCATATTTCCCCAACCAGTTTCCTTTTTTTCCCCCACTTTAACAATCACTCAAGTTTTAACTATTCTTTGCATGTTTTCCACAATTTTGCAGCCTATAAGCCTGAGCTTTACAGAAGTCATCCAAAAGTAGAAACTACAATGATACTACAACACAAGTTTAGAGCTGCATACAATGGCATGTGAACAGCACTTTGACAAGAGTACACTTGCTTAGTGAAATCAGGTGTGGAATTTGGTAATGAAAATTGCATTTAACCCCTTTGATTGTGGGAATTATTATTTGCAGCTTAAGTAGTGCGCTGTCAGCAACAAAAGCAACCGGGGGAAGGGAGGGTGGGAATGGGAGGCCTAGGGCTTGGGTTTGTATTGTTTTATTCATAATGCCAATAACCTCAAATCCACAACCGAAAAGCACAGTACAAACATGAGTTAAGCTTCAAAATACCCCACTGAGCTAGGTCAAACCAACAGTGAAATGCAGTGGAACACAGCAGCTGTTTAAGAGAACAGGAGGTAAAGCATCCAATTGAAAGGTGGAAATTTTAGTTAGGCAGAGTGTAATGGTGGAATTTGGCCAGGACACTGGGCTAACGCCCTCCCCCACACCTTGCTTTGTACCTCATCTGACTGCCAAAACATTAGGCAACACCATGGCACTGGCTCTGTAGTGGCAGATAGGGAAGTAAGTGCCACCTGCATTGCTTCCCGCAGCGTTCCTTGAGACAGTTTCCCAACCTCTTTGTAACTGCAACCCTCCTTCAAGGCATTAACTGTTCAGGGATGCTACCACACACCCCTCCAGCAGTGTTTCCTTTCCCCTTATTCCCCCTCCCCTCAATACAGTCTCCCCATAACCCCTCAATCTCTCCTCCTCCTTTCCCTGAGAGACCCAGTTATTCCTTCCCAAAAGTCACCTGACCAGACTCCTTCCTTGCCCCCGCATGGCCCCTCCTTGATCCTTCAAAATCCCTCCCCCAAGGCCCTCAGAAACTCACACTCAAATGGCTCTCCTCAAGTGCACCGGCACTATCCCCATCCTCGCCCAGGATCCACCACTTCCCGCTTCCCTCTGCCTGCTGCAGACCTCTCCACTCCCCTGCCTAAGAGCCCCTCTCCCGCACAGGGGCACCCCACAGCTGCCCTGTACCGGCCTGGCTCTGCCACCGGGCCCCTCAGCCCCTCTCCCACACACTGCCCTCGTACCTGCCTGGCGGGTTCCCTGTGTTGAGGTGGGGAGGGGGAGCTGCAGCAGGGCACAGAGCAAGAGCCCAGCAGGCTGCAGAGGAGCCTAGGGTGACCAGATGTCCCGATTTTATAGGGACAGTCCTGATATTTGGGGCTTTTTTTATATTGGCTTCTGTTACCCCCCCCACCCGTCCCGATTTTTCACACTTGCTGTCTGGTCACCCTAGAGGAGCCCCACTGCAGCGCCCCCA
The DNA here is from genome assembly GCF_013100865.1 of Trachemys scripta elegans. Taxonomy (NCBI): domain Eukaryota; kingdom Metazoa; phylum Chordata; order Testudines; family Emydidae; genus Trachemys; species Trachemys scripta. Next base: position 71,969,611 of record NC_048306.1, on the reverse strand, counting down.
CTGGCAGGAAGCTGCTGCTGAAAATGTGGCTCTGAGCGCTGCCGCTCAACAGAGAGCAGCCGGGCCCCTGCTACACAGGACACTGCTACTACCCCACTGCCGCCTTGGAACATGCCATCCTGGAGAAAAGGGTGGCGAAGGGGATCATAGGCCAGTACCAGGGGTAAATCTGAGGTGGGAGCTGAAAAGAATCCCCACGGGCCTGGCTGTCTCCCCCATTGGGAAGCACCTGGGCTTGTTGTATTGGGAGACGGCGTCTCTTGGCGTCTCCTCTTGGGGCATGTCTTCACTGCACTGCTAAAAATAGCAATGCAGCCAGCAGTGCAAGAGTGGAGGGAGTTACGAGCCTCCCCAAGTACGATCCTGTCCAAGATCATAGATACCTCCTGGAGGAGGAAGGGGGGCTAGCCCTTTTTAGCACGTGAGGAGCTAACACGGGTATGTCTCCTCCAGCGCCAGTGCAGACACCCATCTTTAAACTCCAACTAGCTGGCCTGTCGGGGGGTATGGGTCAAATCTCCAGTGCTGCTGGGGATACAGCTACTCTGTGCTGCTAGTAAAATCACTCTATGCTGCTCATGCAAACACTCTGTGCAGCTCCAGTGTTATTTTTGCAGGGTGACTGCTCTCAGTGGAGGCTAATGCTGGAGTTGACTAACTTATACTAACACTGACTCCAGGGAAGACAGGCCCTTAGAAGAATCTCTGAAGCAACCCCCTGTCCCAGGAAAAGGAAGGGTAGATGTGGTTTCCAGAGTTTACCAAGGCAAGTAAGGGACATCCACTAGTACAGTGATTTTCAACCTGGGATCCATGGACACTACTAGAATGGAGATGGATGTTCAGATTTTACCCTCTTGTGCCACTAATTTCATATCTGCCTGCAATAATGGTTACAGAGTTACAGAGTAACTTGTAAAGCTGGAAAGTTAAGACATTTGTCTTTCAGTAAGTTGTTTATCTTAATACTAATCAACCTTATATTATCAGGGCAGTTCAGGTCTATTTTATTTCCCAAGAGTGCCAATCCTGTTATTGCAATGGTTGAACTATTAATGCATTTAGACAATGAAGTTCGGCTGAAATGTTCCACATCAAACCAGTGAACCAAAATAGCACCTAAATCAACTCCCCTACCTCACTAGAATTACTTTGTGCATTAGCCTTTATGTGAAATCATCCAGGGATAATAGCATTTTTGGAAGAGAATATAGGATACACATTACAAGAGATCTAGGCACTGAAGCAGAGCAAATATCCTATGGTTTATGATATTTTCCCTTCGTGTTTTCCCTTCATGTGTTTACCCATGTTCATTACCGGGTACCCCCTAAAAGCACTGTACCAGTAAACCATTGGTGCTTCAGAAAACAATTTTTACAGGGTCAGACTGGGGCACTGGTAGCAAAATCTCTTGCAGAGCATGTTCAATAACAAGGAAAATTATTAAAAGGAAGGGCTAGATAGCATAGCCCTCACAGCTATATCAAGAAAAATACAACTTCTTGATGCTTAGTACTTAAACTTCCTGTCCTTAGATGGATATGCAGGGCAAGGGGACACCCAGGAGCGTATTAACAGAAAGAATATGACTAGAGATTGAATCAGCATCTATTTTAGAACTTGCCTATACAGACAGTTAGTGCATGGTAAACTGGAATATAAATCTACAATGCATGAACTTTTCATACACTAACTGCCTGTGAGGTGTCTGCCACTTCAAACTAAAAGCTCTTCGAAACGGGAGGTAGATCAAAGCACACTACCAAACTTTTAGTGCTCAGTAGTAGGGTCCACATGTCTAGTTAGTGCATGGCAGGTCAGTTCGCTTCTAGACAAGCCCCAGAGAATGATTTTTTTGCTTCACTGATTAATACTGTAGATTTTAATATTGAATCGTTCTAGCATTGAATTCCTTTTGTAAATCAAAGAGAGGATGGAAAAAATTCAAAACTGATACAAAAAGAGATGAGACATTGCTCATAAACTCAGGTAGGATGGAATTAGAAACTCTAAAGCACAGCGCTCCAACTGGGGGTGTGGGGAAGTGAGTGTGTCCTATGCAGCACATTAGACTTGCATTAAACTGCAGGAGGCTGTTCATTTGTGGATCTGAGGCTCATACTAAGCTCTCTCTGCTCTCATGACTGCCTTCTCACCCCCATTATAGTCAATAGAGTATCGGTTATTTATTTTTATATTTAATTTTACATGGCTTACACATTTTAACTTGCTATACATTTTTGAACGGACAATGAATAATGCATTAGATTCAAAAATAAAGAATACCTCTCCTGCAATCCAGAATCAATTAAAGAGGTTGTTTCTAAGTTCCATTCATAGAACAACAACATCGAACCTCTGACAGACAGGGAAGAGGATTCTGGCTTAGTGGTTAAAGGAAGAAAAGAAAACAGCAATTGAGCATATATTTTATGATTTCTAAAAGGGGTCAGATCCAAGAGAGATTTCAGAGAGCTCTTGCTATATTTTAGCTATGATTGCATTTCTGTTTGTCAAACTGCATCTGCCAGTTGCTCTGCTGAGTTTTTAATATATAAAGTTAGCCTAGAGGGAATTCAAGCAATGACATGTTATGTAATTTTTGACCTGGTTTACAATACTGGGTCTTTACACTCCCTCTCGCTCTTTCTCTGTATACATATTATGAATGCACCATAGCAGCTCTCTAGTTAAGGCTATGTTGAGTTTTCTACTTTAAGCGAGAAGTAAATTCTTTAAATATGGCAGTTCCCTAAAATACAAAAACATGGCCCACTTCAACCAGCACCAGCTTTAATGTTTAAGGTACTTTTCACTCTTTCGAGATGGGTTTTCAGCTTGAGGCCCCAAGTATTATTTAAAAAAAAGGGAGGGGGGCAAAATCAATAGGTTGGGATATCTGCTATGCTCTGTTCCCTTTGCAATACTCAGGCAGTGAGTGAGCAGAAATCCCCCACACTTCTCATGGCAGGGATTCCCCAGGCCCAGTAGGGACAGCTAGTTCCCATGCCTTCCTCTAGCAGTCCTTTCCCTAGGGGCTTCTTAGGGACAGAGTCTGTAGCACATCCTGCTCTGGCTAGTCTCATCTGGTGTAGGGTCCATTGGAGACCATTGGCAAGTGGCAAAACTTAGAGCAGGCCCCAGGTTACTGTAATTTGCATCTGGGCTGAGACAGAAAATCAGAGTTGTAGGTGCTTCTCTTTCGCTTCTCCTGAAGTGGGCATCTTTGCTAGACCCTCCCCTATGCTCAAGAAGAGACAGATGAGTTCCTATCCTGCATTCCTTTTGGCTGCTGTAGTTGTTCTCCTCTCACAAGTGGCCAGCAGGGGAACTGATGAGCAAGTGCAGTAAGGAAGGGATAGAAACTACTCAGAGTGCTCCCTGCTCTTCCCAGCAGGGGTGGCAGGTTTGTAGAAATTTTGGTGGTGCCCAGAACCTGCCCCCCCAAACTCTCCCCCTGCCTGCCTAAGGCTCTGGAAGGGAGTTTGAGTGCGGGGAGGAGGTCTGGGGTGCAGGCCCTGGGCTGGGACAGAGGTGCAGGCTCTGGGAGAGTGTTTGGGTGCAGAAGGGGTGAGAGGTTGGGCTCTGGGAGGGAGTTTGGGTGGGGGAGAGGGTCTGGGGTGCAGGCTCTAGGAGGGAGTTTGGGTGCTAGGTGCAGGCTCTGGGCTGGGGCAGGGGCATAGGAGGGGGTGAGGGGTGCAGGCTCCGGGGGTGTGTGTACAGCACTTATCTGGGGCTCCTAGGCAAGGTGAGCCAAGGTGCCTCCACACACTGCTACCCCCAAGCTCTGCCCCCCGCAGCTTCCTATTAGCCACAGGGGTTCTTGGTGTGGGACACAGACCCACCCCACCCAGGGGCCACAGGGAGGGGCTGGCAGCCATATGGAGCGAGCAGGCAGAGCAGGCTCTGCTGCACTGCCAGTGGTGGGTGGGGGCCCCGGGCCATTTTAAAATCGCCCGGGGGACACATGGGGGGAGCACCTGAGGGCAGAAGGCAGGGCTCAGGGAGAGACTGGGCCTCAAATATTGATGGAGCCGGGCCCCGGGCCAGGAATATTCCTGGTGCCCAGGCACCGTGGGCCCATAGAACTTGTTGCCCATTCACCCCAGAGCTAATCCTGGGACAGTAGTGGAAGTAGTAAGAGGCAGCCTCTTTCTCTACCTCTTCCCCAGAGTGATTGAATCTTCTCTAACACATCTGTTAAAAATTGCAGGGCATACAGCTGGGAATGCATTTTCATTCATAATTTAACACAATTTATTTTTAAGACAGTTTGAGGGCCACAATTTATAGCCTTGAAGGCAGTAAGTGGGCCTTTCAACTGAGCTTGGATACCACAGGTGGAGCATCTTCATTTCAAAGTTCAAAATTTATAAATCACTTTTTCCTGGAGCGTTCCCCATTATTCTAACATTTTTTAGGGCATATCTAACAGCAATCTTAAAAGTGATAAACTTAAAATTCCCCACTGGGCTTCAGGCTACACCATATTCAAAACACATCACTGGGCTTCTCCCCTATCACATTTGTTTTTCACAACAGAGAATGAAGCAGCCCTCTGCACTGATCTACTGCTCCTGTTCTCCGACACTGCCTCCTGTTGTCTCTGTCTCCTTGATTCCAGGCATCCAGCTCTTAGCCACCCCTCATCCTGGCTCCCTCTAAGTGCGCTCTCTTGCCTCTACATCTGTGCTGCCTTAGATGTCAAAACCTTCCAGAGGAAAAAGGACTACTCCCTGTCCTTGTCTCCTGTTGATGATAGGTCCTAGCACGTAGTGAAAGGAAGCCAGGAGAGGAAGGAAACTTTCAGCAAAACTTGCCTGAGAAGCTGAGGTAGCACTCCTTCCATAAAGGAGCTTCTCCCTTGGCAAACTCCCTGTGATTTGTTAGATAGGAACCCTGCTCAAGTGCCTGGACAGACCTCTGTCTGCTTTAACTTAGCATGCCTCAGGGGAAGGGAAGGAAGACTAAGAAGGGAGGATAGCCACTAAGTGCCTACCCCCCGCTGCTTATCTGGCCCTAAGCCTGCTGTCTAGCCTAGGAGTGACATCAGCATGATCATTGTTCTGTATTTTGACATGAAGCCTGGTTACAGAAACCCAGAATGTTGACAGTATCTGAGCAGAACTGGACGCAATGGTGTCTCAAGTAGCTCACGCAAGAGTGAGAGGTTAGATAGTAACAGTAGCTAGAGTTGGATTGAGCGGTGGTTACTGAAGAATTGGTTTGATTATGGAAGTTTTCTCTTTTCCCAAAGAGTTGCTGACAACCTCAGACAGTACATAGCACTGGTGCTCTTCACTCTTTCACCAGCCAGAAAGCCTACATTTGCAACTCAGACTCATGTCCGAGTTGCAAATGTAGGCTAAGTTTTCCGACAGGGGTTTGAGGCCCTCAGTGTGTGAGAGAAGGGGCCATATGCAGAGAAGGAAAGTATCACGGTACCAGGCTTCTTATGACCACTGTTCAGTTCTTGGTATCCCAGGAGGTCATCATGGATGCAAGCTATTTTCTCAAAGCAATAAACATTCTTTTCTTCATTCTGAAGTTGAGTGGTGACATTCTATGTTAAGGCAATTCAAAAGCCACAATGGTACAGTGGAGTTCAATTTAGCAGCTGCTATGGTGGTGGTGAAGTCTGATTTATTTTTTCCAGAGCCAGAACAGAAAAAACACCTTAAGAATTCCTTGTAGTGGGCTGTCTACATCTGCTTAAATTTGCCTCACACCAACACTCAATTTTTCTTTCTTCCTACTTTAGTCCTACATCACAAGTCATTAGGGAACCATGAAGGTCTTGTAGAGATGGTGGAGAGAGAATGCATACTTTGGTGTCAATGTCGCCATGGCTGTGGTTAATTAATGATCATGACTCTAGTATTCCATGAAATTTGACTAAATCCCATAGCTTCTAGAAGCAAACCAATATGGTTGCTATCTCTTGTATGGAGATAGAGAATTCTGATCTAAGCCTAGAAACACTGCTCAGTTTAGAACTTTTATAAACTGGAGAAAAGCCTAAAGTGAAGCTGTGATTTTTTTCAGGGAGAGTAAAGGAGCATTTGAGAGAGTAATAATTGGAGCATTTTTACTGGATTTTGAGGCTTTAGTGTAGCTTCACTGGTAAACCCCTAGCATAGACAATATACACAAGTGCAACGTAATTCATATGGTGTGGCTTACTCCATTTTGAAGCCAGGGTACAACTACCTGTAAATAGCTCAGTTTGCACAGATGCAGCTACCCCAGTAGCTAAAAATCCCATTGCAGACAAGGGCTTCAGAAGTTTTAAGTTGTTTAAATTGGTTCCTTCTCACAAGAACATTTGACAGAACAGTTGTAGGGAATTTGGTATTGCTTTTTCATATTAAAAAAAAGTGTTGGCTAATAAATATATTTTCTTCTATTATATTTTCAATTAAGAGTTTGCAGTGGAATAGCAGCAGCTGAGTCAGGATCAACAGCCACAGCAGGTTTGTGAAAGACCATGTTGGGTACAGTAAATACTAGACGAGTTATCACTGCAGGGGGTCCCTACAACCAGAAAAACAGAAATGGCATTTACATGCTCATGAGTCACAGAATCAAAGTTGGGCAGTTGGAGAGCACAAAGTACTTTTATTTCAGACAGCTTACCGCATTACATTCAATTATTTATCACATTTGCATCACTCCATAGTATACACACTGTCTAAAATATGGAATTTGACTTTCTGGTAACATGCTTCAACAGGTAAGACCCAATCCTAAAGCTCTGCTTTCAAAGCGAGTTGTACTTGAGTACATAGAGTCCCTAATATTTCCTTTAAATGAGTATGACACAGAAATAAGGGATTGCTTCAGAGCTACACCTGATGTTTACTATTCAGTTATACAGGTATATATACATACCTTACACACAACTCTTAACTTTATAATGCTTAAAAACAAAAGCTCAAATAGAGTAGTAAGGAGGTACGAACAAGGTTGTCTATTTCTTGCCATCTAACAATTATCAATCTGAGCCTACAAAATGCTGAACAGCATCCACAACTTCCAATGCTTCAGTGAGAGCTGAAATTCACTGACAATCATGCCAGGTCAGGCCTCTAGTACTGGAAACTGGGTAAACTGTGTTCTTCCAGTTGAGTTTTCCACACAGATTCCACTCTTGGTGTACATGAGCCCCCACGTGCACAAGACCAGATTATTTCTGAAAAGTAGTATCTGTTGGGGCCAGGCCTTCTGGCCATCACAGCCAAGGGCATAAGGAGTGAGGCAGCCGCAACTGCCCCTCAATTCCTTTGCAAACAAGAACCCCAGATGGTAGGGCTCTCCAATTATGAGATAGAATCTGCATGGACAACACATCTTGAATAACTATATTAACTGTAGCATCAGTAACCATTCTGTTTTCTTCGATTACTGTGCACAGAAAGTCCATTCTTGGTGAGTATCAAGCAGTTCTCTGACCAGGAGGACAGAAAGGAGTTCTACCTGACTAGTGATTGCAGGACAATTCTACCAAAGTTGGCATCTGATCTGAAAGACTGGACCAGGGAGTAGTAGAGGATAAACAAGTAGATCAAACTCCAGATAGCTGTTCTGCATATCTCAGACCAGAACATTGGTGAGGGAAGCTGCGGAGACTACATGCACCGTAGTGCAACATGCGCTGATGTGAGCTGGAGGAGTCTTGTTCATCATCTAACAGCAAGTCCTGATGCAGTCTCAGACCCACTTGGATAATCTCAGTGTAGAGGACTGTACTGTCCTCTCTTTCTGTAAAACCCACACAGCCGAGGGGATGTTCTCAATAGCTTGGTTCTATCCAAATAAAAAAGATAAAGCTATCACTGTGTCCAAAGTGTGTAAATTTCATTTCGGCTGTGATAGAGTGGGTTTTGGAAAGAAAACCAGGAGATGTATGAATTGATTAAGGTGAAAGTCTGAGATCACCTAGGCAAAAATTTGGGATTAGCCTAAGGGTGACCTTGTCCTTATGGAAGACAGTATATGGAGGACCTGTCTTAAGGGCCTTTATTTCACTGACTCTTCCAGCTAAGTTATGGCTACCAAGAATATCACCTTCTTGGATAGATGTGGAGAGCAGATTGTCACGGGTTCATATGGAGGTCCCATCACGCCACTTAAAACCAGACTGAGGTCCCAGGAAGCAGGATGCCCCTTTATTGGGGGACGGGAAGGGAGAAGACCTTTACGAAGTTTAGATACTATAAGGTGAGCAAAAAGTGTAACTTTGCACTGGTGGGTGTGGAAATGGTCACCACTCTAATAGAGCTGACAGAAAGGCAGGACCATTTCAGGGAGAGCAGATAGTCCAAAATATTTGGGATCAAAGTAGACAATGGCAAAAGCTATCACTGGGTTACCCACACAGAGCATCTTTTCCACTGTGCTGTACAAATGAGCCAGGCTGAAAGCTTCTTGCTTTGCAGGAGGATCTCTTGAATCTCAGATAAGCAGTCTCTCTCCAGAGGGGTTATCCACCCAGCATCCAGAACATCAGATGGAGCAAGGCCAGGTTTGGATACAGCATTTGGCCCTGATTCTGGGAACACAGATTGGGAAGAAGACATGAGGTTATCAGAGGTCAGAGACACTTGCTAGTTCAGAAAAAAACAGAGCTGTCTGGCCCATGTTAGGGCTAGCAGGATAACACAGCCTGAGAGACTTGTTTGAGTTTCCTGAGAACTCTGGGGATCCTGGGGATTGGTGGGAAGGCATAAAAAGAGCCTCAGGGACCATGGGATCCATCAGCGAGCATGGGATCACACCTTTTCCGGAGCAGATGCACACTTGTTCTCATATGTAGTGAATAGGTCCAGGGATAGCAGTCCCCATTTCAGAAAGACCACCACAAAGAATCAAATCACTGAGGGACCATTGATGGTACTGCAGCATGTCCTGCTGAGGTGAGCTGCCAGGATGTTCTGAAAGCTGGACAGGTGGAGAGCCACTGACAGTGTTATGAAGTATGTACCATTCTCAAATATACATAGTCTTTTCACAGAGCAGGGATGATCTCATTCCTTGTTTCTGTAGTGGATCATGGTGGTGTTGTCAATGAACACTTGAACAGTGAGGCCCTAATTCCCAGGGGAATTAGGACAGCCTTGCACGCTGACCATATGCCCCCGAGCGTCGGTATGTTTATGTGCTGCAGGGCCTTCTTTGGTAACCATCATCCTTGAATCTTGAAATGATTGAGATGAACTCCCCATTCTTGGGCAGAAGCATCCATGACCCATGTGTTGATGGGACAAGAAACAGAACAGAACTCACACTTGGACTGATTTACCCACCAGCTTAAAGAGAGAACATCAATAGGGACAATGAGCAGATGGTCCATGCTGTGTCTCTTGGGTAGATAAACTGAGTTCAACCAGCCTTTCAGTGGCCAGAGTTGAAGTCTGGCAAGCTGTGTGATGCAGGAGAACACTGCCAAGGGCCCATGAGCTTGAGACACGTCTTCACTAGCATTCTAGTGCACTTGCAGAACTGATTGAGGTCGTCCACCATTGTTTGTAAGCATGTTGAGGCAGTTAAGCTCTTTCCAACAGAAAGCCAATAAAACTATGGACTGAGTCAGGGTCAGAATAGATTGTCCCTGTTGACCTTGAGACCCAAGGAAGCCAAAAGATGGTGTGAATTGACTTGGTAACTTGCTGTGGGTGATTATCTCCAAACCAATCAATCATCCTGTAAGAAGTATGCTTGCATTCCCATCCTTCACAGATGGACAGCTACTATAGCTAGAACCTTGGTGAAAATCCAGGGGACCACTGAGAGACTGAAAAGCAGATAGTAAGAGTTGCCTACCAGGCATCTGATATACTGCTCTCTAAAGTGGGTGGGATGGAGCCAGGAGTATGCCAGAACACCTTGCTATTCTGCCTCGTGTTGCTGTGTAGAGAACATCCAATAATAGGTGTTGTTTCTCCTATATAACCTCAGGAGGAATGCTGAGGGTCTCTAGGGTCCTTTACAAGAAGTCCTGGAAGGTTTTGAACTCATCCTGAGAGACTAGAGAGTGGATGAACCACTTCATTAGGAGATCAAGAAGAAACCCTTGAAGGGCCAGAGATACCTGATCTGAAGGGTGTTGATTTCCCTCCCTAATGTACTCATCTTTCATGAATTGGGGTTGATCAAGTTGGATGGTTGGAGGAGGCTATAATTACTTCCTCACTAAAGTAGATCTTGGATGAGCAACAGAGGCTGTGGGTCTTCTGGAGTAGGAATTCATACCCTAGGCAGACCAGCATAGCCAACATTGGTAGGCAAACTGGGATGTTGGCACATAGGAAGGTACCACAAAGGACACTCCTTGAAATCTTCTGGTCATTTATGTTCTCCGCTGTCTTCTCTGCAATCCTTGTTGAACTCTCATTGGGCCACACATTGTGGAGACTGGCATCAGGAGGGAGGGGAGCCCTTAGTGCATTCTGGTGAGGATGACAAGGAGTGACTTTCCTTCTGACAAGGGGAGCAGACATGTCCAGGATATGGGCCCTGTACAGTACCAGATGAAGTGGTGCTGAGGTAGATGGTTGCTTTTACATAATATATCTCAAATGCTCCAGGAGAGAAGACTCCAATAACAGTCTGACAGATAGGTTGGCTGGTACCAGGAAAGGCTTCAGTGCCAGGATCTCTGATGCGAAACATCCAGGACCAGAGCAAGGGTCAGCACTGAGGAGGCACTACTTGGTACTGTAGGCAAGATGGTAGTCACCAAGGGTATCTGTGCAAGGTTGGTGCCAGAGCGCAGTGTGGTCTTTATAGGACATAGAAGCCATCAGTGGCATAATACTCTATGGTGCCATGGCACCAGGCAGAGGCTCCAAACTTCAGGTATTAGTGTAAGAAACCTACGTCATTTACTCAAGGTCAGAGAACAAACTCCTGACTGGAGTGGTGCTCCTTCATCCTTCCCCAAAGAGGCCGACAGTTGCTGAATAGTCTGTGGGAGGAGGCTGCTCATGAGGGGAGGCGGAACTGCAACTAACCAGTGCTGAGATGGAATATGGTTGATCTTTTCTGGGCTTCTTGGGGATGGGAGGTGGGAGTTGCATAGATCTCTCAAGAAAGCATAACTTCAACCTCACCTCTATTCTTGAGGGTATTCTTGGGAAATTAGTGGCATTTAAATGCTCTATTAATGTGTCCCTGTTCCAAGTAGATGATATAGCTGGAGTGCCCATCTTTAATGCATTTAGCTGATGTCACATGATGGGCAAGTCTTGAAGCTGGGTGACAGGATATACAATAATGGAATAGCCCTAATGTATCAGGATGGGGATCTGAATACAGATACTCCTAAAATTTCTCAAAAAAAACAAAAAAAAAAAACACACAAAAAAAAAAAGCCAGCAAACAAAAAGAAAAGCTATATTAAAGTTAAGAAAACTATAACAAAGTTCACTAGGTGAAACTAGAAGAATATCTATGTCACATGAGGACACAGACTGATGCTGAAATGGATATAAAAATGAAGTTAATAAATTTAGAATTTTCATAATGGGCAGCTTTAAGAGAATCCTCCTGGTAATGCTGCAGTCAAAAGGATACTAATTTATAGGGTAGATTAAATATGAGTACATGTTGATATAGAGAAGGTCAATTCACTGAAGGGCTTCAGTAGTTTGGCACCTGATTTAGTACTACTAGCAACATATTTTAACAAGTGTCTGGGCATTAGTGAACTGAAATGATTTTTTTGTTTAAAAGAACATTGCTGAAAATAGCTAACATGATCTGTTGGGGACAGGATAGAATTTTTCCAGTAACATGTTCTTCCTATTGACTGAAAGATTACTAAAATAATTTACTAAAGAATGTGATTTAACTCCAAACAGTAGAGGGCTTGTGAGAGTCATACAACCTTATAGAAACAAATAAAACATGCTAGATAAAAATACTGTGTGCACTGGTTTACTGAAGTCAGAATCAGTTTGATTTTTCAGACAGATGGATTAACAACGTCAACTAATTAAAAAAATTGCAAAAAACACTCCAACTTCTGTAGACCCAGATTTATGGACTAACTGAACATCTCATTTCAGAATCAGTAGCAAACTTCAAATATTTAATTTTTCCAATTATTTAAATTACTTTGAGTCACATCAAGAAACAAAAGTATCTGAAACAAACTACTAATTGGGTCAAAATTTCCTCCATGCTGCCTGTGCACTAACAGGGGGAGCACTGAGCACAAAGAAGAGAGATTTCACTCAGTTCTAATATCTAGCAGCACATTTGCTACCACCAGCTATGAGGAGCAGGGAAAGTCCTACTCAGTTCCTGCATGGCCAGAGCTGGAATAATCTCAGTGTGGATGGAATCTTCAGATAATTTCGCTACCAAATTCTAAAAAGCCTCCAATGAGCAAGTGCCAACTACAATTTTCAGAGGCTTATAACTCAGCCAAAATTGGGTTGATTTTCATGGAGACAGCAAAATGCATCCCTCTGGCTTCAGTAGGAAACCACAGAACCCTACTCTGAAGTATCAAGAAGCTAGAACTTCTCAGTAAAATGGTTATAAGAATTATTTCCTCTCAACCTGGTCTCAGAAGCTGCTGACCCATTTTTACTAAGGCCTGGTCTACACACGGGGGAGGAGAGGAGGGGATTTACACTACGTGAATAACGTAGCTGAAGTCGACGTACTTAGATTGACTTACCATGGTGTTTTCACCACAGTGAGTCGACTGCTGCTGCTCCCGTCGACTCCGCCTGCGCCTCTCGTGGTGGTGGAGTACAGGAGTTGACAGGAGAGCGCTCAGGGATTGATTTATTGCATCTAAACTAGACGCGATAAATCGACCCCGCTGGATCGATCGCTGCCCACCGATCCAGTGGGTAGTGTAGACATACCCTAAAACTTACAACAAAAATTAAGTCTGAAGCAGACATCAAGGCATGGGAAATTTCAGCTGAAACGATTAAAGTCTGGTTAAGTCAAACAGATGATGGAAATCTCTCCTAGTTCAAAGCAAATTTTCTTCATCATGAAAAACTGAATTAGACGAAGGAGCACACGTGCGAAAAAAACAATAGGAAAGAGTGGCACTGCTGCTTTATCAGCAATATTGCAGGAACTGCAATAGTGAGAGCTCTAAATGACTGCAATTCAATTTGATGTAATGTGCAACCTCAGAGAATCCTGGACTAGCTGCAAACTGAGAAGTGGTTTTTCAGGTAACAAGATGAGTAAAGCAAATTTCTCTCAAGCAGTGGATGAAGCAGCAAACAAAAAATTCAATACAAAAGTTGAGTGAAAGTAAAAAATAAAATAAAATAAAATAAAATAAAATAAATCAGATATGGCAAAAATGATGTGAGGGAACGAAGTATAAACATTAAAGGAATGTTTAATCAAGACAATTCTCATTTTGCTTTTAATTTTAAAAACAGAAGTTTTTCATTTTAGGAATTTTGATTTTATTGAAAAACAAAAGGCGACTCACAGAATAGTGAGGCCATTTCTTTCAAGCAAACTCTGTAGTACAATTGTTACCAGGACTCAAAACCATTAACATTTCAAAGAAACTGTTTCAGATGATATTTCTCAACTAAAGTTTTTAAATTACATTGTATGTGTTTTATTTGGGTACCACATACTGCAAGCAATTAACAATACAATTGGATTCAATTTCTCAACTAAAATACTAAATATTACATGTTTACACATACCTGCACAGTGACAAGCACAAAAACAGACTAGTTCAGCACTTAAATAATTTCAAAAATCCATACCAACACTTTTAAAATCCACTTTATTTAGTCCTCCCAACCCAGTACAGGACTTAAGGCGTCTCCACACACGCAATTCTTGCAGAGTTGTTTTTTTGTTTGTTTTTTTAAAAAATAACTATGTTGGTCAGGTACCATTTATTCTTAACATTTGATCCTTAAAACTGTCTCAGTGTTGAGATATGACAGTCAAACCAGTGTTAAATCAATACAGTATTTACATAGCACAGCACATTATGTTTGAGACAGTCACTTGGGGATAAAACCACATTTTAGAACAGACAAAGACCACCATTATTACATGTCTGGAATCAACTATTTACAGGTCCCTAATATCACATAACTATGGTCTGTACACTGGTCCAGTGGGGCAGGCAGAAGCTTGACAGGCAGTTATTTTGAGGGATTTTAAATATGATTTGGAAGCACACTATTATGCTACCCTGAACGCCATGTGCCACATTATCCCAGGTGGTCTTATATCCTGGAATGGCACGTCCAGCTGATATAAAATAAAAAAACAGACAACATAAGGTTTACTTTGTGGAGATTGACTCATGCTAGTCAGACATCTGAACTTTGAAGGAAATTCGTCCAAGAAACTTGTCACGGTCATCTTCGTTTCTTAAATTGGGAGATCCCATAATCTTACACTCAATTGTTACATCTTTGGTACTGCTGGAGTTAATTGCTAGTTGAACAGCCACTAGTGGCTGTAGATAGTCAGCCTAGTAAATAGAGAGAGGGGAAATTATTTCAGATACCACAGTAAACTTTTCTGAATAAAAACAATTAAGATTGCAGGTTCACTTCATCTATTGTTTACTGGACTAGAAAAATGCAAACAAATCTCCCAATTTTACAGAGTCCCATCTAAGGGTATACCTACACTGCAAATGACGGAGATATTGTAGTGCAGGTAGGTGCACACATGCTAGCTTTAGTCCAGCTAGCGCGGCTAACAGCAGCGAAGTCATGGCAGCATGGGCTGCGGCACAGGCTGGCCATACCAGTACAAACCTGCTACAGACTCTTGTTCCTAGCTAGTGCTTTGTCCGTGCTGCTGTGTCTTTGCTACTATTTTCAGCCATGCTAGTTCAATTAAAGCTAGTGCAGGTCTGCCTATCCATGCTACAATTACCCCTTAATTTGAGATGTAGATGTACCCTAACTCAGTTAAAATTATTTGTGTAGGAGTTAATCAGGCTAAAATTCTGCACAGCATTTGTCTCAACTGAAAAATTCAGCATAAATTAACAGTTATAGACAGGATTTTCAAGGTGCTCAAGAAAGTTTGAATGCAACTTCCATTGAATGTCAATGGGATTTGGCTGTCTAATTCTCCATTTTTTTTTGGAAAATCCAAGCCTATATTATGCTTGTAAAAAGTAAAAGGTTATGAAAAAATCTGCCATAATTTATGCTCTTTTCTGTTCACTTAACTTGCGTTGAACTTCCATTTTCTTACAGATACCTCTTCATTTCAAACGGGACCTTGTTATTTAATCATTTTTACTTGCCTTTCTGTTTCCATCTTTGTTTACGTACATGCACTCATTCCATGACTTTTCTATGGTATACTTAAGTAGCATCCACACTGAGGCTAAGGATTTCTGACTTTCCTAAATTTTGACTTGAGGGACTGAACTAGCTTCTTTGGAATTTTTGCAACCACCTTTTATAAAGTTTAATATCAGTGTGATAGTTTCTGGTAGGATTCCTCTCCTGAGGATGTTGCCCTTAATTATATGATGATCTCTATTATTCAGTGGAGCAATTATCGTCCTTGACAACAGGAATTAGTTCAAAACTTAAAATATAGGAAGGAAAGTTATATCAAAAGCTTGTTCAACTGAATTCTAGTTTCAAAGTCCAATTTAAGCAAGGCATCACTTTTTAAAGGATCCTTTATATTTGTTACATGGCATTTCAAGACCTAGTAAAATATAAATTTACTAACAGCAACTAAATCTATATTTCACAAGTATGCTGTAATCTAAGAACTCTTATGTATTTATCTATTTAGGCCATTATTTTCAAAAGTGGCTAGTGATTCTGGGTGCCTCAATTTTTAGGTGCTCAACTTGAGACACTTAAAATCAGACCATTAAAGAGGGTGGGTGGGTATCAATTTTTCAGAAATACACATTCCTTGAAGCTTAAGAAGTGGTAGGTCTGAAGATAACTTTACCAATTTGAGCACCAAATTCTGAAGCTAAATTTAGGGAATAGTGCTGTGTAAAGGTACAAAACTTCAGGGTAGCAGCTCGGAAGAGATCTGCTACAGTGAAGTCTAAGACAAGCTGTGGGAGATTGTACTGGCTCTAGTGAAGTGAACCCTGAGACCTTTGGGAACTAAACCCTAGATCAAAACACTTCTTGATATAAAATATTATTCACTTAAAGGATGAAGCCTGACTCCTAGATTTTTCCCATTAACTATAATCTAGTGGACTCCTTAATAGATTTTTTTTTTCTGTTAAAGTATCTGTTTTCAGTAGCACCTCCCCTCCCCCAGGTCTTCTTTATATCTTAGCTATGTAGATTAGCTTTTTCCTGGTAATGTGATTGAGAGAAGAAAACTGGCAAACTAGTAAGTTGGGTAAAAATATCCAAATACTTGTAATAGAAGGTGCTAGAATCAAAGTAGGGGTTATCTAAGGGTTCTTCACTAGTTCAAATCAGGCCTTTGACAGGAGACGTAGATGTGCCAAGCTTTTGTGGCTCCAGTATTACAACCTGAGATTTTTCTTGGACAGAGATCAGTTGGAAATCTAAGACTGCAGCTATACAAGCTAACAATTCCTCAAAATTCATGAAATCTTTGAGGGGGCAACAATTAGGATAATTACTAAGTGCTCAGGAGAACAGAAAGTAATTCCTTCAAGGGCTCAGACAGGCTCCTCTTCAAGCCTGTCTTCTGAAAAGTATTCAAAACTTCCAAAAGGTGGTCAGATGAGACAGTCCTCTGTGATGCCCTAGAAGCAAGCAGGATGATCTCAGAGGGCCTTTTGCTTAGTGTTGGCATCAGAGGCTGACCCACCACACAGACTCGGCAGTGTAGACTGCATTGGGGGAGGGAGGTGGCAAAGAGGTGGCCATTCTGGACTCCCAAACAGAATACATAAATACTTGTATAGCTGTCATCATCATGGTATCAACACCAAAAAATGAATTTACCCTCACAACATTCTTGCGCAGTACATAAATATAACCGTTTTACAGATGGGAAACTGAGGCACAAGGTTATACAGAAAGCCTGTGTCACAGCTGATAAGCGAACCCAAATCTGTGATCAAGTCCTGTCCAGTCCCTTCTAAACCACGAGACAACTCTTCCTCAATCTAAATTATAAACCTTGTCAGAATGGAAAGATGATGCTGGGTCATCCTCACAGAACTAAAGATTCTCTGGACGAATCTAATCCCACCCCCAAGAGACAGCAAGATGCTCAAGAAAATACAGTACTGGGAGAGTGTTCCTTACTCAGCTAGGCTGAATAGGCCAGGAATGGTATTGAACTCTGCCTTACCCCAGTACACTCCTCCACTACCAGATCTTACCTTCGGTATAGAGCAGTGGTCACCAACCGGTCAATCGCAACCAACTGGTCAATCCTAGAGAATCTCCCAGTCGACTGCAATCTCTCTTGGTGTAGCGGGGCTGCCGCTAAGGCAGGCTCCCTGCCTGCCCTGGCCCCATGCCACTCCCGGAAGCGGACAGCAGGGCCCAGTGGGCGGGGACAGGGGTCTCCCTCTGCGCGCTGGTCCTACCTGCAAGCACCGCCCCCTGAAGCAGGAACGGGGAGCTGTGGGAATGGTGCTTGCAGAGAGGGGCAGTGCGCAGAGCCACGTGCCCTCCCTCCACCCTTCCCAGCCTCCAGGGGTTGCAGGGCACATTGGCCCCTTCTGGGAACTGCGTGGGGCCAGGATAGGCAGGGAGCCTGCCTTAATCTCGCTGCACCTGCCACCGACCGAGAGCCGTCTAAGGTAAGTGCCGCCAGGAGGAAGGCCGCATCCCAACCCCCAGCCCCTTCCAGAGCTAGCACCCCATACCCCCTCCTGCATCCCAACCCTCTGCCCTGCCCCCCTCCCAGAGCCAGCACCCTATACCCCCTTCTGCACCCCAACACTCTGCCCCAGCCTGGAGCCCCCTCCTGCACCCAAACTCCTTCCCAGAGCTTGCACCCCTCACCCCGCACCTGCAGGAAATAACTCCGTGTGGGGAGGGGGCGTGGGGAGCTTGGTGGGCCGCGTGTTTGAGAACCCTGGTCTATACGCATTTAGCATGCTAACAGTATTTATATTAGCAAATTCTGGGGAAGCCTAGAAAGCTACCCCACAATGCTTCAAAGGATATAAAGCATGAAGGACATGAAGAGTGACGGGGGGGCGGGAAAGAGGGGAAGTGTGCTGAACCAATTATTCAAAAAACAACAGTGTAACAGTCTAGACTTCTGATAAGGGCAAAACTGTTAGTTGCATGATTATTATTAAAAAGTTTAACTATCTGGTGTGTGTACTAATCATGTCAATGACTGGTTTCTAACTATTAAGATAAATAGGCCTATCTGATCTAGCCACCTCTATTTTCATTTGAGGAGACCTAATAAAATGTAAGTTGTGAACATATCACTTGAAGGAAAATTGACTTTTTACAGCAAAACTACTGAAATCATGTTAGTGTGAACTCAGTCTTATTTTCTTCAGTAAGAAGACAGTAAAGCCCAATCTATTTTCCTGTGTATGGGCAGGTGAAGCACAGATCTTATCAAGTACTCTGAAATACCTGCATAAGTAATATTTCATGTGTATATTTTGTTGGAAATTTCAAGTCTGAACAATGCAGTAACTATCACAGACCTATCCTAAAAATGCCCCTCAAAATTTACAAAACACATGACTATCATTAAAACATACTTACGTGTAAATTTTTTCCATAGTATGGAAAATACATTAAATCAATCATTCCCCCATCAGGAAAATAAGTTATCTGAACCTTGCCTTCTTCCTATGGTTGAAGATAAAATTGAAAGTTAATTCCCGTTTTAACAAAAATTAAGCGGTAAAAGAAAATTACAATGTTCTAATGATGAAATGCAAGAACCCTACAAAAATATGAGTACTGCTGTACCAGAATAGTTTCACAACAGAATGAACGATCTTTGCCAAACTAAAAGACTCATACACATAGACTTGTACTTGTTAAACATTTAATATATTAATAACCTTCTACCACCAATTGTATTTCACAAAACAGATTTTAGCTTATACATGCTGCAACCTTCCATTTTTAATCTAGATAAAATTAATAATATTTATTTAGTAAAGTAGAAATTAAGCCAGAATAGCCCCAAGTTTTATTTTCCGCCCACCATCATTCAAAAAACCAAACATACATCTCTACAATGAAAACTTCAATTTATACTCTAAGGAAAAGGTTAGACAGAGCAGCTGAATTTCCAAATATCCACAGGCAAGTTAGAAAATGTTTATTGTGAAGAAGCAATAGCAAATTCATATTTAAGGTTGCAGCTAGATTTTTGTTTAAAGCCCAGTTTTCAAACCTCCCTAAAATCCACATTTAGGTCCCATTGGAAAAATGGGCACACCAGTTCATGTCTAAGGGTTGAGTTTCTGGTGAAGAGTGAGGTAATTTGACAAAGAGGTTCTTGGGATAAAGGCTACCTGAAAAACCAAAACCCATTGTTTAAGATGTCAACTTTTTTACAACACGTTTTTGTGAGCAGACAATGACAAACATGAAATGCATATGGATACTGCTCTTTATCGCTGAACTGCCTTCTATTGAGATTCACACCAAGACCAAACTCCATTACCTAAAAAGCTCCTGCATTTTGTTTTTGACTCTTAGAGCAAGTGAGTGGGACGCCTACAAACTATGCTGTGAGCTGTCCCTGGGACAGGTTAGCATGGTGATGGAGAGATACACACAAAATAGGTTACGAGATGTACTGGCCAGGAAGCCAGAATATCAAGAATTGAAGCCTCTTCTTCTGCCAACGGCTGTTATTATTTCAGGTTATTCACAAGCTTTTATTAACCAAGGCCTCATATCCCCCATTTTGCAATAAGATAACAGGCTGCACAAGGTCACTTCTGGCAGAGCTAGGAACAGAATCCACATCTCTAAAATGGCAGACCCAAGCCTCATCCACTCAGCTTTGGCTTTTGGATCAAATCTGCCAAAGCTAAATTTCCCCCCAAACAATGGAATTCTAGTGTAGTGATTATGTAGAGTTAAACACACATGGGCTGCAAAAAAATCAGGAAACATCCCATGGATAAGGCTATGATTTAGTCACAGGTATTTTTAGTAAAAGTCACAGACAATAACCAAAAACTCACGGCCAGTGACCTGTCTGTGACTTTTACTAAAAATACTCGTGACTAAATCTTACCCGCTGAGCGGGGCAGCCTTGGGCTCCGCTGCTGCTACTCTGGGCCAGGAGGGCGGCCCGGTGCCCCACCACTGCTGCTGCTCCTCCAGGCAAGGGCAGGCTGGGGTTCCACTGCTGCTTCAGGGCTGTGCCTGGGACCAGTTGTCTGGGGCTGTCGGCGCAGTGGCTGGTGCAGCTGGTCCCAGAGCTGCCCCAGCTGCTATGGGGGTCCTGGGGTCAGCCGCACCAGCTGCTGCGGAAGTCATGGAAGCCCTAGAAAAATCACAGAATCCATGACTTCCGTGACCTCTGTGAAAGACTCCAGCCTTACCATGGCTAATGCAGTAGGGACTAGTGTGCAGAGACACTAACCTTGCTCTGAGACTTTGAGAGGAGATTATGAAAAAAGTTAGGAAGGAATTAGGGACACTGCGTGGACTTCCACCCCCGCCCTCACCAGTCTGTGTGTATATGGCCAAGGGGAGGGCCAGCCCCCTGCCTCCATTGCACCCCCGACCTTTACTTTCAAACACAGAGAAGGGGAAGATCAGCCCTAGGAAAGCAGCCCTTCTATGCCACCTAGGGTCCTTAATTATCATTACCAATTCCAGGCCTGGACTTCCTTCCCAGGATGATCTGCCTCCTCTTCCTCCTCAGTCATGTTCCCTCTCTCCTCCACCGCCACCATCACTGCCTGCTCCTGCTTTTCCCCAGGAGACTGTGCAGTTAGAGTCTGATAGAGTCAAGCCACAGCAATAATCAGTGAAATTTGGGGTGCTGGATTCACTGCCCAAACCACAGGTTGCTGACTACACGCTAACTGTTCTGCATGGCCATTGCTGGCGTGCTCCAGGTACCTAAAGCACATGGGGGCAGTTAGAGTAACATACAGCCTTTGGCTTGGGCGCTGAACCCATCAGTGCCCCAATCCATTCAAAATCACCACAGTTTGCCTCCTAACGGCCTCTCACTGCACAGTCTATGAATGTGCCATCAAAGCAGTAGAAAACAATGCCCACTGTGACCATGGCCCTACTTGCTGTATGTTGGACCTAAAAATCAGGACGATTACTGAAAATTAGGGATAGTTGACATCTCTGGCTAGGAGAATATGTATGCTGAACACTAAGCCTTGGCTCTGACTCAAGTTTGAACTCAAAGCCCTCCTCCCATTCAAACACAAAATCAGTCGACTCAGGTCAGAAAGCCCCTGCACCCTGTTTGAGAGGAGGGATGGGGTGCACAGCCCGAGTCCTACTATGAAGCAGGTCAAAGTCCAGGCATTTCACAGTGTGAATGCAGATTGAGTCCAGGTTGCCAGACTCGTGTCTGGAGAGTCTGCCAATCTATCCCACAAACTACTTCCCAAGTCCTTCAATTCCAAAGCTTGCCACTTACTTTCCAGGAATTGGAAGCAAAAGACCGTTACCTTTTCCGTAACTGGTGTTTTTCGAGATGTGTTGCTCATATCCATTCCATGTTAGGTCCGTGCGCTCGCCACATGCACCAGTGCCAGAAGTTTTTCCCCCGTTAGCAATATCCATAGAGGACCAGCTCTGGTGCCTTCTGGAGTGGCGCCCACCTGGCGTGGAATGGGGTGGCGGCGGGCTGCTCCCCCCACCCTCAGTCCCTTCTTGCCGGAAACTGCGACAGTGAGGAAGGAGGGTGGGTTGTGGAATGGACATGAGCAACACATCTCTCAGAACACCAGTTACAGAAAAGATAACTGTCTTTTCTTCAAGTGCTTGTTCATGTCCATTCCGTATTAGGTGACTAATACCCTGGAGGTGGGTAGGAGTTCGTGGATGTGTAGATTGCAACACAGCTCTGCCGAACTCAGCGTTGTCTCTGGCCTGCTGAGTGATAGCCCTAATGAGAAGTAAACATGTGAACAGAGGACCACGTTGCAGCTCTACAGATGTCCTGGACAGAGGTGTATGCCAGGAAGGTCGCCGAAGATGGCTGTACTCTCATCGAGTGAGCTCTGACAATCGGCGGCAGCAGCGGAACCCCTACCAGGTCGTAATAGGTCCTTATGCACTAGGTGATCCAATTAGAAATCCTCTGCGAGGACACCGGGTGACCTTTCATCCTATCCACTGTAGTGATGAAGAGTTGAGTCGATTTTTGGAAAGGCTGGGTACGTTTAAGTAAAAACCCAAGGTGTAGGAGCTGGATTTTATAATGTACTATGAGAATTAATGTATGATTTGATTTCATCCTGTCAGTCACCCTTTTTGAATAGCAGAAAGGAATGACAGATCAGAACAATCCTTATGACTGATTATGGTGACCCTTTTGTTTTAGGATAAGTTATAATGTCTACTATGGTTTCCAATATGTATTACAATATAGGCACTCTAGTTAAATATACATTTCTTTGTTTTAAGGTTTTAGTAAGTAAGAGACAGGATTCTCTATTGTGTCTATGTTAAGTAGATTAGAGGAACATTGAAGGCCTGGGTCTGAATGTAAATTGCCTTGGTTTTTTATTGTAAAACTTAGCAAGGTTTAATTTGCAATGCCTTTTTGCTCAATATAAAATACTACTGTTTGTATTCTCAATCTGTTTGTGTGAATGAGGAATGTATGCATCAGGAAAAGATAAGGTGTGAAGGCGATTGTTATAGCCAGAGTCAAAGAAGGAGTGAAGAGACTTAAAGGCCATCAAAGAATCATCAACGCGCATCCATAATGAAAGGCAGATTGACGACTCTGAGGTAAAGGCTGGCACCCCTAAGGACAATTAATTAAATCGGAACAAAGGACAGGATGACCCTCTCGGAGGTGTATTGGAATGCTTACACCAACTAAGAAGTAACTGGTCACAAACTGACACAGCAAAATCCATAGGCTTCAACAGAGAAAAAACCCTATAAGAACAGGGTGCTTGGCCATGGGACTTTGGGTTAGTCTTGCCACAGTCCAGGAGCATCGGATCGCGACCGATAAGAGCCCCGCTCCCCTCTGCGACTAATGTGGCTGGCCACTAGATTGATCCAGACTGGTAACTATAAACATCACTGGCAGGTAAAAACAACAAGGAGTCTGGTGGCACCTTAAAGACTAACAGATTTATTTGGGCATAAGCTTTCGTGAGTAAAAACCTCACTTCTTCGGATGCATAGAGTGAAAGTTACAGATGCAGGCATTATATACTGACACATGGAGAGCAGGGAGTTACTTCACAAGTGGAGAACCAGTGTTGACAGAGCCAATTCAATCAGGGTGGATGTAGTCCACTCCCAATAATAGATGAGGAGGTGTCAATTCCAGGAGAGGAAAAGCTGCTTCTGTAGTGAGCCAGCCACTCCCAGTCTGGCAGGTAGAGGTAGGTGTGTGCGCGCGCGCGCTAGGTATTCTCAATAAATGCTGTGCATATTTACCTTCCTTTATAAAGATCCCATGTGCTTTGTATGAGCATAACAGAGGCACTCCACACATCCAGGGCGGGAAGATGTCTCTCCTCACTGGTCTTGTGCGGGTTGGGACAGAATACTGGGAGGACGATGTCCTGGTTCATATGGAAGGGGAGTCCACCTTTGGCAGGAAGGCCAGGTGGGGCCGCAACTGAACCTTATCTTTGTAGAAGACCGTGTATGGAGGTCCTGAGGTCAAGGCTTCAGTTTCAGAGATGGTCTTGCCGACGTCACCGCCACCAGGAACATGACCTTCCAAGACAGGTAGAAAAGGGAGCAGGAACCCAGAGGCTCAAAAGGATGGACCGGTGAGCCTAGAGAGGACCAAGTTAAGATCACACTGCGGGACAGGAGTCCGTACCTGCAGGATGAGTCTCCCGAGGCCTCTCAAGAATCTGACCATCATGTCATGAGAAAACACCATTTGTCCCTGGATCAGTGGGTGAAAAGCAGAGATGCCACGAGATGCACTCTAATGGAAGTGTGCCAGGCCACGGTTCCTCAGATGAAGCAGGTAGTTTAAGACAGATTGTACAGAAGAGCGCGAGGGAAAGATGCCACACTCGGACGCCCAGCGGGAAAACCTCATCCACTTGGCCCAGTAAGTCAGTCTGGTTGAGGGCTTCCTGCTTCCCAGGAGGACCTGTTGGACCTCATCCGAGCAGGTCCGCTCCTCCAGGTTCAGCCGCGCAGCATCCATGCCTTGAGGTGGAGGGACATGAGGTTGGGGTGCAGGTGCTGACCATAGTCCTGTGACAGCAAGTCCAGTCAGTTGTGCAGGGGCCAGGGAGGAGCCGAAGCCAGGTTCATGAGTGTACCGAACCAGCGCTGGCGTGGTCAGCGTGTACTTTGTTTCTCTTGATCTTTGCCAGGACCCTGCTGATGAGAGGAATCGGAGGGAATGCGTACATCAGGTTCCCTGACCACAACAGGAGGAAGGCATCAGAGAGAGTCCTTGCCCAGGCCTTGCCATGAACAAAGCCGGTGGCATTTTCTGTTTAGACTAGTGGCGAACAGGTCGACTTGGGGAGTTCCCCACTTCTGGAAGATCATGCAGGCTACCTCCAAGTGGAGCGACAAGTCCCTGCTGAGGTGATCCACTAGAGTGTTCTTGACACCAGGGAGGTGACAAGCTTCCAGATGGATTTCCTGGCTGATGCAGAAGTCCCAGAGACTGAGTGCCTCTTGGCGGAGAGTCAACCAGTGTGCTCCCCCTTGCCTGCTGATGTAGAACATCAGGGCCGTGTTGTCCATCAGGACTCTTACCACCTTGCCCAACAGGTGAGGTAGGAAGACTCTGCATGCCAAGTGGACTTCCCTGAGCTCTTTGATGCTTATGTGTAATGTCATCTCCTCCAGGGAGCACATACCCCGGGTCTGGAGGTCGCTGAGGTGTGCGCCCCAGCCAAAGTCCAAGGCGTCCGATACCAAATTGATGGAGTGATGGGGGAGGGGCATGTCCATCGGTCCACCATTGCAGTGAGGAGAGTACCATCAGAGGAATGGCAATGACCGTGTACAGGTGATCTCTGGACTGGAGACCATGCGGAACTTTAGCTTTTTTATATACTTGATGAGGTCTCTCAGGTCCAGGATGTAGTTTCCAGGATGGGCCGCAGACCGCTCTAGGCCTTTGGGATTAAGACATACCGGGAATAGAACCCCTTGTTCCTGTACTCGAGAGGCACTTCTTCCACAGCACCCAAATACAGCAACCCCTTTACCTCCTGCGCAAGAAGGCTCTCATGAGAAGGATCCCTGCAGAGGGATGGGGAAGCAGGGTGGGGGGAGGTAGAAGTAAAGGCAGTTGAGAACAGCAGGACAGATGGATCTGAGGTAGAGTTTGGTATGCGCAACCTCAAAACGCTGGACAGAGGAGGGGGTGGCTTGGGCAGCACTTGTAGCCCCTACTCTTCTTGGGGAGGTGGGGGGCTCCTGGCGGGGTTGACTCCCTTGGCCCTGAGATTGCTGTGGTTTGAACCACTTATGGGCTGGACCTAGAACGTACAGCCCCCAAGTTTTCAGGGTAGTGCGGGATTCCTTAAGGTCATGCAGTTTAGTGTCCATCTGCTCTGCAAACAGGACCTGGCTGTCGAAGGGGAGGTCCTGCATCAATTGCTGAGCCTCCGTTGACAGACCAGAAAGGAGCAGACAGGATGTCCTTCGCATGGAGATGGCCGAGGAAATGGTGCGAGCCGGGGAGTCTGCTGCATTCGAAGCTGCATGGAGGGCCACTCTCGCTGTAGCCGTGCCCTCTTCAAGGATCGCCTAGAATTCCTTCTTGGACCCTTTGGGCAGCGAGACCTCGAATTTGGCCATAGACTGCTGCAGACTGTAGTCATAGCAGCCAAGGAGGGCTTGGTAGTTTGCCATTCTCAACTGAAGGCTTGAAGACGAATAAATTTTTCGCCAAAACAGATCCAGCATCTTCGAGTCTTTATTCTTGGGCGCAGCCCTGGGTTGACCCCGCCTCTCCCTCTGCTTAACGGCCTCAACTACGAGGGAGTTTGGGGCCGGGCGAGTATAGAGATACTCCTGGCCTTTAGCTGGCACAAAATATTTGCACTCAGCCCTTTTTGAGATGGATGGCAAGGAGGAGGAGGTTTGCCATAGTCATAAGCGGAACGGATGCTGTGGAGTGACTGTGACTGGCTGGCCTGGCAGCCCTCCTCACTATGGTGCTGGCCACTGTGCATCGATGCCAACCTGTCCAATCAGGACTAGTTCCTCCCGCGGGACCCCTGGGATCTTTGGGGTTCGGTGGAGCTGTGTCAATAGACCGATGATCTACGCCTCACTCTGCTTGACCTGTAGCGGGATCTAGAGCAGGACTGGGGGTTGGAGCGGGCCAGTCCTCGATAGAATCTCACCGATCGAGGGGATTCGAGTCTTGGTGATGGGTGCCGACAGACGGGTGACCTGTGACCCTGTTCTGATCAGTCGCAGGACTGGTGCCGAGATGTTGGAGACCCGATGGGTTGGTCTTGATGCTCATGCCGGGGCGTGCGCGTGCTTCCACAGGTCTGCGCCACGTTACCAGTGAGCTGCGCCTTCAATCCTGCTGTCGGTGCCCACAGTCCGGAGACTGAAGAGGGCTTCTCTGAGCCTGCCTCCAAAAGTCCAAGGCATGACAGCTCCGTGCAGGCAAGCACTGGCAGGACGTCCCCTGCAATGGGGAGCAGTGCTGCTGAGGCAGGGACATGCGGAACGGTCCCAAGGCGGGTTTACCACTGTCTTGGGTACCGCCAAAGCTGGTGCGGGTGGCACCGGTAGCGTCAGGATCTCCTGCGTTGCTTGCAGAGCCTCGGCTGTCGACGGGACTTCGAGTTGACAGAGGCCCTCGTCACTGTCCAGTGTGGCAGACATAATACAGAAAGGGCTCGACCGCTTGACCTGAGCTGGGGCCCAACTCACTGACAGTGGTGTTGAGCCACCCAACACGGGTCTTGGCTCTCCTCTGGCCCTCTCCTTTCCCTTACGGGAAGTGGGAGTTCTTCCCCTCACGGACTTCTTGGCCGGGGAGGGGGATCTGTGCCGGCTCGTAGTCCGCATCAGCGGCATGCTCCGTACTGATGTTGCGGTGCTCGGGGCCGAGTCGAACCTCTGCTCCTGTGCTGGGGTCAGTGCCGACTCCATCAGGAGTGCCCTGAGATGGATGTCTCTCCTTTTTCATTCTGGGTTTGAACGACTTACAGATGCAACACTTGTCACTTATGTGTCTTTTTCCTAGACACCTTAAACAGCTAATGTGTGGGTCGCTGATTGGCATGGGCCACTTACAACAATCGCATGGTTTAAAGCCTGGGAATCTGGGCATGCCCCATCCCTAGGCTGAGTCCCGTCCGGGACCAACTAACTAGAACTAATACCCAGGGTAAATACTAAACCAGCGGTCGGCAACCTTTCAGAAGTGGTGTGCCGAATCTTAATTTATTCACTCTAATTTAAGGTTTCACATGCCAGTAATACATTTTAACATTTTTAGAAGGTTTCTCTCTCTAAGTCTATATGATATAACTAAACTATTGTTGTATGTAAAGTAAACAAGTTTTTTAAAATATTTAAGAAGCTTCATTTAAAATTAAATTAAAATGCAGATCTTATCAGTTTAGTGTAGTGGTTCTTAACCTGGGGTGCATGCACCCCCTGAGGGTGCGAGACATGCAAGATTTTTTTAGAAGCTGGGCCCGGCTGCAGAGCGCTGGGCCCAGGCCAGGAGCAGAGGCCTGGGCTAGCTGCTGGTACCCCAGACTAGCAGCAAGGTGAGTGGGGCCGGCGGCTGGTATCCCAGGCTGGCAAGCAGGCTGAGCAGGACCGATGGCTGGGACCCTGGCTGGCAAGGGGCTGGTGGTTGGAACCCCAGACCGTCAGCAGGCTGAGTGGGGTTCCGTCGGCTCCTGCCAGCTGGAGTCCCAGCTGCTGACCCCGCTCAGCCCGCTGCCAGCTGGGGATTCCATTCACCCAGGTCGGCAGCGGGCTAAGTGGGGCCGGCAGCCAGGACCCTGGCTGGCAAGGGGACGGCGTCCGGAACTCCAGACCGTCAGCTGGCTTGGCAATTACCCCTGGGCCAGTCTAGATGGGGGGAAATCTGCGGCTAAGGGAACAAGCATTAGCAGCAGCATCTGGGTCACAGCTGGCATGTCAATATCCACCTCTGAGAGGTGCCTTCAGCAGTTCAAAAACTGCAACTGAAATGTCCTCTACTGTCATGCAGATGTTCTGCCTATTTTGGGACACAGGCAGAGCATGAGGTAGAGAAGGTCATGCAGATGCTCTGCTTGTGTCCCAAAACAGGACAGAACAAGAAGTAGAGAAGTTCTTCCACTCTGTCAGGGTCTGTATTGTCTCCGGCTGCTGGGAACACATGGACCCAAAATGGCTCAGCTGGATGTATTTGTTAACTAAAATCAACCAAAACGCTTCCGGTCAACCACCATAGGACACAGACAATTCTCCCACAATCTGCTATGAAACAACTATCAGTTGGCAAGGACAGTAGGAATTTTGGGATATGATAGTATACATCCGCAGAAGCTGAAGCGCTGACTTGGGTCTGCATATTACAGTATGGATGCAGCAGCAGGATTGTGAAGCCCAGGTTTCCACTGCACTGTGGATAACTCAAGCATGGGGTTGGAATCATCAAATCCACAAGCCCGGGTCCCACAGATCTGGATTTAGTGTGCACATTAGGAGACCAGGGTCTTCTCTTATGCTCTACCACAGACTTCCTAGGATGAATGTAGACATTGCTTACACCATCATTTTTGGATGCAACAATCCTGAGGTGTGTGTAGAGAATGCTTCTCCCCCACCCCGTGAGATTTAATATACAATGCTTAATCTCATCAACACATTAAATTTGTTTGATACCAATCAGATTTACTGGATAACATATAAATCAGCAGAGACAACAGGGGACTATTTTCATAAGCTATAGTCCACAGGCCACACTTGGTTACAGAGTTATCTGCAGATAAAGTTAACCGAAGCACTTCATTAGATTTTACTAAAAATGTTAGTAAAATGTAATTGACTGCTCTAGATAATGGTCCATTACTTAAGTAGTTATGTACTTTCTCATGGACATGATGTTTCCAGAAGCACCCAGGACTTATTGCTAAAAGTTACATAAAATCTAACATTTGAGGCTCCTTACTCTGGCAGAGATCATGCCAGTTCAGATCCATGCATGGAGGGGGCCCTCCACATTCAAGTCTTCCCTATGCAGTGTGATAGTGAAGCTCTCCACAGCCTCACAGCATTGTGCCCACCCCTTCTGGACCCTGTGGAGGGCTGTCAGTGTAGTCCAAAAGGGAAGTTAAGAATGGACAGGAGCAGTATTGGCATCAGCCTCCCACTGGCCACATAGAAAAAATAAACTTCAAAAGTTAGTACAGCTCCAGCCTATAGTAATTTTTTAACATTATCGCCGTGCTCCTGTGTATGGAAGGCTATTGAGAGCCAGAGCAGCAGCAGGCGTAGATGGCCCCAGATTTCCAGGAATCCTCCAGTTTTGAGAGTGGTAATGAAGAGGAATCTCCAAAAGGATATCTTCACAGATCCCCAAGTAGAAAGTCCCTTGATGGATTTTGCTGCAGGAGGCGAAAATTCAGGCCTTTGCTTGTTCAATTTCACCCACAGGGTAGGGAATGCACAAGAGGCTTTTCTGACATAGATGCCTCTTTTCTATATGAATTAATGATGAAAGCAACGTAGCAAACACATGCAGTAAGGATCAACTGTAGGGGTTGCAGTTAAATGGAAACAAAAGAAAAGGAAAGAATGCAGGAAGAGAGCAAGGAGGAAGCAGGAGAAAAACAAATGCAGAAGAAAACATCCAATTTCAGTATGGTAGGCTTAAAAAAAAAAAAAAAAAAAAAATCCTTTGTGACATTTTGGACAGGATCCTGTTCCCAATCCTTCTCTGGCCTGTAACTACCGGTATTTATTTTTTTCCTTCTCTCTCAACCTCCTTTGGAGGCACATCTGTCAAATTTTTTGGCCCTTGAGCTAGCAAGCCCTGCTATGTACTGCAAAGATTCAATATTGATAAGAACAAGAGCAAGATCAATGATGATTAGCTATTTTTATAGGGCAAAATGTTACTAATCTTACCTCATACACCTTAAAATCCTAGTTATGTTGACATCAGCAAGGGAAGGCAACCCTACTCATTCAACTCTATTGTAATTCATCACCTTTTTTATTCTCTTTTGCAACTTAGGAAAGTAATAGTCATCTCTCTCTGTAAGCAGTGTAATAACTGGATACCTTTGGATTAAAATGATAAATTTTGAGGGGAGTGTATATGCTGTGTATGCCTGGGTGCTATATGTGCCTGTGTATCCCTCTTTTACCTGTATGTTTTAAGCAAATATTTGATGCAAAAAACCAAAAGCCAACAATATAATATATGTAAACAATATATCTTAAGGTAAAGAAAAGAAAATGCTGAAAAAGCTATTCTGACTAACATAAAGCTAAATATCTCTGGCAAAAGGGTAAAGAACTAAATAAAGAGACAAAAGCAACCAGAACAGGGTGTATTAAGGAACAACAATTTGAAAGTCACAATTCTATCTGAAAAACTGTCACACTATTTTTTATAAATGACACTGAAAGAAACTTTTTCTTGTCTTTCAGTTTACTATATTCATTTTATAGCACTTCATAAATAAGCATTTTACTGTCACTCCCATATAGAGTGGTTTGCATGACTTTCAAAAAGCAACGGAGGGGAGAGAAATACTTAATAAAATTCTTAAAAGGACATCTATTTAAAATCTGTAGTCATTTCAAAAAAAAAAGTTACGTTGTTTCAAGTACTACATCTGTCCTCCTGAAAATTTTTGCCACACACGTAGTACTTGAAACTTAATTTTTTAAATTCAATTTGACTACAGATTAAATAGATGATGTCCTTTAAGAATGTGAATAGGTTGTACTTACAAGGATTCACACTGTATTACAAGGAGGCAAAGACAGTAGTCTAAATCCTGCTCATATTTACACCCATGGAACTCCATCTAAGACTATCACACATTTCTCATGTACTTAAAGGGTAAGTGAGGAAAAAGCAGGCGGAAGACGGATAAAGAGCAGATCCAAAGCTAGATAGAAAATTTTGTCTGTAAACAGCATGATAATAGGATTTGTGCTCAATCACATAACATTCAAGAGACAGCTTACTTTTATCACTCAAATATTTTGAAGTTTACAGCAGTTACCAAAAAGTCAGTATACATTATGTGAATATACCCATAATCTTGCATGAAGTTAAACATCCAACACATAGTACACCACACTGTTTTTAGACATCTGTCTTTGGCAAAGGAAAGCTCAACCCAGATGCAACCTCCGCTTTCTAATGCAATCCTGGCTTTACAGTCAAGTTTCAAATTGGCTGCTGGGCTGACAGAAGCACAAAGAGGTAAAGCGAAGTCTCACAAGGTGAAACGCATATTCTTTATTAAAAACTCAAGTAAAAACACTTTGAGCAGGGGAAACTACATGGGGTTGGAGAGGAAAAACTTCTATAGCACACCTTCAAACCTTAGGAAGAATGTAGGGCACCATCAGTCACTTTGCATCTGCTACTACAGATAGAGAGCAAGTCTGTACAATTTATACATCTATTAGCAATACCTTCACTCCCTGCCAACATGCAAACACCCCAATGACTGAAGAGTGGGTCACCAGAAACGTACATCATGATGGGGTCTGCAGAGTTCTCATGCATGTCAACACCACTTCATCCGTACAGGGGGAAAAAAATGGATTTGGGGCTTTTCACAGTCAAAGAGTGGGGGAGAGAGGGTGGATAGAATAGGAGGAAGTAAGGGATAAAAGCATTTCACTCAGAGTAAATAACTCAATCTAGACTCAAAGCCAGAATATTCCTGCGTTCCATCTCTTGCACTGGCCACTGAATCACATGGCCATCTTTAGAAGCTTCTTTTTTAAACCAAATACTTTGTTTGTGTTTTTTTAAAATGCAGACTTGGGAAAACATATGCAGAAGTCAGATCAATAAAATAATCTGGACTGAAAAACTTTTCACACACGCTAAGCCATATAATAAACATGAATAGATCTGTTGATATAAGTTGTCTTCAAATCAAGTGTGAACAAGTCTTACTTTATGAACATTAACAATTTTAGAACTCCCACTTGTCTCTTACCCATCATTATATTAATTGTCTAAGATGCATTTGCAGCATGAAGAGAAAAACAAAAATATTGGTTATGAAATGGGAAAACAAAATACAACTTGTACTGAAGTAAAAAACAAAAATAAAATATATTTCAATATGAAGAAATCACATGTATACTTTTTGTCTTCAGCTTTGTCAGACCGACCTGATTTTCAGGTAAGTCTTAATGATATGAAACATGCAAGAACAAAAGAACAATTTTTAAACTGACATAGAAGAAAAAAGGCACCTTTATGAAAAAGTTATTAAATGTACTGAAGCACTAACCTGCATGAACACAAAACAGATATAGCTATCAAAAGAAATCAAAATGTGGATTTAAAAATAATGGAAGTTTCAAAGAAAAAATGAAGTTAAAAATCTTTGCTTCTAGCACTTATGCTTGCTTTACTCTTTGTTTAAATATAAAGGAAAGTAGCCATAAATACTTATCTTTATTCACTACTCACCTTAGGTGAACATTGTATATGTGGTTCTCCTTCAGGCTTTAATCCAATTATCTAAAGAAAGGGTAAAATCTCCATAAACAGCTATTTTTCTGTGGGAGTTGTACAAAGCTGATTTTTAAAAAACATATTAAATGTATGGGAGACATCTGATGTGCATTTACACTTTGACTATGACATTAAAATGGTATTACAGTTTTCCCTGGGTATCGTGGTAGGATTTCTCTATTAAATGTGTTTAGTTGACAAGCAACTATGTTTCCAGATTCCAGGTCTACAGCCCTAGTAAAAGGGCATAAAAACTGGGTTTTTTCCAACTCAGGCATTGTTACCAACAAAAGGTTCTATGAGGTTAGCTCAGACCTTCAGTTACAGCTGTGTAGTTTCATTTCCTTCAGGAGGCTTGCACATGTGTTATTAATTAGACCTTCGTTAAAAAAAAACTTTGTTGATGCACAAGACTAGAATAAAATCCATTGTTCACTCTTTAGTTACATTGCTTCTGAAGTGCATAAAGAGGAATGAAAATAGCAAAAACCCCACAAACGTGTTTTCTCACTATAGTAAGCAAATATGACTAAATACACATAGGGACCAAACCTGGTGAGTAAGAAGGTACCATTTTGACAGAGTCCCGTGGACTAGAACCATACTAAGATCTAAAGTGTTGATATACTTCTCAAAATGGTTTCTCTAGCCACAGCCAGTAGTTCACTATTCCAAATTAAGCATGTAACATTAATGGCTTAATCTAGGTGGTATGTCCAGGCAACATATCATGTAACTTGCAGTCAAGCTAACAAAGAGTGAAATATTTTATCACCACCACCCCGCAATATCATTTTCAACACAACCGTTTTCAAAAGTTAAAGCAAGCACATTACATTCTGGTTCATACTTGCATTCTGGAAATGTAAACAAACTTTACACTGAACTTTTTCTTTTACAAGTTAAGAGGAGCACCCTTGTATTTAAAACTGGGCTTCCAGGTGTTTTGATCCATGGAAACAAAGCCAATATTCTTAAGTATTAGAGATTTAAACAATTTGCCTCCTCCCCAACCCTAAAGAAAAATTGTTAGTTATTTCAGTAAGTTACATTGTTTCATAGAGCGAGAAATTGAAGGAAAAGCCAAGACAAATAATTGAGCCATTCTCTGGAATAAATTTTTATAAAGTTTTAGTTGGGAAACTAAGTTTTAAAACTTAAGAAAACCAGAAAGAAAATTCTATGCACTTACTCTATTCATTTTCACAAGCACACATGGAGTTCCTTTAGCATAGCCAAAAGTGTCATCTTCCACTCCAGAACATGATCCAAGCATAGTGCGATTAAACTGACATGCCTGTTTAACAGCACGATCTTCATTCTGCTCAAACAGTTTTCCTGCGGTACATGCTATGTTTTTGGATTGTTTTGAATCGTCATACGCTATAAAAAAAACAAAACAACAATATTTCTAAGTCTATTGGTGTAACATACTCATGTAACCAATAAGCACACAACCCTACAGTAACAAACTACTTCTCAAGGTCCCTTATCTCTACATAAATTTTTAAAGTTTTCAGCTTGAAAATAAGATTAGTTATTTTCCCACTATACCTTTTCCTATTATGCAAGACAGTAAAAACTATTTGCAGGTATTTTTGTCACCAACAGGCGATGCTAGAAGTTTTATATTAATTAAATTACTGAGATGCCAAATTAATTCCCCCAGTTAGAGTGACCAGACAGCAAGTGTGAAAAATCAGGACAGGGAGTGGGGGGGGGGAATAGGAGCCTATATATGAAAAAGACCCACAAATCAGGACTGTCCCTATAAAATTGGGACATCTGGTCACCCTACCCCCAGTTCTCTTTTCGCATAGATATGGCTCTAGAAACTGCCAAGCCTTTCCATTTCTCTAGAAATGAGGAGACAGGTGTAAACTGAGCAGACGTAACATAAAATGGAAAGATGATCCAGTCTGGGAAAACGGACCTACAAAGTCTGCATTAATTTTACTACAGGACAAGAGTAATCAGAAGATATAAAATTCTTCCTAGGGGTTGACATTACTGCTATCAAAAACTTTAGTTCTACTACCCTTAACGAGGGCAGCACATAGCTCCTGGCAAAGACCAGATGTGTCAAGGAAGGCAGAAATTCACTTATAATCACAATCAAGGTAACCTGATCTGCTGAACTGTTGGAAACGAGACACCTTCCCCCAAAGCCCTCCTCTACTAGGTCCTTTCTCAATCATTGTGGACATCACCCTGCCTTCACACTCAGGTGTCATCTTTAACTCACATCTTCCTCTAGGTCTTCATCTCTTGCCAACTCTTTCTGCATATCATCTAAGATATCATATGACCTTTCTTATCCTTCCAAAAAGTTAAAACTCTGGTCCAAGTCTCCAACATCTCATATATCAATTACTGCAATACCTTTCCCAGGGCCTTGACAAATGTAGTCTTGCCCTGCTAATATCCATTTAGAATGCTGCTGCAAAGAACATCTTTCTAGCCCATTGCTTTGACCATGTTACCCCTCTCTTTGAAAACCTCCTCTGGCTCCCCCTTCTATATTGCATCAACTATAACTGCTTGAATTTACTTTGAAGCCCCTTCTTGGCCAATCCCCATCCTATCATCTCATTCATCATCAAGCAGTTGATGATCACCTCCAATCAGCCCATGATGCCAGCCTCCACTGCCCACTTGTTAAATTTTCAAACAAGTACTTTCATGCTATCTTCCATATTGCCCCACACACTTGGGGAGGCACTCCCTGTAATCATAAGCAAAGCTACTTCATCACATACCTCCTAATCCCTCCTCAAAACTCTCCTTTGCTAGGACACTTACAAAAAACTTGATGTTTAGGTATGCAGAGACCACTGCCTATCATGCTGATCAACACTGTGTCCTTGTACTCCCCCTCTGTATTCATTTGTTGTTTCTTGTCTTATACTTCAACTGTAAGCTCCTTTGGGCAGGGACTGTCTTTTTGTTCTGTGTTTGTACAGCACCTAGCACAATGGGGTCCTGGTCCATGACTAGGGCTCCTAAGCACTACAGACATATGAATAATAATCAAGGCCAATATACAAAATAGCTTGTCCTGGGTCCAAATTCTGGGTGATATGAGCACTCCTGCCACAGAAGCTCAGAACCTTCTGGATAACAGCATTCACCCTACATGACAATCTGGAGAGGTACAGTCTCAACCAGCACTTATCTCTTTTCATTGAAGGTTCTGTCTGGTAGAGCTACCCAGTGCAAGAGGCCACGAGGCCCAACAGTCTAAGGCAGAATATCCTGCAGTCATTTGGAGGTCTTGACCCAAGCTTAAGAATAATTTAAAACTTATTATGAAATTGTTCTTATGGAAGATGTACAATCATTAAATCTAGAGTTCAGAGTTATACATATGAACTCCAACACCTGTATCATTGTGGAAGTGGACTTTGGAGGCTTGGAGTGAATACTTAAGTCCAAAGTCTAGAACAGCTGTCAGACTGTCTTGACTTTTGAGTGCTGAGTGTACCCTTTAAGATGACAGGTCCTTTGCTTAGCCAGTAGTCGAGATACAGGTACACATGCATATCTAGCCTTCTCAGAAGGGGCAAGAAATCGTATTTTGTAACAAAGATCTGGCAGGAAGGGGCCTTTACTCTGCTTTCTTAGAGAAACTCCTACTCTTCTGGGACCCTGATTGCTGAGCTCATATTGCTCCAAAAGGCTACAGGGCTCATAAGGATAAGGTGGTGTGATCTGTTAGAGAGTTCATATACTAGATTCCAAAGAGGGGCTATTAAGCATCCTTAGTCCCTAAGCAATCGTCAAGATGTGGACTGCATTTTAAGATGTTGAGAACCCCAGCTATAGGTCACTAAATTGGATTTGGTTCTCTTCTTGTTAGCTATTTGTCCAATTTTGGTGGTGCTCACAAATTTGATCACAGCTGCATTTATTGCTAAAACCATAGAAAGCAAATGTGCAAAGTAAATTGAAAAAACATTTTTTTTTGTTGTTTTTTTAAATTTAGATGCTATGAGTTTTGGAAACCCTAGCACAACTAGCAGCAAGTATCAGTCTTTGAAGATATACATTCTTCACCATTATCACAGAAACAGCTCTTTAAACCAAACCATTCTATGGCAATGTGCATATTCAAGCTGAGACACACTAGACTTGGGAATGTTTTAATTTAATGTGAACTAAATGCTAGAACTACCGTACAATCGTTTTTTATTTAAATTCAGAGTATTTAAGTACACAACTAAGATGACAAATTCAAAAGTCACAGTCTAAAATGGCATTCTTGTTGGTAGTCTCAGCACAATAAGGGATTCAATGAGAAGATTGAACAACTTTTTCACCCTGTAAATACTCCCTCCAGGACAAGATTCAGGCAGACTGGGGGGATAGCAGAGGGGCAGCTTAACAACTGTAGCACAGGTGGCAGCAGTGTAAATGGGTAAGTAGAGGACTTAAGACAATAGGGTTGCTGATCCATCACCTGTCTCAAGTTCACCTAAAAACCCACCAAAGTAGGCAACAGGTAAGCAGTGCATTGGCTTGCTGGGGACAGATGTTACACCAAAATGCAGGAGTATGTCAACTTTTTTCAATACACTTCTAAAAATATCTTTAAAAGGTTAAACATTTCTTAAGCAAAATGGTGAAAAAGTTTAAATTTCCCTAACTTTACAAGATCGGCTGCTTCATGGAAGCAGGTGACAGTGCTAATAAGAATAAATAGTCACTAAACAAAATAAAAGATATATACCTCTACTAGCCAGAGGGGTCTCATTATATAGAAAGTTAAACAGAAAGTGAAATTAAATTGTTTGAATCATAAATTATCTACAGGCATATAGTATGCTACACGTTAACTACGAGATTAAAAGTTTTCCCCCATACTTCTACTATGTTATTCCAACTCAGTAAACGTTGATGCTCCCATATGACCTCCTCCTACAAAGATCTTTTAACTCTTTCCTACGCAGCCCCAGGCCAGCACTATCTCCTCGTGTACCATACAACTTCAATTTCTTCCACCAATTCTCTCTTGAAAATTCACTTTGTTTAGTGCGCAAGGATTGCACCATGTAATGATACTGGAATACTAAACATCCAGTGTACGCCAGGGGTCACATTAGATCAAATGTTGACATTCAAAGAACAGATAAAAAAACGTGAACTCCAGGAATTGTGTACTCCAGAAACTGACCCCAAAACACTGACCAGCCAGACTGGCCGTGTGTTACTCAACTGTGGAGTACAGTGCCCCAGTAAGATGTTCAAGCCAGGCACACGACATGGATATTGAACTCCATTAATCCTGTAGGATAATCACTGGGACTTTGAAATCTATTCCCATACTGTCACTATACTACCTCTGGGGGATTGTACTACTATCAGTGAAGCGGGATGCCTTCAGTAAAAAGAAGACAAAAAACAGGTGCATTGTACAAGACATCCACTGCAAGGATAGATTCCGCCATCCAAGAGGCAGAAACCCAGAAAGACCTTTGCCTCTGAAAATCCTCTTACCCCCATTGAAGACTACAAAGTATTTTGTGGTAACAAAATAGCTGGATATGTGTATGATCTTGGAAAAACGGGTTCCTTCAGAACAAACTCTCACAGGCACTGACCTTGAATTAGTACACTAGCATAATCGAAATTGAATGAGAGGTGGAGTGGCAAAGGTTGGTGAGAATCTGAGGGGGAGACTGGGACTGAGAACCAACAGGGTACGGAGGAGCATGTGAAGACCAACTGGACAAGGATCTGGGGTGTAGGGAGGAAAACTGGCATTGACTGAGCAGAGAATGCAACAAGGAACTGGAGGAAGAGACAGAGGACACAGAGATTGGATGAGGCATCCATGAAGGGATAACAGAACTGGGAGCCAGTGAGAACAGGGAAATGTTGGTGGGGGGAACTGGAGGTCTGAGTTGGGGAGAGTAACAGATCATATGAGGGGACAGGAATGTGGAGAATGGAATTGGCTGGGCAAGAAGAATGGGACTGGGACAAGGAGCCAGGGGTTGGGAAGAAAAACTTGGGACCAAGACAGGTTAGCAGGGACCCCTGCCTGATTCAATGCACAGGTTGGATCTGCTTTGGGGATGAATTAAGGTTGTAGAGTAAAGAAGACTTGTGTGTAGGATGACTGCTTCATTTACTGCAGCAGTTGGAAGGTGGTTAGTGAATCTAGCAGAGGACTGTGGGAAGGGAAAGGATGGTGTCCTGGTAAATGCTGCCCTGGAGAACTGGATCCTATCCTTGCCTCTGTCACAGGAATTCCTATGTGATGCTATACAAGTGGCTTAAACCAAACTTTTTAAATGTGGTAACTCATTGTATTCCTCATTTGCTGGGTAATAAGATGTTGGGGTCTGATTTGTGGAAGTCCTGAGCACTCATCTCCAACTAACATCAGTGGAAGCTGTGCTTGAATACATGAAGTGCCATATAAAGCTAAGTACTTTGAAAAATCAGGTTCTAGGTTTCTCAGATCGGACACCCAAAACTAGTAGATACCTTTAATTTCAATGTCTCTGCACCTGCATTCCCCATCTGTACAATGGGAATAATAATATCCCCTCATCCCACAGGAGTCATGTGAAAATAAATTCATTAATGTTTGAGAAACAATCATACTATAGCGGTGAGCTCCTGGAGAAGCCCTGAGGCAAATTAATAATTCAGTCTTCAGAACAGGGTTTGACTAGTGTGCAGTAAATAAGGCATGGGCTACACATTGAAAAACAGGGAGAACACACAATATTGAATAGCCTATTAATTGAGCACCTTTCATTCTGTGCACTGAATAAGGAGCCCTGGGGAAAAATTAGCACGTGATCATGTAATTAGAAGTTATTCGTGGTACCTATGCACAAAGGGGCCGAATTAAGATTGTACAAACAACTTTAATTCTGGCACTTCCTAACTTTTGAGTGCTTGACTTGGAAACTGTAATAACGTTATTTTAGCTTAGTTTTTCTACGTAACATATAAAAACAGAAACCAACGTATTATACAAATAACTTTGCTATTCATTTATCTACTTTTTGTCTGATCTCTTTTCCCACATACTAACTTCAACTGTAATCTCTTTTGTCATGTTTTATAAACCTGTAAAATACCATGCACCATTATGACATTATATATAAAAATAAATAATACTATTTTATTGTCTGCATGCAAGTTTATTTCTTTAACCAATTTAATGTCACTCTTAACTATGCTTGTCGCAGGAGGACCCAATTGCTTCCTCAGCTATCCAAGCACACTACCTATTGACTTCAGCGAAGGTTGCACAGCTGTAAATCATGGTAGACTTTGACCAAACATTTAACTCTGGATCTTGTTATATTTATTTAAGGAATGAAAAGCAGAATATATACATTTTACTGATCTGTAGAAGTCTCTCTGTTCAAAATGGCCATAGTTAAAAGTACATTAGCAAATCTAGCGAACACTGTAACAAATCAGTATACAATTTAGAGCAGTGGTCCCCAAACTTTTTCCGTCACTCCCCCCTTATCTGTAATGGAACCTGTCCGCACTGCCCAGGAGCCGCAATTGGAACTGTGGTCGGGGCCCGAGAGCAGAGCTGGGGGCACAGCAGAGCGGGGGGGCCCTGCCTCCCTACCCCACCCCCCAAACATTTCTCCACACCTCTCTATGGGGGTGCACCCCACGGATTTGGGATCTTTGATATAGTTAATAAATGTTAAATTCTACAGAATTTTACCTAAAGGAAACCAACTGAATGTATTTATAGCTATAGCCTGTCCAAACACTGTAATTCAGTTTAATTAAACTACTCGTAATGTAAAAAATATTCTACTTACACTTTAGAAATTGTTTAAGGGTAGAAACATATTCTGCATATGACTTGGAGTCAGACTTGTTAAAATAAAATTCCAATGCAGTGACTGGCTTTGGTGAAATCATAAGTCCTTTTAAAGAAAAAACAAAAAGTAAAAGTCAGATATTAAACAACTCTTTTCATCCCCACCCTCATTTCTCAGAAAGACATTTTTCAAATTGTAAATAGACTATCTAGTATAGAATTTCAGCATTATTCTTATACTGAACAACCATATTTTGAGGGTAGATTTTTTAAAATCAATTTTCAAATCTAAATTACAGTCTAAATAAAGTTACGATTTAAGTGCAAGTTATAATAATTAGAATTAGGGTGACCAGATGAGAGGAAGAAAATATCGGGACACATGGTGGGGGTTGGAGGGTCCCGGCACTGGAGGGGGAAAAAAAAAAAAAAAAAAAGCTGCCAGCAGAGCGAAATATCAGGACGAATTGCCTCCCGACCAAAGATCGGTTGGGACACAGGACAAAGACCTAAATATCGGGACATCTGGTCACCCTAATTAGAATTCATAATAATCAAAACCCACATGATTGAGAATAGAAAAATTAGCTAATCACCTGCAGTTTTAAAGTATTTTACTTATTACAGTTTTACTTTGTACTTTCCATAGTCAACAAAATTATACCAAGGCTTCTTTCTTTAAAAAGAACATTTTAATTTTTAGACTAGTACTGGACAGCTTCCATACCTTCAGTTTACTTACTCGGTATTTTTACATACTCTTAGGTCCATTATAAATGTGTTACATAATGGAGATACTTCTGTATCTCCTGTGCATACTTTTGAAACCTACTAATTTTAAAGAAGTGGTTTATAAAGCCAAACATGCCTTACATAGCCTCCAGTTTTACTATTATAATTTTAATTTCAGGGTGACCCACAGAGAACAAAAGAGGACTTGCACCTTTTAAGGGAAAAAAAACAAAAACAAAAAACCTTCTTTATAAAGTATACAGATGGCCTGAAAACAAAATCACATTGATTGTTCTTTTCACCCTTCTTCCCCACACACCAGAAGTTCAGATTATGTCTACCTATGAAGACTGTAGGCAGCAGCAAAACTAGTAGGATCAGATAGCAAGCACTGAAGAAACAAAACTTGATCTACTGAGGATACAATTATTTGCATAGTTTAAAACGATTGGTTAACCTATATAACTAGAAAAGAAAAACCTTATAGAAAAAAATTGTTTTTGTTAAGGGTATAATATCTACCCACTCCACATCTTCAATTAAGATCTGAAAAAGGCCACCACACATCTTTTGGTAAACCCGAGAAGACTAGAGACATAACATTCTTGATATTTCCAAGTTGAAATATAAACAAGATTTTTTTCCCTTCCAAAAAAAAAAAAAGGGGGGGGGGGAGAGGGGGCTGTGGATGCACTTCTCAGGCCTTCTTTATACATCATAAAAAGGAAAAGGAAGTAACAAAATCAGTTTTCCCCTCTCTGTAGGCCACTTTTAATACATTTATTATTTAAATATATTTAAATAATAAATGTATCAGAAAGCATATGGAAAGTACAACTACATAGACCAAATCTATCAGTGATCCACTGCAAGCCGCACGTGAAGACACAGAAAATGGTGCCTTTTGTATTATTATTAAATAGGGAAACAATTTAGACAAATTAGGAGTTTTTGGAGAAGGAATGAGTTCCAGAGGCTAACATTTTATATATGCCTTTTAAAAACGCACTTCTTGACTCATTCACCTTTTCTGTGGTGTTCACAAAAGCACAGATTCTCCCTCTCACCCCAGCAGCAGTTAGTTAACTATTTCCCAGGGCAAGACTTATCTAAATGCCAGTATGACAGTCTGATACATGACACTACAAACCCCATTTTGCTTGATGAATGCCATTTTGACAGTAAACTGCACTGTACCTTCACTGTTGCCTTTTAACCTCCACACTGAACTGGGATTCCATGAGGTGTCAGCAGAAGGCTAACAATGGAGAGCAATCAAGAGTCATTAACCTGGAGGGCATTCCATTCAAATGGACACTCCCTAGGACAATAAGCTAGCTGCACCCCAGAACCACCATCCGAAGAAGTGAGGTTTTTACTCACGAAAGCTTATGCCCAAATAAATCTGTTAGTCTTTAAGGTGCCACCAGACTCCTTGTTGTTTCCCAGAACCACCAGTTATCCCAGATGGGGCTGTAACTAAGCAATGTGTCACCCGACAGGAACTTGAAACCACTGGGGGGGGGGGGGCACTTGACAGAGGGCACTTGAAACTTTATACAAAGGAGGCTCTCTCAATTTTTAAACTAGCCATTTTAAGAAGAGAGACCAGTACAAGGCGGAAAGGAAGAGAATGAGCAGAGGAGAGTGTAGGGACCCTGGAAGGACTGACCAAACTCAAAGGGCTCTGTGTATAGGTTTTGGTTGTTTTCTCATAGATCTGTCTCTCTCCATGCTTTGTCTGTGAGTAAAGTGTGTGATTGGCTTAGAAATTCCTTTATAAAGTCTGCGTTACTTGCTTTAACTGTCACATAGTCTCCAAAGGGTGAGACAGTAATCCAGAGGATCCACTGTATCAGAGAAACTCTGGGAGCATGTAACAAACTGGGGATGCATACAGAGAACTAGCATTGGTTTCAGAATGGAGTCCCATATCTTAGAAAGGGCTGCTATATCTGCACCCCAAGGACATGCTCGGAAACCCAGAGCTTGAGAACGTGACTGGATTCTGTCAAGACTAGGGATGTAAATATCATTTTAAAAGTTAACTTTTTAAATGATTAAAATTATATCAGTTAACTAATTAAAGGGAGAGGGCCTGGGGTTGCTCCGGCCGGCCCGGGACTGGTGGTTAACGGTTAGGGTGGCTTAATGGTAAGACTAATACTTACCAGGTTAACGGTTTAATATTTTACGTCCCTAGTCAAGACCCAGCCAGCCTAAGAGCATGTGGGATCCAAGATTTGGGACTATTACAGCAGCCTGGTAAATATCCACAAGGGGAACTAATCGATGTTTTTAACAGCCAGATTTAATGATCTGATAGCACTTACAAATAGAAAAAGCCCAAATTCTTAAACTCATTTGTATTTGATGAATACTATTACACCCCCACTGAACAATATAAATGAAGTGCCAATTACAGAAATCAGACAATTTGATTTTTGTAACTAAATTTAAAAGAAGAATAAAAACCTTTGACCTATGTCATCCAGACTGAGTGTATGTTTTAATATAAATTTAAGATTTATAGTCAGGACTATGACATGTTACACCGCAAGTAAAAACATGACAGAGTTAAGTTGAAAATAAATTTCCAAGCATAAAGAGATAAACATTAAACAAGAACATGCAGTATTACTGTAATCTTCAAATATGCATACGCTATTCAGTGCTTAATTTATAAAAAACACAAAATAAAAATATTGTAAGTAGTAATCAAAGAACCAGAGTCTTTAAGATAGAAAGTTCTTTGGTTAACATACGTGAGAGCTGAGTTACAACCTTAAAAGAGACATTGCAAAAGGCATGGAGTACAACCACTTTTAAATTTACCTTCCTTCACACCTCCCCCAAGCAAATTCACAGCCTACATCAGAGGTCGGCAACCTCTAGCACGCAGCTCGCCAGGGTAAGCACCCTGGCGGGCCGGGTCAATTTGTTTACCTGCCACGTCCGCAGGTTTGGCCAATCGCGGCTCCCACTAGCCGCAGTTCACCACTCCAGGCCAATCGGGACGGTGGGAAGCGGCAGGGGCCGAGAGATATGCTGGGCACTCCTTCCCGCCGTCCCCACTGGCCTGGAGCGGCAAACCACGGCCACCGCGGGGGCCGCAATCGGCCGAACCTGCGGACGTGGCAGGTAAACAAACTGGCCCAGCCTGCCAGGGTGCTTACCC
This sequence comes from Trachemys scripta elegans, assembly GCF_013100865.1. Classification (NCBI taxonomy): domain Eukaryota; kingdom Metazoa; phylum Chordata; order Testudines; family Emydidae; genus Trachemys; species Trachemys scripta. The sequence goes on along the minus strand of NC_048306.1, from coordinate 71,925,098 downwards.
TGGCGAGCCATGTGCCAGAGATTGCCAACCCCTACCCTACATAATACTGGAATTGTCAGAGCCACCGTGGAACTTCATCAGAGCATGGAACTGATTATATAGTAAAGGACCTAGGGAAGGAAGTCAGAAGTTGCTTTTTTGGTGAAGTTTCAGGATTTTTTTTATTTATTTTAACTATTTTATACACTGGAACATTCTATGGTTTTAAAGCTTAGAGAACCCTGCTGAGAACAACTGAATACCAAGGCCCTGAAAAAAACACCTTGAAATGCACAAGCAAAATTACTGACAGGACAATGGTGATGTTTTTGCTCATGGATTGTATTGTGTTGGCGGACTTAGATAAGAGTAAGTTAATCAGTATAATAAAATATACAAAACGTAATGCCAAAAAGGAAAAACAGGAGTAAGGTGACAAAGACATGATGATATGAAAATAGTGTGGACAGCAAATGCTATGTAAATTGAACCTTGGGCACGCATATCGCACAGGTTATAGAAAACTTAATGCTTATCGGAAGAACGCTCATTAATATGTATTGTGGGAAGGTATAAGAAACCAAGTGAACAGGGCCCAAGTCAGAGAATACTGGACCAGAGACTGAGATAACCATCATGAAGTGTGGGAGAGCTTCCCGGTACTCCAGAACTCAGTAACTGGGGCCCCTACCTGTTCTGTGTTATCTGTCAAATATACGATCAGAAACTGTAACTGACAATGATGGTCTGAAAATGTATAAATTAAGGCAAAAATTGATTAAACCTGAACTGGATGAACTTGTTTCCAACCTTTTAACGCCTCACTCAAATTCAGAAAAGGGTGGTACTGACTACATGTAGTCCGACCTACTTCTCCAAACACTGGGATGTTCAAATACATATCTGTATTTTGTGGCATCATATGGGCCCATGTCTAGAATCCAAAAGTCACACACTGGCTGGCTCCATGTTCCAGGTAAAACTGTGATTATAAAACTATTCCCATTTAATTCAATGGGAAAGTTAGGACAATGCTGAGCACTTTTGAAAATCCAACCCTCAATCCTTCAAAGAGAGTTATCCGGATTACTTATGCAAGAGCTCACCTTCTCTCAAAGGGACAAGTTTTTTTTTTAAATATTTGCCATAAGTAGGGCTGTCGAGGGATTAAAAAAATGAATCACAATTAATTGCACTGAAACAATAATAGAATACCATTTCTTTAAATATTTTTGGATGTTTCCTATATTTTCAAATATATTGATTTCAATTACAACACAGAATACAAGTGTACTGTGCTCATTTTATATTTATTTTTATTACAAATATTTGCACTATAAAACACAAAAGAAACAGTATTTTTCAATTCACCTAATACAAGTACTGTACTGCAATCTCTATCATGAAAGTTGAAATGTACAATTATGTACCAAAAAAACTCTGCATTCAAAAATAAAACAATGTAAAATTTTAGAGCCTGCAAGTCCAATTAGTCCTACTAGTCTTACTGTTCACCTATCACTCAGACAAACATGTTTGTCTGAGATTTGCAGAAGATAATACTGCATGCTTCTTGTTTACAATGTCACCTGAAAGTAAGAACAGGCGTTTGTATGGCACTGTTGTAGCTGGTGTCACAAGATATTTACATGCCAGATGCACTAAAGATTCATATGTCCTTTCATGCTTCAACCACCATTCCAGAGGACATGCGTCCACGCTGATGACGGGTTCTGCCTGTTAATGATCCAAAGCAGTGCGGACTGATGCATGTTCATTTTCATCATTGGAGTCAGATGCCATCAGCAGAAGGTTAGTTTTCTTTTTTGGTGGTTTGGGTTCTGTAGTTTCCACATTGGAGTGTTGCTCTTTTAAGACTTCTGAAAGCATGCTCCACACTTTATCCCTCTCAGATTTTTGAAGGCATTTGGATGGAATGCTCTAGCCATCTTCTTTGCATTTTGTCAAATTTGCATTGACAGTGTTCTTAAAACGAACAATATGCGCTGGGTCATCATCCAAGACTGCTATATGAAATATATGGCAGAATGCAGGTAAAACAGAGCAGGAGACATACGATTCTCCCCCAAAGAGTTCAGTCACAAATTTAATTAACGCATTTTTTTTTTTAAACGAGAATCATCAGCATGGAAGAATGTCCTCTGGAACAATGGCCGAAGCGGCATATGAATCTTTAGCGCATCTGGCACATAAATATCTTGCGACGTCAGCTACAAAAGTGTCATGCAAACGTCTGTTCTCACTTTCAGGTGACATTGTAATTAAGAAGTGGACACCATTATCTTCTAAACAAACCTGTTTCTCCTAGCGATTGGCTGAACAAGAAATAGGACTAAGTGGACTTGCAGGCACTAAAGTTTTACATTGTTTTGTTTTTGAGTGCAGTTATAGAACAAAAAAATCTACATTTGTAAGTTGCACTTTCATAATAAAGAGATTGCACTACAGTACTGGTATGAGATGAATTGAAAAATAGTATTTCTTTTGTTTATTGTTTTTACAGTGCAAATATTTGTAATAAAAATAATGTAAAGTGAGCACTGTACAGTTTGTATTCTGTGTTGTATTTGAAATCGATATATTTGAAAAGGTAAAAAAAATCCCAAAGTATTTAATAAATTTCAATTGCTATTCTATTGTTTAACAGTGCGATTAATCACGATTAATAAAATTAATCGTGATTAATTTTTTTTAGTTAATCGCGCGAGTTAACTGCGATTAATCGACAGCTCTAATCATAAATATGCTTAGAGATCAAATAACCTGATTCCCTGCAACATCTGCGGTAAGTATCAAATCTTCAGGCGATCAAAAACAAACAAACAAAAAAAACCCCATATACTCTTTGAAAATAGTGTCTAGAAGCTATAATGGCTCTCTCTCTCTAGAGCTGTTACAGTATATAATACCTGGCCATCTTCCTGGGGAAACTGAGTTATTACTTGGAACTTAACAAAATATTTGTATTCTATTTAAGAATCTACCTTCCTTAAATTGATGAGAAGTTGGGCGAAATGTTCAGTCTTGTACCACTCCATACCATTACATGGAAAACCATTGCAAAATAATTTCATAGGCTCAACATTAAGATCGGTAACAAACTCATCAAGGGTAAATTTTCAGGCCAGTACAGAGAATGAGATGCACAACTCCCTATATGCCTAAAATGTAACCATTTATTGTCCACTTCAGTTTTTGCAGAGTACTAGCCACTCCCTAATTAAAATAGAAACTCAGTGGACAACTTTAAGTCAGAACTTTGCCCTTTCCTTTTTCAAATCTACACAAAGAATATATTTGCCTCAAAATAAGATCCAGGAATGAAGAAGAATTTTATTGCAAAATTTGAAAGCAACTAGTAGTTCCTAAACTACGATCAAATCAGAGCTGCCAAATATAGTTCCAAATTAAATTTTAACTACTTTAAAAAGAAAAGAAAACCTCCACCACACAAAAAGGGAGAGAGACACAAAATAATATCCCCAGCTGAGATCTAGCATCCAAGATGAAAAGACTTAACATTTGATTTAATTTTGTCATCAGGCAACAATTCTCCGACGATCTTGTCAGAAGGTGTCAAAAAATGGAGATATAAACTTCCATTAAAATGAATAAATAAACAAAAGGCTTTAATGCCCTTTCCATGGCAGAAATTGAGCTCAACATGCAACCTGATTAGTGGGAATGGCTTGTTAAGGTAAGATTGGTTCCATTCTAAAGGTCTGGGAGATCTTGAAGGAAGGGAGGAAAAATACCACGTCCTCCCTAAACACCTATTCTTGCTCATTGCCAGGGCTGACAGAGGGTTGAGGTGGTGAAAAGTACAATTGTACCAGGACCAGAAGTTCAGCCCTCACCTTCCCTCCCAAATGTCTGCGTAAATAAAGTGAAATGGGAAAGGGTTGGACCCCAGAGAACATAACATATCAGGGCCCCAAATTTCTCGATGGGCCAGGTCCTTGCTTCCTGCAGACCTTCTAAGGCTTTTCAAAAGGAAGCCCTATTAATGCAGATCTTAGGAGATCCGTGCAGGTGAGGGAACATTCCCTCCACTTTTCTGTCGACTGCTCGAGATCTGCAGAAGGAAAGAACCCATAGTGAGCCTTAAGTTCTTGTCTGGCCTCTCATAGGCACAAGCTTATTCATGGCCCACCCTCAGTCTAGATATTGGGGTGAACTATAGACCCAAATTCCATTTTGGACCATTGCACATAGGGGAGAGGTCCAAGACTAGCATGTTTTGTACTAAAACAACAAGGAGTCTGGTGGCACCTTAAAGGCTAACAGATTTATTTGGGCATAAGATTTCGTGAGTAAAAACCTCACTTCTTCGGATGCATCCGAAGAAGTGAGGTTTTTACTCACGAAATCTTATGCCCAAATAAATCTGTTAGTCTTTAAGGTGCCACCAGATTCCTTGTTGTTTTTGTAGATACAGACTAACACGGCTACCCCCTGATACTTGACACCATGTTTTGTACTGTTAGGTTATGGAAGTTAGATTCATTCACCCCAGTTCAGTTCACAGCAAACAAACCTATTTTGGACCATCAGGGGTTCAGGAGCCAACTGGGTGCTGAAGGGGGAACAATCTAAAACTAATGAGGGTTGGGGGCTCTGATGAACTTCCAACAGTTCACAGGAGGCCAGGAGTCAGTTTCATAACAGAGAAGACTACAGGAGAAAAACATCAACTCCAGCAGGTGGCCCAGGAAGCAGCTGGAGGCAGTAATATAGTGACGAAGGGGTTCTTCACTCCTCAACTCTTGCCAAAGGGTTTGGAGCATAAAGAGAGATAGGGAGTTTCTCCTCTCCAGTTCCCCCACCATTTTGCTAACTCAAAGCCTTTGAGAGCCACATAGGAGGTCTGCAGCAACAGAACTCACCTCCACAAGATGGTGGATAGGCACTGTAGTTAGCAGGAGTCTTTGTAGCCAGCAGACCAAAGCGGCATTTCCCCCCAAACCTTCTAAGGTCTGCTGGATTGACCACACCCTAGGGTGTGCAGGAACTGAAGTCTTCAGCAGACTTTAGGACCATTTTAAAAGAAAGTAAGGATAAAAATGTTAAGGTCAAATTCTATTTGCAGGCAAATATCAGTAGTCTGAGTGCATATTACCTTTTAAAAACATTAGAAACCAAAGAAAAACAAAGTTAAGGTTGAACTTTCAAAGTCCCCAAACTACCTTACCTCCATCTCTCAGAGCAGTGTTCTAAGAAAAGCCGGGAACACATGCTAATGTATCCAATAATAATAGTGGCCACCAAAATTACAGTGCTTTATAATCATTGTCAGAGTGCCATTTTATGGTCTTCTTTAGTCACACCGTACACACACAGCTTTATCAATTCATGGTTAGACAAACAGCATATGGAAAGAATAAATCATTCCTGCTTTTCATGAAAAGCCTGATCTTTCAAAGTCCCGAGGGGACACAGTTTTTCATAGGATGTACTCAGCTCTACAACTCTGTGGCAGGCAATTCTCCAAGTGACATTAGCTATTATGCCCCATATATAAATCTCATATGTGCAGATTATGCTGTTAGAGTACTTGAAAAAGAGCAGAAGTCATTAAAAGCACAAGGTTTGCTACTGGAGATTTGTATACATGAAAAATTCTACAACTAATGTTCTACGGTTAATGTTTCTAATACTCTATATTCAAATAGAGAAAATGGTAGGCTGGCATCTGTACAGGGACAGAGAAAGTAGTTCAGGCACCTTGTTTAAGAAGTGCAACCTTGATTTTTCAATACTTGAGTTTTTCATGTTTGGGAGGGTTTTTTAAAAAAAAATTTTAAAAGGTAATATGCGTGCAACCCACTGCAACCTTAACTTCACTTTAATGAAGATTTGTCTGGCTATACATACAATATGATCTAAATGAAAAGCAAAAGGGAACTTTGTGCTTAATCCAAATTATTTAAGGAACCACTGAACATAACATTGATAAATGCAAAGTAATTCACACTGGAGGATGTAATTTAAACTATTAATATTTTACTGAGTTCTAAATTCAGCCTGAACTCATAAAAAAGCCCCAATCTTCACTGTGGACAACACAATGAACGTCTCTGCTCAATGTGCAACAGAGTTAAAAAAAAGTTGATGCATAATGGCTGGAGAATATAAAAATATTATGCCATTGTATAAAATGAATAGTGTGCCCTCATCTGGAAAACTATTTCTGGTCACCTACTCTCAAATAGGACATAGTAGAAAGAGGGGATTCAGAGATGGGAGCCAAGAATGATTATAGGCAAGAAAAAAAAAATCTCATGAAGAGATATTTCAATTTTTGAACTAATTTATCTTAGAAAGGAGACAATTAAAAAGGACATGACTATACAAATCAATGGTAAGAGAAAATAAATCAGGAACTTCAAATCACTCTGTTTCATAATACAAGATCAAATGGACATTCAATTAAATTGAAAGAAGGCAAATGCAAAACTGATGAAAGGAAACACTCTTCCATACGACTAGCCTGTGGAACTCCAAGCCTCAATGCATCTCTTGTGGTAGTAGTATTCAAAAAGATTACCTATATAAGTGGCTAATAAATTAAGAATTGAAATTGAAATACTAAATATTATTAAAAAAGTTTTGGAAGAACCCTCATCTTTTAGGACTTAAGACAACCCCTATTTGGGGTTACGATGAAATTTTCCCAGGAAGCAGATTATCCTATAACTGCTTCTACAGCTGTCTTTTTTGCAGTTCCTCTGAAGTATCCAATACTAGCCATTGTTAGCATCAAGATACTAGATGGACCACTGGTCTGATCCAGTGAGCAACATAGGACTCGGTAATGATGGCTTTCCTTTTTAATTGAGTTTGGTATTTTAAAACATGCAAAATCTTCACTTCACTATCCTCTATATCATATCTAATTTATATCTTGATCAATATCTGAAGGGGGCTTTCTTCTGCAAACAGGAAATATTCCAAAATATTTCCATAAGTTTTGTTTTCCCAGTCATTATCTCTTTCCTCTGCTATTTCAGCTATATGCTTTAACAGCAAAACAGGGTGGATAAAAATCAATGATTAAAAAAATAATTTTTATTATAAGTTTTTTCCTCAAAAAGCATTTTATCTAAAGCTAGTTTTAATTAAGATACATTATAGTTCAAAGATATCTCATCATGGAATAGGGATTATAAATTCTAATTCTATAGTATGAGACAATACATTCATGTAATGTTTAAGAAAAGTTTTGTAAATGAGTTCCAATAGTTCATGGATTAGGGACCCAACATTATGGGGTTCCAGAGGCTCCTGTATAGATTATTTAGGTTAATCTTTCTACCTATCCAATGGGACTCAGTGCTCAGTATAGAACATACCATCAGAGATGCTTAGTTTTGCAGTTCTCAAACTGTGGATTTGTCTCTCCAGAGATAACATGCTTGTTAACAACAAAAATGGTTTTAAATAAATAAATAATATATACAAGTGAGAAATAACAGACCTCAACCCTATTGCCCCTCTGTAAATTTGTGTACCCAGAGTCAATCCCTTACCTCTCTCTAAAAGTGCAAAGTTTCAAAAAGTTCAATGAATAGAATATTGTTGGGGGTGGAATAGATCGTGTAGCCTATAGGATTAACCTGCTTGCTTGTGCATATATACATATACACATACACACACACATATCTCTTTTCTTATAGTTTAAGTATTTGGTTTATTGTAATAGGTTTATAGATTTATATTAAAATAATGCAAGAGACCTACAGGCCATATCCTGTATGTTAAGCTAAGGCAAAGTTAGCACATATATATTAAGACCTTTTACCCAAAAAAGTAAAGTTGATCTATACCTTGTTAACTAAATAGAGAAGTACCCACGCCTATGTCTATGACCTTTTATCTAGACCGGGGTAGGCAATCTATGGCACGCGTGCGGCACGCAAGCTGATTTTCAGTGGCACTCACACTGCTCTGGTCCTGCCCACCAGTCCGGGGGGCTCTGTATTTTAATTTAATTTTAAATAAGCTTCTTAAACATTTTAAAAACCTTATTTACTTTACATACAACAATAGTTTAGTTATATATTATAGACTTATAGAAAGAGACCTTCTAAAAATGTTAAAATGTATTACTGGCACGGAAAACCTTAAATTAGAGTGAATAAATGAAGACTCGGCACACCACTTCTGAAAGGTTGCCGACCCCTGATCTAGACCAATTGACAATGGAGAATGCCATAGGGGGGGTTTCCAATGTTGTACCCACAGACTGAACAGGTACACAACAAGGGAACTTATGTTTAGAAATTTAGAAATTAATGGAGATATCCCATCTCCTAGAACTGGAAGGGACCTTGAAAGGTCATCGAGTCCAGCCCCCTGCCTTCACTAGCAGGACCAAGTACTGATTTTGCCCCAGATCCCCAAGTGGCCCCCTCAAGGACTGAACTCACAACCCTGGGTTTAGCAGGCCAATGCTCAAACCACTGAGCTATCCCTCCCCCCATGTACATGTCATCAATACGCACAAACATACTAGTCTATGGGGTAAGTGTACCCTAACATTTTGTGGGTGAGGAATAAAATTTGGGCATAGGAGGAAGGATTTCTGGCACTTGTGATCCACCTCGCTAGAGCACTCCACTATCATTCTCACTTACATTCTATTTCTACTCTCTCTATTCTAGCTATCTATGATAACTACTACTATCAGTAGGCTATACCTGTTCTTCTTAAACTTTAAGTTTCAAGGGAACTAGGCTAAGCTCGGTTTTCCTAAGTTTTATTCTTAGTTTGTTTATTAGGTTTTGATTTTAAGTTTAAGTTAGGCAAGTAAACCCTAAGTTAGTATTGTTAGCTTTTAGCATTAGATTTTTCTAAGCACTGAGAAACCTGAACTGCAAGGCTGGTCCTGTGTCTCTTACCACCAGGTTATCAAGGAACAGTGGAGTATTTTAACCAAAGCTTTGTAGCATATAATACTATATGTACCTTTTGAATAGCAGTAATGCAATTGTAACTGAGTATTTTACCATTTACTTACTATTATTGATTTTAACAAAAAGTCTTTAAGGCTATAAATCTGTCTCAGTGAGCTTCCTGTCATACCCCCGAGGGTCCTTTGTAAATTCTGTGGAGCCTAATTCGGGACAAGAACTTTATCTTCTGATCAAACAGATTGGCGAGCCCAAAACCCATACTATTAATATTAATACTTATTATTAATTATTAAAATTAAATTAAAATTAATAAATTAAATTCCCATATTATCCCAATTAAATTATTAGTACATCCTAACTCAGGTTACAATCTGGACAAGGAGAAGTCCGGAGATAAATGTGAGACGGGAGGGACAGGCAGTAGAAGCAAAAGTGAAACTTTCGAGCAGCATATTCCAGAAGTCTTGAGGTCTTCCTGAGCACAGCCTTCATTGATTTGAGATCTACCATACCATTCTCTCACTAGAAGGGAAAACCTATAATGGCAACAGGCCGTAAGAAAGACCCAGTTTGGGAATATTTTAATGAAGTTCCTCTACCTGTGGGTAAGACAGGCATGCGTGCAAAATACAAACAGTGCAACAAAGAAATGCAAGGCCTGGTTGCCCAAATGAAACAACATCATGAGAAGCGTTCCTTCACAGGAGGAAGCTGCTTTGAAGATGATGAAAGGAATGTGTCTGAACATGAAGGATCTTCAGGTTGGTAAACTTTTTTATTTCATACTTCTTTCTTAAGGACTGCCTGTCTTCCTTCTGGACTATTCTTGAATTCTCATGTTTGAGCAAAAAAATATAGTTGTTACTCTATGGTACTATCATTTTAGATGTAGTTGTGATAAAAAATAAATAGCTGAAATAGGCAGATCTTCCTTTTACAATTTCACCTTTAAAGTAGTACTGAGAGTCAGTGAATGCAATGAGTAATACTAAATGAGAAGTATTGTAACAATTAAATAACTGCATTGACTTATTTTGTTTAGGAGAATCCATCCTCAACATACTGGACTCTGAAGACTATCCACCTTCAAGATCACCATCATTTTCTATAGTTTCAGAGTTATTTGCCAATGATAGTGTTTCAGTCACATCAAGTATGTCACATAGCCACCTGTAGCAAAAGGAAAAAAAATCTCCATCATCCAGAAACAACCATAGACAAGGTCTAGAGGGTGAAATTGTTAACCTGAGTCTTGATGTGTGGAACAATGTCCACAATGATCCTGTTGTATGTGCTTGAGTGACAACAGAAGAAGGGAATATCTTCCTTACAGAAAGGACTGATACATCAGGAAATGCACACACAGCAGAATACTCAAGAAGTAGCAGTAAAAGCTATAACAAACTGAAAAAAAATTCAAATGTCTAGTGTGCAGCTTGGTCACAGACAATGTTGCAAGTGTATTCAAGATAAGAAATTATTTAGGAGAGAGTGAAGAGAGTCCCAAGCCAATAACATACGGTTGCAGTACTCATTTGGTGCACCTCCTAGCCAGACTTTTCAGTGTTCCAGAAATAAAGGCTAATGATGTTGAAATTGCAAAATACTTCTGTAACAACCACTCCACAGTGGCTGCTCTGAAAAAAAGCAGGAGGAACCAAGCTAACTCTACCGCAAGACATGCGATGGAACTCAGTAGTGGACTGTTTTGAGCACTATATCAAGAACTGGCCTAATCTGATGACAGTTTGTGAACAAAATCATGAAAAAAATAGATGGCACTGTCACAGCCAAAGTTCTCAACATTGGGCTTAAGAGAAATGTTGAACATATGCTGAGTATGCAACGACAGAGTTAAATTACAAGCATTAAAAAAATGAATGGAACAAGCACTATCTCCAGCTCATTTTCTTGCAAATATTCTCAATACTCGGTACAAAGGTCAAACCTTAACTGCTGAAGAAGAGAAGTTGACTATGACATGGACATCCAACAACCATCCCTCCAAAATGCCAACTATAATAAACTTCAGAGCTAAGGGTGAACCATTCAAGAAATATATGTTTGCTGATAATATCTTAAAGAAAGTCACACCAGTGAAGTAGTGGAAGTCACTTAAGCACTCGGATTCAGAGACTGTTGAAGTGATAACCTCACTTTTAACAGAAGTAGCTTCTTCTGCTGGTGTAGAAAGAATATTTTCTTTCTTTGGACTAATTTATTCCAAATTGAGAAATCGTTTGAGACCTAGAAAAGCAGGAAAGCTTGTTTTTCTTATCCAGATTATGAACAAACAGGAAAATGAAGGTGAAGACGACTGAGTTAGCTACAGAAGGCAATATTTTAAGTTTCTCATGTTGACTTGGCTGACACAGTTGATTTAATTTTTTTTTTAAAATGTCATTTAACTATTTTAGTTAAAACAATTTTAACATACTTGAATGTTTAACTAAATTCAAAAATTCATATGCTTGTTTTGTTAAAATATTACATGTTTGCTGCTGAAGAAAAGAATCTAGAATACATAACGTTGTTTTAGTTAAATAAAACAGTTTAAATGTCTGTCTGGTGATGTTCTCCTCCTAATACAGCATGGCAAGAAAATCCTCCAAATATTAATGATTAACCTATTGAATTGGAGATAGTTCTCCTCCCAATGACTTCATAAATATCTGCTTCAATTACCTTTGGTTTATGAAATAACCAAACAATCATTCATTTTCTGATATAGCTATAAAACTAATCGGAAAAGTTTTCAAAATAAATCACTGTTTAAAAATGTATAGTGTGTACCTTCTAAAAATGAAACCTAAATCTATCTCTGAGTTGTGAAGAATATGTATTAAGGTTATAACAACCAACAAGAATGCACTTTTATGTAGAAATCCATGACTAAATCAAGTCTTCCTGACCAGTGATTTAAATCATGATTTAAATCAAATCTACCCTGCAGCAAAATATCAAAACATAGATATGTAAATGACCTCATATTTCACTGTTGTGGATTGAAAACTGCAATTTAAATGTATGGCAAAATCCAGGAAGAACTAGAAAGGAGTGTATTTAGAGCTATCAGTTAGTAAATATGGTAAAAAAAAAAAAAGCCTCTAAATGGCTTTATGCTGCACACCTACAAAGCCCAAATGATTCACACATTATAAACGAGTCCTCCTTTAAAATTCTTTATTAGTCTAATTAAAACTACACCACATTGGAATATGTACTTTATCCTAAAAGGAAGTTATTAGATAAATGTTATCTTATTCTAATTTAAAATCCAGACATAAAACTAAAAAGAGTACAGTTACCTGGACTAGAAATCCGGTCACGATATTTGGGAATATCTCCACTCAGGGTCTGAAGCAAAACCCACATTGTGAACGTAAAGAGTGCTGCTAGGAAACCATAGAATACCAGATAAAACAGCAAGATTAGACCTGTAAAATTAAAGAACTCAAATTAACAAAATATTTATTTTAAACTGAACGCGAGTCTAATTTTTTTACTCTGACACTCAGGATTGTAGTAGGAGTTGGATCAGGTGCTCAGTCCCCACCACTCAAACACAGAGATACCAAATTAGATCTTCCTTGTGTTTCAGCATTTATATCTATCTATACATACACATACACACACACTCACTCCCCCCTAACATATATATAAAGTTCGGCTTTTAAAAGAAAGGTCATTCCATTTATAAAAAAAAAAAAAAAAACAACTTGAACAGGAGGATGCTCCTTCCCCAGCTTCTGAGGACAATTTTTGTTTTGTTGCAGCTGCTCTTTCTGAGAGCCAAGAAACTGATTATACCCCGACATAACAGAGACCTCTATGTGCAATGCTATATGTGAATAATCAACCAGATTACAAGACAAATGACTATACATTAGATTTTCACCAAGTTTAGAGAGCCCTGGATGAAAAAACAAAATGCTATAATCGGAACACAAATTACAACTGTAGAATTTCTCACTTGCTGATTGGAGACTATATGATGCTACTTCTGATGCAGAACTTGAGGTACATGTGACAGTAAGTTAGGTGGTTTTGCGATGTGGTTAAGAAGGTTGTAGAATACATCTAACACACAATTGGTACATCTTGCAATTATTTCTCAAGCTATCCCAGACATTGGGTTTAGACGGGGCACATTACAGAGCTCCTTTAGCAATTTTATTAACAGATTCATTTTTTTCTTTTTTAAAGCATTAAGTAAATATAGTTTTTCATTTAACTAGAGTGAACAGACCAGTGGTTCTAAACCTATTTATCACTGTGGGCCATGTGGGGACCCCGAACCTGCTGTGGGGAAGCTGGGAGCCCACCACACACGGCCAGGCAGCCAGGAGCCCGCCATGCGTGGCCTTTAGCCCACAGCTGTGTGCTAATTGGGCTGCATGCAGCCCATGGACTGAGAACCGCTGGTCTAGAGCCAAGCTTGGATTGCCCACTTCAGGTGTTTTCTGTAAGCTTTATGTACTATTAAATATTGTTAATGTAGGTCTGTGCCAATAAGCTACAGAAAGTTTGTCACCAAGGGCAATTGTCTAGAGAGCAAAACTGATAACTTAGATAAACAGGCAGCTTCATGGACAAGCTTCCCCCATCCTCTCTAGTATCTCCCAAAATCAATAGAAAAATTAAGGTTAGTAAGAAGCTACATTATACTGAAGCATATCAAGCCAAAGCTAATGTTTGCCAATGATTCAAGGCATTTACTAAATATATTTCTATATCATATTATTCCTATAAACAGCATTCAAACAAATTAATATTAAAACGTTACTTCTATTGCCTCAAGCTTTGAAAAATCATGATGCTTTCCAAGTTACCACATGGATATCATCTGTGAAGGAACAATGTGTGTGGAAAAGGAGGGAGGAAACCTGACACAGTCACTAAGGATTTAAAGATCTTAAGTAACACTGCTGGGGTGCAACTGGCTGGAATCCTCATCTTGACCTAGTCTGCTATGGAGTTAACAAATTGAACATTTTTTAAAATGGCACTAGCCTTTAGTTAAGAAATAGACTGAAAAGGCTTTAAGATGACCCAGATATACAGGGTTATGTAGTTTTTTAATTTTGCCAACTGGTGTTCTTTAACATACTATTTCAACGCAGGCTTGAACATTTCATCACCTCAGTTTTTCACCACATTGGCAATAGTGATTAATGTTTTACAAAAATGAAAGTGACACAAGGAAGCTTTTGCACGGAAAGCTTGGAAGAAAGTATGTGCCCGCAAGATAAAAAAAATGATGAATCGTGCAATTAGTTATGGACTGCTCCTCTGAAAACCTGCGAAGGAGAATAATCTACATTTCAAGTAACTGTCTAGTTACACAATCTCATAGGTCCTAAAAATAACTAGATATGATACTCTGCAGTAGTACTATTAATGTGCACCTTTGCTGTGTAATGAGGCAAAAGGCTTTCACCTTAGAAGTGCTGCATCACAAGTCAATTTGAGGGTAAAGGATGCAATTACCCATATAAAAAGTGATGCCTATCAAAAATGGCTTAGATTGAGCTGTAAGTTTTTACAGGAACGTGGTCCATTCTGGAACTTTGTAACTAAAGCTATTCCAGTACTCCATTTACAAGAGCATATTGTGTGCATACAAAATAAAATAGTCAAGTTTGGTAGATTTTCTTTTAGTACATTAAGCGTAGCTGTCTCAAGTAAACCCACAGAAAGAGTAATTTAGAATTAAGGGTGAATAATTGTCCTAAACTCACCTAGATGTGAGTAGGTATTGCAAAAACATTTGAAGAGTACATAATTTTGTGTGCTGTAATGTTTACATATAGGGCCTGAAGAAGTCCACAAGATTATTAGCCACATATATGCGCCAATATAACAGATGGAAAAAACAGTTACCTTTTCCGTAACTGGTGTTCTTCGAGATGTGTTGCTCATGTCTATTCCCCAATAGATGTGCATGCTCGCCACTGGCACCAGAAGTTTTTCCCCTAGCAATACCCGTAGGGGGGAGCGCCCCCCATGACCTCTGGAGTGGCGCCTGCCTGGCGCGGTATAAGGGGAGCTGCGCATTACCCCACCCTCAGTTCCTTCTTGCCAGACAACTCCAACAGAGGGGAAGGAGGGTGGGATGCAGAATAGACATGAGCAACACATCTCGAAGAACACCTGTTATGGAAAAGGTAACACTTTTTTCTTCGCGTGATCGCTCATGTATATTCCACAATAGGTGATTCCAAGGTATCTCTGTTGGAGATGGGTAGGAGTTCACAAGTTCCCAGGACGGAGAACAGCCCTGCCAAACCCGGCGTCATCCCTGGTTTGGGAGACGATCGCATAGTGCAAGGTGAACCGACGACCATGTGGCGGCCCTACAAATGTCCTGGATGGGGACGTGGGCCACAAAGGCAGCCGAAGAGACCTGTGCCCAGGTCGAGCGCACCCTCACAATGGGTTGCGGGGGGTGGGGGGGAGGAGGAGAACACCCTCCAGCTCATAACAGGAACGGATGCATGAAGTAATCCAATTGGAAAGCTGCTGAGTGGAAATCGGCTGGCTCCTCGCACGCTCAGCCAAGGCGACAGTTGCGAGGACTTTCTGAATGGCTTAGTCTGCTTGAGGTAGAAAGCCAGAGCCCGTCGCACGTTGAGCATGTGGAGGCAGCGTTCTTCACTGGATGCATGAGGCTGGGGCAGAGGACCAGTAGAAAAATGTCCTGACCTATGTAGTAGGCGGAGACCACCTTTGGGAGGAACGCGGGGTGTGGATGGAGCTGAACCTTGTCCTTATTAAAGACCGTGTACGGCGGTTCGGAGGTCAGGGCCCTGACGTGATAGCAACCAGGAAGGCCACCTTCCACAAGAGGTGAGACTAGGAGCATGTGGCCAGTAGTTCAAACGGGAGCCCTGTGAGATGAGCCAACACCAGGATTAGGTCCCACTGTGGAACCAGGAGTCTAGAATATGGGAAAAGACGGTCTAGACCCTTAAGGAACTGGCCAGTCATAGCATGGGAAAACACCGTGTGTCTTTGCACCGGTGGATGGAAGGCCGATAGGGCCGCCAGGTGCACCTTGATGGACGAGGACACCTGGCCCTGGGTCCTCAGGTGGAGGAGGTAATCAAGGATAAGTTGGATCGGGGCGGTCACCGGGGAGACACCCTGGTCTGCCGCCCACCAAATAAGAGCAGTGAGTGGAGGGCTATCTACTTTTGAGGAAGAGGCGCTGAACTTGCTCGGAGCATGTCCTTTCCTCTCCACCTAACCAATGAGCAGCCACACCATAAGGTGAAGACTTGCTAGGTTGGGATGGAGGAGGCGGCCCTGGTCCTGTGAGAGCAGGTCCGGGCGGAGCGGCAACGGCCACGGCCACAGCGGAGCTACTGCCAGGCCTGTGAAGGTCCCGTACCAATACTGCCTGGGCCACACCGGGGCAATCAAGAGAACTTGGGCCTTGCCCGACTTTATCTTTTCCAGAACCCTGCTGATAAAGAGAACAGGGGGAAGGCGTAGAGAAGCCAGCCTGACCAGGACAGGAGAAAGGTATTGTAGATAGCGCCCCTCCCCAGGTCCCCCCTGGAGCAGAACCAGGGACCTAGTCGTGAATAGGTCCAGCTGGGGACTTCCCCACCTTTGGAAGAGCAGGTGGGCCACTTCCAGGTGGAGGGACCACTCATGTTGTGAGGAGAAGTCCCTGCTCAAGCGATCCGTCCTCTCGTTGTGGGCGCCCAGTAAGTGGAAGGCCTTCAGGTGGATGTTGTGGGCTATACAGAAGTCCCTCAGCCTGAGGGCTTCAAAGCAGAGGAGCAGGCCTCGCCTTGCCTGTTGATACAGAACTTCGAGGGCGTGTTGTCTGTGAGGACCCTGGTTACCTTGCCCTCCAGGTGCGAGCGGAAGAGCATACATGCCAGCCCTACTGCTCTGAGCTCCCTGACGTTTATGTTTAGGGTCAGGTCCTGAGCCGACCACAGGCCTTGGGTATGAAAGCCCTTGGAGCATGTTGTTCGGGGTGGACCACCATCGCAGGGAGGTAATCACAGTATCCATCCTGTCCATGGCCTGGGAGAAATTCAAGGCCAAGCAGAGCTGGAGGGGCCTCATCCTGAGTCTGGCGTGACAGACCACGTAAGTGCATGCCGACATATGACCCAAAAGCTGCAGGCAAACCCTGACTGTTGTCACCGGGAACCTTGTGACCGGGTCGATGAGACCTTTCAGGGTCTTGAACCTGTCTGGCAGGAGGGAGGCCCTGGCCGACACTGCATCCAGGAGTGCCCCAATAAACTCTATGCATTGGACTGGGACTAACGTGGACTTGGTGTTGTTTACCAGTAGGCCCAAGGCGATGTATGTGGACAGGAGGAGCGCCACATGATCCCTCACCTGCGAACGGGAGGTGCCTTTGACAAGCCAATCATCCAGATAGGGAAATATCTGTACCCCCCGCTGCCCGAGATAGGCCGCTACCACCGACATGCATTTTGTAAACACTCTGGGGGCAGTGGACAGCCCAAATAGGAGTACCATAAATTGGTAATGATTCTGTCCCACCACAAAACAGAGGAAGCGCCTGTGCCCCTTGAATATGTGGATGCGTCCTGTAGATCGAGGGCAGTGTACCAATCCCCGGGATCCAGGGAGGGGATGATGAAGGCCAGGGAGACCATGTGGAACTTGAGCTTCACCATGTGCTGGTTCAGACCCCATAGGTCCAGTATGGGCCTGAGACCCCCTTTGGCCTTCGGGATGAGGAAATAACGGGAGTAGTACCCCTTGCCCATGAACTCCTCGGGCACCGCCTCTATCGCTCCTAGTCCTAGGAGCCACCCCACCTCCTGCTTGAGCAGAGCTTCGTGAGAGGGGTCTCCCAGGAGGGATGGGGGCGGTTGGGTGGGGAGGAGATAAAACTGGAGGGTGTAACCCTGGGAGATGGTGTTGAGGACCCACCTGTCCAAAGTGAGCCGAGACCATTCTGGAAGAAAAGCACACAACCGGTTGGAGAAGGGAAGCTTTATTGGTGTTGGATCCCTGATGAGGACTAGTGGGTTGCCCCCTAGCGTCCCATCAAAATCGCCTTTTCCCTTCCTGCTTGCCTTGGAAGGTCCAGGCTGGGGGGCAGGCCGAGACTGCCTGCGAGGGAGTCTCTTATAGCCCCGTTGCTTCTTCTGAGCAGCCTCGTACTTCAGGAGGGCGGCCGGGGTCGGAGTCTGCTGTGGCTTGAACTTAGGTTTTGCCAGAGCCGGGACATAGAGACCCAGGGTCTGGAGGGTCGTGCGGGTGTCCTTCATGCGATGCAGCCCTGTATCTGTTTCCTCTGCGAACGGAGCTTTCCCATTAAACGGGAGATCCTGCACGGAAGATTGCACCTTGCTGGAGAGCCCGGAGAGCAGGAGCCAGATGCAGTCTCAGGGACACCAGAGAGGCAATTAAACATGAGGCTGTGTCCGCAGCATCTGAGTTAGCCTGCAGGGAAGCCCAAGCTCCCGCTGCCCCTTCCTCCACCAGCGCCCGGAACTACTCCTTATCAAGCTCCCGGAGGGAGACCTCAAATTTAGGCAGGGAGCCCCACAGATTAAATTCATAGCAACCCCTGATGGTTTGCCACTCATAACTGGAAGCTCGAAGACTTAATATATTTTTCTTCCGAAAGATTCCAGCCTCCAAGAGTCTTTGTTCTTTGGGGTCGGGGCTGGCTGACCCTGTCGTTCACTTTGGTTGACCGACTCGACCACCAGGGAGTTGAGCGCCAGGTGGGTATATAGGTACTCATGTCCTTTAAGGGTACAAAGTACTTGCGTTCTGCCTTTTTTGATATGGGGCCCAATGAGGCTGGTGTTTGCCACAGGGCATTTGAAATATTAGCCACTCCTTCATGGAGCAGCAAGGCCACCCTACCCTATGCCAATGGGGACAACACGATGTACAGGGAGTCCGAGGGCTCCTCCATCTCCTCTGCCTGGAGGTGGAGGCTTGCTGCCACCCTCTTTAAGAGCTCTTGGTGGACCCTGAAGTCGTCCTGCGGGATAGAGGGAAGCGGGGCCACAATCGCCTCCTCCAGGCAGGGAAAAAAGGGCGGTGCGGTGGTTTGGGTGTCGGCCAGCACTAGAGGATCCACCACCTGGTTGGACTCCGGGCGCGGTACCGAGGATGAGCGTCTCACCGACTCCTTTGTCGGGGGTCTGGAGAGGGAGGCTGACGGTGCTTCCGAAGCTCCGACCACCAAGTGAGCTCCCACTGGGGCTGTGCTGGAGGCCACGGTGCCCACTGGTACCACTGGGCTGGCCACGATGCTCGGTGTCACTGCACCTGCTGTGGCACCGTGCGTCGTGGCTGCCGGGTTGGCCGGTCTGGCCCGTTGAAGTATGGCTACAAATGGAGACTGGGCTGGTGTAGGATCTGCTGCTGTCTCTCGACCAGGAGGAGTGGTGGCGCCGGGATTTGCGACGGTCACGGGACCGCAATCTGGAGATGGAGGACTGGTACCAATAGTAATAGCTGCTCCGCGAACGGCCTCGACGGGCAGACCCGCAACGGCGAGGCGACTGGCGCCCAGGGCTGCGGTGCCTTGGCGGAGGCTTGGAGCAGGAGCCCGAGCAGGAACGGCGTCAACGAGCGTGCCGTGACCTACTGCAGTACCCTCTCCGGGACCGAAGACAATGTCCGCTGCGGTCCTGTCGATATCTGCTCTCTGAGGAGGACCAGTGCCGTGAGTCCCAGCTGGAATGAACCCAGCCCGAGAGTCTGGTCGGCATCAAGGGTGATCCACGTGGACTCTGCTCCAAGTGGATGCTGGGCGGTGATCGGTATTGGGAATGTTCCCTCGACCAAGACCAGTACCGAGCCGGGGAGACTGCGGAGATCCCAGCGGGGGCTTGCCTCTGGAGCATGGGGCCGACATCGGGGGCGCTCCGGGCACCGGCATGGACAAGACATCCCAGGCTGCCTGGAAGGCTTCGGGCGTGGATGTCATGAGGACATCTGGAGAGGCCTGTTCCAAAGGGGCCAGGCTACTCTGCTCTATGTGAGTTGGAGGCCTAGGGCCTGGTAGAGATCGAGGACTGCCCGACACGAGCATACCCTCTGTCCCAGACTTCCCTTGGTGCCACTGCAAAGAGGGAGATTCCTTGGCCCTCTTGGCGTGCCCCGAGGAAGGGGACCGGTGCTGACTGGTCGATGGCACCGGCGGATCACTGCGTACCGAGATCACGGTGCCCGGTACCGGCTCGGAGTGGCGTGCTGGGGTTGGGATCAGCACCAACTCCATCAGAATGGCTAGGAGCCTAATGTCCCTTTCTCCAAGGCTTAAACGATTTGCAAATCTTGCACTCTCGCTGATATGGGTTTCTCCCAAGCAGCGCAGTCTGTGTGCGGGTTGCTTCTTGGCATAGAACGTTGACAAGAACTGCACAAGTTAAATCCCGGGGTTTGGGGCATGCCCCAGCCCGGGCTCACTGACTGACTAAACTAACTACAGGTACTAAATGAAAGAACAGTTCTGGGGACGAGCTACAGCAAAGCTGGAGGAGAGCAGTTCCGACGCACCTTCACTGAGGGCAAGAAGGAACTGAGGGTGGGGGGAGTGCGCAGCTCCCCTTATACCACGCCAGGGGGGCGCTCCCTCCTACAGGTACTGCTAGGGGAAAAACTTCCAGCACCGGTGCATGTGGCGAGCACGCACACCTATTGCGGAATACACATGAGCAATCACTCGAAGAAGTCGTCTGAGGTTTAAGATAAAGCACCATGATGCACACAACGATCCCAGCTACCATGGAGGCTATGGGGCAAGGAAGAACATATGCTGACTTCACACCAGGAGTCTTTCCCAGGAAGCTCCCCATAGTTTAGCTACTACGTAAGACGGTAAAATATCAAATTTGGAATTTCCTCTTTCCTAGGAGGGAAGAGAGCAACACCACTCTTATTTCTCCTCAACTTATCTTTTGTGGTTTGTCTGGCTTCTCAGTTTTGAATGCCCCCCTCTCACTCTCTTTCCTTACTATGTCTTGCCTGTACAGTTGCCCACAGAAGCAAATGATATTCTTGTAAATTTATATTTCCCTCTTCTCAATATGAATGTAGTAAAAAACTTACAAAAATGCCATTTCATTCTGATTCCACAATTTTTTTTTGTACTTTAGCAAAAGTAAAAATAATCTCCAAACATTTTGGAAATAGTTTTAGAAGATGACTAAGCAGACCTATACAAATACTTTCCCACATCACGGCTGGCTTTACCAAATCATTTTGCTATCTTGTGACTTACTGCCTACCTTAGAAGCCATACTTAAAACTCAATTCTCAGGCAGCAAAAGTCAGAAGTCTCAAGGTTAAAGTGTCTGTTGGAAATATTCATACAAATAAATGGCATTCAACAATACAGGGTAAATCATTTCTCTTACTTAAAAGATCTGGGTCCAGATTCTTTGCTGTACCAACTTTATGCTTTCTCTTAGGAGCTGCTCTAACATCCACCAGCTGGCAATAGTTGCCAAGGGACTGTTCGCCTGCTGAACATCACCATAGCACCTGCCACACCTCATCACACCACAGCCAACATGCATCTTGTACTGCAGCTATGAAGAGAGCAACATTCGAAGTCAGCTATGCCAACTCTATACCCACAGGGGACTCTCCTCTCCTTTTTTGGACGGGAGTGGAGGGATTAGAAGCAGATTCCACCCCCTCTGTACCACAAGAGAATCTGGCCACTAGATCAGGAATGGCAAGTTTGGGGTTTTATTTTTAAACTAAGAGTAAATACTTTCAAAATTTTGTAATTTCTGCCTGTTTCACTCTAATTGTCTGCCTCCTCCCCCCCCCCCAACCACACACACGCTTAACCCACTTCCTCCCTAAATACTTGGGCTCTGCATCTTTTCTTCTTCCCAGCCAAAACTCTGAATAATGACCAAGGACAGTTCTAATCTGTATATGTCTGATCATTTAAAATTAAGGTTTACTGGTAACTCTACACAGATTCCCAAACTATACAAAGAGCTGACTGGTCATAAGGTCTCTTAATTTCCAGTTACCAAGTTTCATTTAAGGAAACTTAGCATATTAAATGTTTCTCTATTATCACTTTTCCATGTGAACAACTACTACAGTTGCTACAGGATTTTGTGATCAGAAGGAAGTGAGAGATGTTCTGCATGATCTTGAATGGAGATCTAAAAAGCAGCAGGCACATTATTGTAAAAAAAAAAAAAAAAAAAAAAATCATCAAGTATAAGAACCCTGACCTGCTCTACATCATTCATTAGGTTGTCTTACCACTTCATCTTACATTCTGACCAATAAGTGAGAAATGAACAGGAGAAAAATTCAGCTCACACTGATGTAGCTGTGTTAGCTCTGTCAGGATAGCATAAGTAAAAGGTAATAAATGGCAGTCAGTAAACAGAAGGGACTCTCAAAATCTAAAAAAGTGTCATGACCTTGTTTAACAGACCTGATTCCTGAATGTCTTCGGAGTAGAAACATAGCTTAAAGCTCTTTTTATAGAGCTTCTTAATAGTAGCTTACTATTTCTCTCATATGTTCTGCACTCTCAGCAATTAATATGAAAAGTTTCCTTTAGTACAACACTGACACATTCCATTTAACAAACATGGACTTGTGTTAACAGCATAAACCAAATTGGTTGATTTGGTTTATTTCCTTGTGCTACTTCAGTGTAGCCAATGTAAATAACATGTACAGCTCAGAAAAATGACTAACTTCTGTTGCAGAAAAAGCAGATGAAGTTAACACTGTATGGATGCTATAGGGAATTTTTTGAAGTTATGCAATAGATTAAAAGCTATGAAGACATTTTAGAATCGTGAGAAATTGTCAGTTTTGTCCTGCACTACTACACATTTTTAAATTCACAACAGGAACTAGTTTGCAGTTTAGCCACTAAATTGTATGTCCAATAATCTCTCGAAATTGATAAATTTTCCCTTCCAAAATAATTGCAGCTAGATATTATACCATCATCCCATCTGGTGTTAGTAACCAACAGCAACTGAGCCTAACACTTAAAATAATAAATTCATCTCCTTATATGTACTACTAGGGATATGTCACCAAGAACAGGTTACACAAGATATTAAAGGCAAGGATGTTTCCCTGACAAGCTACAGAATCCCAACAGGAGATTTAGATGTGCAAATTTCAAATTCAATTCAAATGGCCAGAAGCATTTTTTGAACTTTCAGAACACTGGGTTCAGCAACAACAAGTAGTTTTCCTGCTAAAAAGCTTTATCTTCTCAAATACATACAGATAGAAGGGAGTCTGATTTTTGGCAAACTTTTCTATCCCACAAACCTTCAAGGTTTGGATGAACTGTTCCTGCAGGGAAAGCCTGAACTCTGCTCTATCTTGACCATTTAATTTAGAGGACAAATGCCGAAAGGAAAGAAACTTCATACTATAATTTATACCACTCCTTCAGACAATCTCAAAGTCCTGATCACATAGAGAGTTAACAGTAAATTGTGAAGCAGATTTCCCGTTTGAAGATCAGCAGGACTCCTATAGAAGTAAGAAAAAAACCCCAATCTTTTTTGTTTGTTTGTTTTTACTACAGCAACATCCAATTCTGAACTCAAACAAGTGAAGCAGGCCTACAGTATTTTCCACCTTGACGTCATGTCCCTAAAATCCTCTCTACTAAGATAGCTTCTTTTGTAGCAATTTTTTTTTGGTTCATTAGAGATTAAGTTATACTTATTTTAAATATTGTTTAAAACTTCAGTTGAAGTTTTAAGCACCATCAAGTATGATTTTTTATATCTGCTGAAGAACTGAGCCAATTCATATTCAATATATAGCATCAATTCAACACAGCAGGATTCATACGTACTCTATAGTACCACCACCATATATTTTAATCAGCTTAAATAAACCTGTATAGAGAGAAACCTTAGCTCCTGAACTACAGAATAGATACTTGTATTACCCAAATCACAATGATTTCAGCATAATGAACAAGTTAATTTAATGTTTTCATCTGGAGAGACAAGGCTAAGGAGTCATAGAAAGGGAGACAATAGTAAGGTAAAAGGAGACTAATGCATGGAAGGGGATTTGAGCAGCAGTAAAAAGAGTGGAGTATACATGCCATGAGTTGGAGATGTGATGGATAGTTTTTTAGATATAAAATAGGAGAGCATTTGGGGGTTGAAACAAATGTTATAGACAGTGGAATAAAATCAAGTCTAAGACACTAAAGGAGATAAAAGAGTTTCTCTCACACCTAGTTTCTAAATTTTAAATCAAAATGCTGTATTTCTTCAGAGGAGTCTAACTGCAGACAAAAGCAAGATCAACATTTCAACAAAATTAATGACAACGTGGCTGGTCACAACTTCCATCTAGTCAGCAAGATTGTCTTTATTTTGGCAGCAAACATTTAGTTTTAAAACTGTTTAATTCAAACAATGAAACTGATTGTTCAGTATGAATGATTAGTACAGTGGTTCTCAAACTATTGTACTGATGACCCCTTTCACATAGCAAGCCTCTGAGTGTAACCCCCCCCTTATAAATTAAAAACACTAGTTTATATATTAAACACCATTATAAATGCTGGAGGCAAAGTGGGGTTTGGGGTGGAGGCTGGCAGCTCGTGACCCCCCCACGCAATAACCTCGCGACCCCAAGGGGTCCCAACCCCCTTTTGAGAACCCCTGGATTAGTAGATATGCAGGTTTTGGCAGCATTCAACTCGTTAATAGAAACTGCCATAAGGGCACAGATATTAAAGATAATCATGTTCTATCTCCCCAGATTTTCCCCAATCGCAGAAATTATTGTGCCACTTCTGCTAATAATAATAAATAATAATCATCATCACGGAGTCTTGCCAATGCAGAATAGCTATTGCATTTCAGTAGCAGGGAAGGGAGATAAGAACACTTCTGTGATCCTTCATGGTAAAAGGCATTATATATAAATGTAAAGTTATTTGATTCAGCTATGTTGATTTGCTTATGCACTAAGCTAAAGAGAGACTTTTTTTTGCTTCTTTACATTTAAAAGCCTGGAAAGGTTCTCTTGCAAACCCTTTCTACACCTCAAGCTTTGTTTTTTTAGGTTAGAAATTCAGTTTTGTTAAAAATTCAACATCCTGCCTCTTAATCCCAGAGCTCAGATCCTTGCAGATCCTCATCGGGTGAGCGGGAGGGAAGAGGACTAGATGGACTTTCCTTAAGTTTATAAAAATAATTTTACGATCTTTTAGGTCATTCTTTAAGATAAGAATATTTTTATAATATTTGAAGATAAAACCAACATCCTGACTGTAGTGGCTTGTTTAGCTTTTTCTAACAAATCTAATTTAAATATTTTTATGGATAGCCTATCCAGTATATGAAACACACCCCTATTTATCATCATAGATTTTTAATAATTACGCTAAGTGTAATTTGCTAGGCTACAGCATATCATTGCTAGATTTGAATTCTCATACCAACCAGTAAGCATTAGCTTACTTTAGGAAATAGTTAAGTACAGTCTTTTTACTATTGATTTAAATGAATTCGCAGTGTAACAGTACTCCTTGGCATATCAGCAAAAAACTGTTGCTCAGAGGAGACAGCTATCTACCCATCAGAGACTGCTTTTACAATTTCTACTGACATATGACATCTTTTGTGGAGAGTGAAGGAGGAAAGAGTACGTCCCCAGACCTGTAAAACAGGTTACCATTCCAAATATCACTGGACAATTCCTTTTGACTTGTTGGCGGACAAAGAAAACAAATTAAAAAGATTGTAGGGAAAGTAACAAGCATATACCCAGAAACACCACCTACATCTACATTGTAATACAGTATCAAGCATCATACATGAAATGTGTGAGCTTTAATGTCCAGTTTATAAGTTACATCTTTTGTTAAGAAGAACTTGCATAAGCTTACATAAGAAATGCCAACAGGGGTTCTTAATTTAGACAGAAAAAAATTCCTATGTTTTCATAAAAACAAGCTCTGCAAGAATGCACTGAATCCAAAGTATTGACTAGTCAAATGCACTAAATGAAATCTGAATTTTAAAAAGTTAGTTGCTGAATATCCATCTGCATCTTTCATATCGAGAAGCCTGCAAGTGTTCGTATAGATTTTCATTCTGCCTTCTCTCCTTCTATTAGATTAAAAAAAACTCTACGTTGTCACTACTTTACCAATACAAATTTGAGTTCAGATCTGGCCAGATCTTAAACTAAATTGACAGGGTGTGGCCGTCCTTGAATAGGATGCTTCCATGTAAACTGATGTGCTGAAGTAGTGGTGGGGATTCAGCAGGTAGTACTCTGAACACCACAATATATTGCTGGATACACTGTGTAACTGGAGGTACAGTCATTACATCACGTAAAAACAAAATCCCTGACCACTTGATTACATTCTACCTAAAATTTCCTCTATGATTTTTATAGGATATGGCATTCTTTGCTTCCTGTACCAAACTATCATTTAATAAAGGCTTGTCTATACTTGAAAGTTAATTCAGATTAAGGTAGGTTGTGAATTTAAAGCATATCATTTGTTCTTTATTGTTATGAACTGACAGTGGACTCAATACCATACCAGACAAGAAAGATATGGTCCCTGCCTCCAAGCACTTACAATTTAACCGAACGCCACAAAATGCAATGGGTAATATATGATGGATAATATATCCAACATTGCTGTGTGCTACTAGACAGTAGCTGTATTTCACCACAGATGTGACTACCTTTTTTTTTTTTTAAATGGTGGATTGGAGGAAGGGTAATATTGAAGTCTAGTCAATTTCAAAAAATTAACTGGAAGTAGCTCCAGGTACTACACTTGCCAAAGTGTCCTCTTGCCATTTTGGGTGCTTTACAATCACACTGTTGGTTTTTTTGGTTTGTTTTTAACATTTTTTCCTCCTTGCTGCAGTGTGAAAATCCCATTCAAAAAGCAAATTTTACAGATTATGCAGGCAAAACAGTAGAACTGAATATACACAAAGGGCTGTCAAATACATAAACGAGTTGTTAGAATTTTTTTCAGCTATTGTAATTTTAGGTGTTACTTGTAAAAGCATTAGGTAGAAGTTTTCTGACCAAGGTGCAATTTTTAAGTTGACTTTGTCCCTTTAAAAAAACTGTGTGGAGTCAGCGTAAGTTTAATGTTTTTAAAAGTGCTTTATGCCCAACGTCCCAACCAACAGCCTTATTTAAAGCTTCTCTTCTCCCCTTCACTTTCTATTGCAGCTCTCATGAAGCACTCCCTCTTAGGGTAGGTCTATACTTACCTCTGGGTCCGGCAGTAAGCAATCGATCTTCTGGGTTCGATTTATCGCGTCTTGTCTAAACACGACAAATCGATCCCGGAAGTGCTTGCCGTCGACGCCAGTACTCCTGCTCCGTGAGAGGAGTACGCGGCGTCGACGGGGGAGCCTGCCTGCCACATCTGGACCTGCGGTAAGTTCGAACTAAGGTATTTCGACTTCAGCTACGTTAGTCACATAGCTGAAGTTGTGTATCTTAGTTCGAAGTGGGGGGTTGGTGTGGACCAGGCCATAATGCAACACTCAACCAATGTCTTGCTGAAATCATACACGTACCATTACATACCACTGCAGCCTGCATATGAAGTACGGTAAATCCCATTATTTTTAATGCAGTTTTGTATCCTATACAAATCATACAATTAAAACTTTACAGAACTAACACCCTGGCAATTAATGGGAGTTGCCTTTCATCTTTTAGTCAAGGTTCAGTGATATACAATAGTGAGTGTGGAATCATCAGCAGGGTGTATGCTGGCACATTAATTTAAACTAAAAGGAAGCTGGTTAACCTGGTGAGATTGCACTTCATTGACCTGAAATAGAAGAGAAAAAAAGTTAAATACTAGTATGCAGAATGTTCAGTCTCGTCAAGGAAACAGCCACTGAAATATTTCAATGAAGCAGAGAGTATTAAAATGATTCATTCACCAGTGGGCCTATTTTTGACGGATTTGCCCCATGTAATGCTGTATATAGCTAGTACTCATTAAGTTAATATGATCTGTAGCAAATAATTAGCTTTCCTAATTTTTAACATTTAGGAATTTATAGGTAAATTTATTCTGTGCATGTTTTACCACAACTGGTCAGTTTATGACTGCAGACAGTTCCAGCCCTAAGAATCACAGTTTTGACAGAGAACTCACAGTTCATGATATGTGAATATATAAATTTAAAAAATTCCAATATTTCATATTTGATTAATTTAGAAAGTTACACAAATTTTTAGACATATGGGTAATTTAATTCATTTTCTTGTATGTCTATGAAATAGTATATAAAAGACAAAGCAACTATCACAATTTTATAGTCTTTACATTAACATATATTGCAATGAATACAGTACTTTAACTATCATTCAGGGCAGACTACATTCCTGTAATACGGTATCTTCCACAAATAGATCATAAGAGGAACATGAATCAACAACATTTCCAAAGTCATGATTGTGTAAATTAAGAGCATTCATGGGGAGGAGCACGGGGAGGGTGTGTGTGTGTAAATCCTGATAATGCATAATGATCGAATTAACTGCACTACTAGACAGTAGTACTTACTACCATGCTATATTCATGCATAATCCATTATTATTGAAGATGCTAGATCAGGAAAATACATAGATACTTTTTTATGAAAAAACTCAGATTATGCTCTATACAACAAAGAGTATGCTATACAATGAATAAAGATTTAATGGTGCTCCTTGAGCCAGTACACGTAGTATGCTTATATCCTATAATCGTCTTAGACAGCTGAATACCTAGCGTAAAAAATTATATCCCCCTGGCATTCAGAAGGTGAAAAGGGCAAATAAAATTAATGGTAAACATGCTAGACAATCAGAGCCATCAACTTAAATTCCACCTGTAGTTTGCATGAAAGGACAGGAAAGTTTTCTTTAACTTCTGTAAACACAGAAAAATTAAAAGGAGTTAGTGAAAGTGTTTCAATTAACCATATTAGGGTTATAGATCTTTACCTGTTTCAGGCACTGAAAATAACTATTGTCACATTCTAAGATAATTACCATATCTTTGCCTTTTAGCTTATATTAAGTTTTCTGTGTATACTATTTTCCCCATTTTTCACAGGAAATGCTAAAGAACCTTGATTTGTATTTATATTTTTGTATATCATTTGCTATTGTAGAGTTACAGTTTTTATTAAATGAGTGCATCAATCTTAAAACAGTTCCAAACGGGCCCAAATGCATGCAGCAGCTGATCTCCTGAACAATACCTTCTGCCTAAGTCACACCACCATTGTACATCATTCATTTCAGAATTCCCCACCTTCAAAAAGAAACATAGTACATCCTTTCAACAACGAGACACTAGGAAAAAGGAGGACACATACACAAAGTTAAGAAAAAGTCTACAGTAGTCTCCTAAGGAGGCAGGAGAAATATAGACTATTTATTGAAACACCTCCCAGTACACACACCCAGTAAAATCACATATTACTCAGTAGCATCCTCGCTTTTCAACCAAAAATGTTGGTGGTCAAGCGTCTACAATCAATACTTTGAAACAGATTCTTCACCCTCTTCTGCAGTTAAGACAGGCAGAAACGACCACCATTTCCTTTCCTGGATGTTCCCCTGCCATGGAGAGTCCCCTGTAAGCATAGATTCTTGTATAACCAGCTCCTATGCATCTATCTCCTTATTTGCAGCTACTGGTGCAGTGGACATGTCAGATGCTACAGCAACACTAGACAGCGTGCAGCTGCACCGCTATAAGCTGTCTAGTATAGCTTCTCTAAGCCAACGGGAAAAAGCTCTCCCATCGACTTAATTAATCCACCTCCAACGAGTGGCAGTAGCTGTCCACATCAGCATTTAGGTCAGTGTAACTTATGTCACTGAGGGAAATGGCTTATTCACATCCCTAAGAGACATAAGTTATACCGACATAAATGGTAGTACAGACATGGCCAGAGGGATTGAGGAGGAGCAGTCTGAACATGTTGCATTCTGGCTCCCTGCAACTGGAATGTGTTCTCCAGGTAAACTGCCAACTTGATGGAAGTTAGAGCAATCTCAAGGCTCTGTCTTGGGCTCAGGCAGAGAATCAGGGAGCCGTAACTAATTCTCTCTTTAGCACTTTTCTGAACTATCCCGAGCAGCTGGCTGAAGATGAGGTGTCATCTTTTATTAGGTATTCCCCTAACCGCAAATAAAGCCAGTTGAACTATCCTGCTCTTCCTGAAGAGCCCACAGACCAACAGAAAGGGTAACAAGAAAGGTTCAGTAGCTGCTTAAACGGCTCCCAAGGAGTTGGTAAGCAACAGCCTCCCACCTCTTTCCCATAGTGCTGACAGAGCTGTTTAAAAGTTGCAAGGCAAACTATTTCAATTTGTAATCAAATACAAATTTTTCTTCTTAGTAGTTACCCTCAAAAGTCATACATGAATGCATGAAGATAAACTGAAGACTCAACATTTCAGAAATATTTAAGTAGCCAGACATAATAGATTCACTATATTAAGCATGAAATGTCTAAACTAACACCCCCATAGCATACAAAATGATTTGTGTGAATGCAGAATTAAGCACTGACATTAAGGAATAATTACTTAGGAATATTTAATCTCTTTACCACACACCTATTCCCTGCACAAATTAAGTAAACAACATTACATAAAGTACTAAATGAACCTTTATATAAACATATTTACTGAATTTATTCTTGAAATGGGAAAGTATCTTTACTGAGTGATTTGGCTATAAAATAGAACAAATCACAACTCCAGATTAAGATAGCTTTGCTATTAAAAACAATTTTATAGACAGTATGCCATGGCACAGGAAGAGACCAGGATGGAAGTATTATAAAGGTGCTTTCTAGTAAAGTAAGTTACAAGCTTGAAAGGATTAGATTTTTATCAGTAATGGTCAGAAAACACTGATTTCACCATACATATACACGCTGCCAAAAAATATCTCCATTGATGCTAGAAATTTACAGATAGGCAACATAAGAAAAATGCTGCTTAAGAACTTAAATATTGATTTAAAGATATTTGTTTTGTATATTTTGACCTGTAAAGTTGATAATTTATGTCTTAATGGTTATAAAGCTAACTTTTTGAATCTCTACTGTCATTAAATAATCATCAGACCCCCACCCACTGTCTGACATGATTTCCTGCAACTGTGAAAATTTAAATAGATAAAAATGCTTAAAAATAAACATCCATATCATCTGTCAAAATTATTTAAAAAAAAAAATCAAATTCTGGACTAGATGACCTCCTGAGGTCCCTTCCAACCCTGATATTCTATTATTGATAAACATTTTTGTTTTTCCTTCAGATATGCTAAGGATTTCTAAAGCACTTCCAGTTGCTAATGCTATCTGTTTCAGTACACAAATATGCTTCTATGATCACTTAACCACACACCCATTCATTCAACCCACACACTTTAAGAGAACCTGCTGATGTGGTGCCTGAACAGAGAAGTCACAAGACAACAACAGAGTGGAAATTTCCTCTCTTCCACCTCCTCTATTTGAGTAGCAAGCAGGATCTTATTTCCCTCTGAATAGAGGAGAGCTCATGTCAGAATCAGCGCCCTCTCCTGACAGGCAACCTGAGAGCACACCCCCTGCATGTACTGTGTGTTCCTACTCATGGAGTTTGTACCAGGCCGTGCATATGTCCAGCACTGCTCAATACCATGCTGAAATTTTTGTGGATTTTATAAGCACAGCTATTTAAATATTTCAACTGTATCAAAATTTTAGGAGCAGGTAAGGTGCTATCTGACGCCAAGAAATATACATTTCCCTTCAAGAGTTGAGTAGTTTAATACTTAACATTATTTATACACCACTTTAATATTATTTTTCCCCACTATTGTAGTTTAAGAACTTGGGAGAATAACGTCATTTCATCTCCCTCCCGTTCCAGCTCCCAGTGGAGGCAGTGGGAAAATTAAGGAGGGAATGAAAACACAGTCTTCCAAACGGTCATGTGGAGAAACTACTGATATCAGCCACATCTGTAAATGAAGATCTCAGAAAATTCGATCTAGGGCCAACCTTAAGCAACAGTAATGCAAGTTACAGATCCATCATTGCTACTTTCTAAAGCTGTGCAAACTGACAACTCAAAGACCTGACCTCTCCACCACCTCCAGCAGCAGCACCCCAGAGGCCACCTCATTCACCACTGACAGGTTAGAGCTCCCCACATTGTCATGCCAATAAGGAACATATGGGCGCATGACACGCGTGTGGCTGCAGTAATACCACAGAAGAGATCAGCGAGGAGGGAGATGGCCCCAGTCTTGGCATCGGGAGTTTGCAGCCGTAACCTGCTACAGTTGCGCCACCAGACTCCTCCTTCCTCCCCATCCCTCCGCAGCTGACACGGAGAAGGAGCCTGCTGAGCCTCACTGCAGCATTTACGCGGAGAGCGAATCAGCTGGGGACGTACTGAGAGATGCTTCCCTCAGCCCGCTGCCGTAGCGGCCCGACCACCAACCCGATCACCAGCCCGCCCCGAGCAAGACGAACAGGAAAGGCGGGGCGGGTGCCGCGGAACCAGCACGCGGGCTCCGAGATCCCCCCCGGCGCACTGTCAGATTCAGGCTATTTTTAGATCAGAACGCGGCGAAAGTAACGGCTTCCAGAGAACCGCCTCGTGGCTCCCCGCCGGCGGCCCCACCCCGGCAGAACTCCCCCCTCCCCCCAACGGCTCCTTCACCTCTTCACCCAACCGCCCCCGGCCCCTGGCCGGGACCCCCGCCAGTCCCTTACCCCAGCTCTTGGCCGTGCGCCCCAGAAACTCGCCGCTGCGCGGGTTGTACACGAACTGCCGCCACTCGGCCATGGTCTGGCTGAAAGGCTTCTTCTCCTCCTTGGACATGGCGGCGGGGCGAGGGCTGTGTGTGTCCGGACAGCAGAGACTCCCAGCTGAACTGCGGTAGCGCCTGCTCCGAGCCGCCAAGTAACAGTCCTCTTCCCCTCGCGCCAGGCGCCCGAGAGGCCGGGCTGGTCGCACGCAGCCGAGCTCCTCACTCCGCCCCCCGCTGCCGGGGCGGGGCCCGCATACGTCAGCGCACCCTTTCTCCGCCCGCGCTGGCTCAAAACCGCGCCTGCTGCCCCCTGGCGGCCAGGCAGAGAATAGCAGCTGGGGCGAGCTGGTCCGTAGAGCCCCGGCGTTCGAAGTGCACCCCAAAGAGCGACACGCTGGCTGGCTCGTGAGTCGCCTACAGCTCCCGTGTTCAGTGGTGCTGCTCTGACGGCACATAGCGTGGAGACCTTAGGCGCTGCCTTGCTTTACCCCGCCCAAGCGCGTGCACACAGCCCATGGATCCGGACATAGGGAAGGGCTGAGAGACCCAAGCACATGGTTGGCAGGGGAAGGGAAACAGAAACTGATTAGACATCAGATTTTTAAAGTGTGGCATTGAATCCGTGTTCAGGCACGTAAGTGACCTGGTTTTCACAGGAGCTGAGTCCAGGCAGGTCCCCTAAGTCACCAAGGGAGCTGTCGGTTGTCAGCATCCCTGAAGCTAAGAAGATTTAGCAGGTCTAATTGTTCCCTTAACTAGGACTGGGCTACCTCCTTGACTTCATTTATGTACTCAGTGACACCTATGCTGTGCACACCCACTAAGGGTATGTCTACACTACGAAATTAGTTCGAATTTATAGAAGCCGGTTTTATTGAAACCGGTTGTATACAGCCGATTGTGTGTGTCCACACATAAAATGCTCTAGGTGCTCTAGTCGGCAGACTGCGTCCACAGTACAAGGCTAGCGTCGACTTCCGGAGCATTGCACTATGGGTAGCTATCCCACAGCTATCCCACAGTTCCCGCAGTCTCCGCCGCCCCTTGGAATTCTGGGTTGAGATCCCAATGCCCGGATGATGCAAAACAGTGTCGCGGGCGGTTCTGGGTACATGTCGTCAGGCCCCTCCCTCCCCCGTCACAGCAACGGCAGACAATAGATTCGCGCCTTTTTACCTGGGTTACCTGGGTTACCTGTGCAGACAACATGGAGCCCGCTCAGCTCAGCTGAGCTCACCGTCACCATATGTCCTCTGGGTGCCGGCAGACGTGGGACTGCATTGCTACACAGCAGCAGCTGCTAACTGCCTTTTGGCGGTAGACAGTGCAGTAGACTGGTAGCCTTCATCAGCGATCTGGGTGCTGGCAGCCGTGGGGCTTGCCTTTTGGCAGTAAATGGTGTATTACGACTGTTAGCCGTCCTATTACAAGTCGGGTCATCGTACGTTAGCAGAGTCTTCCCTGAGCAGCCGATTGTGCAATAGGCCTGAAGACCATCGTCATACACCGCCCAATATTTGCTGCCAAGCACCCAGAAAGATGCCGAGGGCTATCAGTCACACTGCACCGTCGTCTTAAGATGTAAAAAATAGATTTGCTCTGTATTCATTTGCTTCCCCCTCCTTCCGTCAAATCAACAGCTTGCTAAACCCAGGGTTTTCAGTTTAATCTTTGGGGGGACCATTCTGTGTGACAGTTGTTTGTGTCTCTCCCTGATGCACAGCCACCGTTCTTGATTTTAATTCCCTGTGCCTGTACGCCATGTCGTCACTCGGCCCGCCCTCCCTCCTTCCCCTAGTCCGTCAGATACTACGTTTGCGCCACAGCTCAGAGAGCCGAGAAGCGGTTCACGCCTTTTCTTTGAATTCTGGGTTGAGATCCCAATGCCCGGATGATGCAAAACAGTGTCGCGGGCGGTTCTGGGTACATGTCATCAGGCCCCTCCCTCCCCCGTCACAGCAACGGCAGACAATAGATTCGCACCTTTTTACCTGGGTTACCTGTGCAGACAACATACCACAGCAAGCATGGAGCCCGCTCAGCTCAGCTGAGCTCACCATCACCATATGTCCTCTGGGTGCCGGCAGACGTGGGACTGCATTGCTACACAGCAGCAGCTGCTAACTGCCTTTTGGCGGTAGACGGTGTAGCATGAGTGATAGCCATGGGGCTGGCAGCCGTAGGGCTGCATTGCACCAGCCCCTTGCCAGGAGATGGTATATTGTGACTGGTATCCATCATCGTCGTACTGGAGTGGCTGTCAATCATGGCCACCTGGGCAGACATGCTACTGTTTCGATGATGATGGCTACCAGTCGTAATATACTATTTTCTGCCAATTGCCCAATATTGTCTGCTAAGCACCCAGAAGAGGCCGAGGGCGATGCTGGGTGCTGGCGGACGTGGGGCTGGCAGACGTGGGGCTGCATTGCTACACAGCAGTAGCCCCTTGCCTTTTGGCAGACGATGGTATATTATGACTGGTAACCGTCGTCATCATACTGGAGAGGCTATCACTCATGCTGCACCGTCGGCTGCCAGCTTAAGATGTAAAAAATAGATTTGTTCTGTATTCATTTGCTTCCCCTTCCTCCGTGAAATCAATGGCCTGCTAAGCCCAGGGTTTTCAGTTTAATCTTTGGGGGGACCATTCTGTGTGACAGTTGTTTGTGTTTCTCCCTGATGCACAGCCACCTTTCTTAATTTTAATTCCCTGTTCCTGTACCTGTACGCCATGTCGTCACTCGGCCCTCCCTCCCTCCCGCCCTCCCTCCTTCTCCTGGTCCATCAGATACTACTTTCGCGCCTTTTTTCTGACCAGGTGCCATAGCTAGCACTGGGATCATGGAGCCCGCTCAGATCACCGCGGCAATTATGAGCACTATGAACACCACGCGCATTGTCCTGGAGTATATGCAGAGCCAGGACATGCCAAGGCGAAACCCGGACCAGGCGAGGAGGCGATTGCAGCGCGGCGACGAGAGTGATGAGGAAATTGACATGGACATAGACCTCTCACAAGGCACAGGCCCCAGCAATGTGGAAATCATGGTGTCACTGGGGCAGGTTCATGCCGTGGAACGCCGATTCTGGGCCCGGGAAACAAGCACAGACTGGTGGGACCGCATCGTGTTGCAGGTGTGGGATGATTCCCAGTGGCTGCGGAACTTTCGCATGCGTAAGGGCACTTTCATGGAACTTTGTGACTTGCTTTCCCCTGCCCTGAAACGCCAGAATACCAGGATGAGAGCAGCCCTCACAGTTGAGAAGCGAGTGGCAATAGCCCTGTGGAAGCTTGTAACGCCAGACAGCTACCGGTCAGTCGGGAATCAATTTGGAGTGGGCAAATCTACGGTGGGGGCTGCTGTGATCCAATTTGCCAGGGCAATGAAAGACCTGGTGATAGCAAGGGTAGTGACTCTGGGCAACGTGCAGTCAATAGTGGATGGTTTTGCTGAAATGGGATTCCCAAACTGTGGCGGGGCCATAGACGGAACCCATATCCCTATCTTGTCACTGGAGCACCAAGCCACCGACTACGTAAACCGCAAGGGGTACTTTTCAATGCTGCTGCAAGCTCTGGTGGATCACAAGGGACGTTTCACCAACATCAACGTGGGATGGCCGGGAAAGGTACATGATGCTCGCGTCTTCACGAACTCTGCTCTGTTTCGAAAGCTGGAGGAAGGGACTTTCTTCCCGGACCAGAAAGTGACCATTGGGGATGTTGAAATGCCTATCGTGATCCTTGGGGACCCAGCCTACCCCTTAATGCCATGGCTCATGAAGCCGTACACAGGCAGCCTGGACAGTAGTCAGGACCTGTTCAACTACAGGCTGAGCAAGTGCCGAATGGTGGTGGAATGTGCATTTGGACGTTTAAAAGCGCGCTGGCGCAGCTTACTGACTCGCTCAGACCTCAGCGAAAAGAATATCCCCATTGTTATTGCTGCTTGCTGTGCGCTCCACAATATCTGTGAGAGTAAGGGGGAGACATTTATGGCGGGGTGGGAGGTTGAGGCAACTCGCCTGGCCGCTGATTCCGCGCAGCCAGACACCAGGGCGGTTAGAGGAGCACAGCAGGGCGCGGTGCGCATCAGAGAAGCTTTGAAAACGAGTTTTGTGACTGGCCAGGCTACTGTGTGAAACTTCTGTTTGTTTCTCCTTGATGAACCCTCCAAACCCCCCCCCCGACCCAGTTCACTCTACTTCCCTGTAAACCAACCACCCCACCCCACCCTCCCCTCCCGCTTGCAGAGGCAATAAAGTCATTGTTTTTTCACATTCATGCATTCTTTATTAGTTCCTCACAGAAGTAGGGGGATAATTGCCAAGGTAGCCTGGGATGGGTGGGGGAGGAGGGATGGAAAAGGACACACTGCATTTTAAAACTTTAACTCTTATTGAAGGCCAGCCTTCTGATGCTTGGGCGATCATCTGGGGTGGAGTGACTGGGTGGACGGAGGCCCCCCCACCGTGTTCTTGGGCGTCTTGGTGAGGAGGCTATGGAACTTGGGGAGGAGGGCTGTTGGTTACACAGGGGCTGTAGCGGCGGTCTCTGCTCCTGCTGCCTTTCCTGCAACTCAACCATACGCTCGAGCATATCAGTTTGATGCTCCAGCAGACGGAGCATTGCCTCTTGCCGTCTGTCTGCAAGCTGATGCCACCTATCGTCTTCAGCCCGCCACTTGCTCTGTTCATCCCGCGATTCAGCCCGCCACCTCTACTCTCGTTCATATTGGGCTTTTCTCATCTCCGACATTGACTGCCTCCACGCATTCTGCTGTGCTCTATCAGCGTGGGAGGACATCTGCAGCTCCGTGAACATATCGTCCCTCGTCCTCCGTTTTCTCTTTCTAATGTTCACGAGCCTCTGCGAAGGAGAAACATTTGCAGCTGGTGGAGGAGAAGGGAGAGGTGGTTAAAAAAGACACATTTTAGAGAACAATGGGTACACTCTTTCATTACAAGGTCGCATATTTCGGCTTGCAGGCAGCCATGGTAGGCCACAGTGTTTTGGCTTTTTTAACCTTCTTAACATGCGGGAAAGGTTGCAAACAGCAGCGCATTTCCCATATCAAGGATGAATTGGGTTGTCCATTTAAAATGGGGTTTCAATGTAAAAGGAGGGGCTGCGGTTTCCCGGTTAACATGCGGCACAAACACAAGTAAACCACCCCCCACACACACACACACACTCACACGATTCTCTGGGATGATCACTTCACCCCTCCCCCCACCGCGTGGTTAACAGCGGGGAACATTTCTGGTCAGAAGAGCAGGAACGGGCGCCTCTGAATGTCCCCTTAATAAAATCACCCCATTTCAACCAGGAGAGCTTTCTGGAGATGTCCCTGGAGGATTTCCGCTCCATCCCCATACACGTTAACAGACTTTTCCAGTAGATGTACTGGCTGCGATTGCCAGGGCAAATTAATCATTAAACACGCTTGCTTTTTTTTTTGTAATGTTTACAAATATTTACAAAGTTACACTCACCAGAGGTCTCCTGTGTGCCCTGAGGGTCTTGGGTGAGTTCGGGGGTTACTGGTTCCAGGTCCAGGGTGACAAACATATCCTGGCTGTTGGGGAAACCGGTTTCTCCGCTTCCTTGCTGCTGTGAGCTACCTACAGTACCTCCATCGTCATCTTCCTCGTTCCCCGAACCGTCTTCCCTGTGTGTTTCTCCAGTGAGAGAGTCATAGCACACAGTTGGGGTAGTGGTGGCTGCACCCCCTAGGATCGCATGCAGCTCCGCGTAGTAGCGGCAAGTTTGCGGCTCTGCCCCGGACCTTCTGTTTGCTTCTCTGGCTTTGTGGTAAGCTTGCCGTAGCTCCTTAATTTTCACGCGGCACTGCTGTGTGTCCCTGTTATGGCCTTGGTCCTTCATGGCCTTGGAGATCTTTTCTAATACTTTTCCATTTCTTTTACTGCTACGGAGTTCAGCTATCACTGCTTCATCTCCCCATATGGCGAGCAAATCCCGTACCTCCCGTTCGGTCCATGCTGGAGCTCTTTTGCGATTCTGGGACTCCATCACGGTTACCTGTGCTGATGAGCTCTGCGTGGTCACCTGTGCTCTCCACGCTGGGCAAACAGGAAATGAAATTCAAACATTCGCGGGTCTTTTCCTGTCTACCTGGTCAGTGCATCTGAGTTGAGAGTGCTGTCCAGAGCGGTCACAATGAAGCACTGTGGGATAGCTCCCGGAGGCCAATAACGTCAAATTCCGTCCACACTACCCCAATTCCGACCTGCAAAGGCCGGTTTTATGGCTAATCCCCTCGTCGGAGGTGGTGTAAAGAAACCGGTTTAAAGGACCCTTTAAGTCGAAAGAAAGGGCTTCGTTGTGTGGACGTGTCCAGGCTTAATTCGGTTTAACACTGCTAAAGTCGACCATAACCCGTAGTGTAGACCAGGCCTAAGGCTAATGGAGTTGGCACAGCTGTCATATAGGGCACAGTTTGGTCTGCAAAACCTCTTATTGTATAAATGTGGCAAATGGAAAAAACACAGCCTGACTCTGAGCCCAGGGGGAGTGAGGTTCAGCAGCTGGGGGG
Organism: Trachemys scripta elegans; assembly: GCF_013100865.1. Taxonomy (NCBI): domain Eukaryota; kingdom Metazoa; phylum Chordata; order Testudines; family Emydidae; genus Trachemys; species Trachemys scripta. Next base: position 71,885,800 of record NC_048306.1, on the reverse strand, counting down.
AGGGGTGAGGGAGTATTTTACTTACAAACTATCAGAGTTTACGCTAGGCATAAGTAGCAAACTAAGTAATTGCTTAGGGGTCCAAGCAGCTCAAGAGGACCACCTATTTGCTTTTGTAGTATGTGTTGGGGGGGGGGGGGGGGGGGAAATATTCCTGCGTAGGGCCCGCAATGGGCTAGCACTGCCTCTGAAATTGTACTAATTTGATATGGAACTCTGTGACAGACTGACCATGGGAACCACTATGCTATTTTAACAAAATCACTTTTCTGGATAGATCTGCACTTTAAGTGTCTGCACAGTACTGTATTCACTAATGTTGATTTATAATTAGTGATAAAGGAATAGAGCATGGTTTGATAGTGACACCTATCTCTGATATACTCCTTATCAGTTGATCTCAAAGTATCCCCTAATCTTTAATGTATTAAGGTTAGAGCTGGGGACCAGCACACTCGCCTCTCTGTTTGACTTGACCGTCATGGTGACTAATATTTTCAAAATGGCTGCATGAAGTTGGGCCCTGTAAATCCATATTTAGGGACGCAGATGGCCTGACTACTGCCTGTGATGTTCAACACTAAGACTTTCTCACCATGTGTTTCAGTTATTGAAAATATTAAAGACTTACTCCTTCTTTTCATTCCTAGTTCTGCAATCAGTGAATGACATATCACTGACTTCAGCTCAACAGATCAACTACCCAAACCTTCCATGGTGCTAGAGTTGAGGGGGCACAGTGGTGGCTGAGGTGATTACAACTCAAGGGAGCCTCTCCCCAGTTCCCCTAGCCGCTTCCCTTCACACATGCAAATAGTGGACCACACATATACCCAGCCTGTGTATGTAGATTGTGTAGTTTCCAGGATTTGGTGCAGGAGTGGTTAAATATTTGGAAAAACAAAGATACATTATACAATAAACCATCTTCCTAAAAAAAGATTAACATAATCAGTTTAAAAGAAGAGATTTCCATAAACTGTTTCTGCATAGCATGTCCCATTAGAAGTTTATTATATGTATAGGTTAATTTTTTTCATCCTATTTAATTTCTACCTATGTAATTTCTATATCTATGCAAACTCAGTCTATACAATGATGATACCATTTGCACAGGAGTGAGAAATAAAATCATGTTTCCTTCCAGTTTACTGAGGATAGTGTAGCATTGCAAGCAATAGAGAAAGAAGTCAGTGCTGAAACAAGGGCGAGGTGAGTGAGGCACTTGCCTCGGGTGCACAAAGGGGAGGGGCGCAATCACCGCCTCTCCACCTCCTCCCCTGAATGCTCTGCCCCTGCTTCTCCAAGCCCCTGCTTCCTGCGAATCAGCTGTTTGTGCAGGAAACCTGGGAGCACGGAGAAACAACCGGTGGCGCGCTTAGGCCCGCGGAGGTGGAGCAGAGGTGAGCTGGGGCGGGGCGAGCAGGGCCGGGTCTAACTTTTTTTTTTTGCTTAGGGCGGTGGCAAAAGAGTGAAGGGGGAGGCACAGCACAGCTGGAGGAGCAAGGTGGGGGCAGTGTGGCTGGAGGAGCGGGGGCATGGCGCGGCCGGAGGAGAGAGGTGCGAGGGTGGGTGGGAGCCAAGGGGGGAGCGCAGCATGGCCGCAATGTGGCTGGAGGAGCCAAGGGGGGGGGGGGGCGGCCGGAGGAGCCAAAGGGGTGTGTGTGTGTGCGCAGTTTTATATTCTTGCCTCGGGCGCAAAAATAACTAGTTATGGCTCTGAAAGAAGCATTCAGGTTTCTCATCCTAGCGGAGCCACTGATTCACTGTGTGATCTTGGATAAGTCAGTTGACTTCATTGTACCCATGTCAAGCCAGTTGGAAAACTGAGAAAGAATAACAGTCCAGTGAAAACCAAATGCTGCATCAGAGCTCTGCTTTCCTGGATAAACAAACTGGGTGAGGTGGTGTCCCTCTGCCCTTGGGACTATCCCCAGGGATCTGGCATTGTAAGTGCTTTTCAAAACCCAGGAGATATCATCAGGCTAGATCTTAGAATATGTTTTCTTTATTATAGTAATTGGCATACTGTATTTGAATACAATAAATTAGATCTTATATTTAACAGCAAACGTTTCAATGTCAACACAATTTTCACATTTTTTCAAGCATATGTTAATAGACATGTTTGCTTCAACCATCCTACCGCTCAGATTTTATGTTTTTTACATCATCTAATGGCATCCTTAATGAATGCTTGAGAGTCATAAGTTCCTATTAATAGCTCTTGTGAGCTTGCAAAAAAAATTTTTTAAATGATGTTGGTAGAAGATAACTTTATGTACTGTTCAGCAGAAAATTCACTGTACTGTATAAGCCATGTGAATAAATTATTCCATATCAAGATTTATTAATTTAACTGTTAAAGTATGGATTGTAATCTGGCTGGTGTTGGGGTATATTTTACTTCTTAATCTAAACAATATATTCTTTAAAATATAGAGTGCACCCAGATACCTTGTTGATAAGTTTTATTAATAATTCTATTATGATGCACCTAAGTGCATCTCATATACCAACTGACTAAACAGCTCTTGAGTACTGTTACTATTTAAAAGCATCTTAATAATAATTTGTATTTGTGGATAATATTGCCATTCAGCAAGAAACAGATCCTGTGAAATGTTAAACACCTTGAATTCCCATTGACTTCAAATGGAATTGAATTGGGGGGAGGGATAGCTCAGTGGTTTGAGTATTGGCCTGCTAAATCCAAGGTTGAGCTCAATCCTTGAGGGGGCCATTTAGGGAACTGGAGTAAAAATCTGTCTGGGGATTGGTCCTGCTTTGAGCAGGGGGTTGGACTAGATAACCTCCTGAGGTCCCTGAGAGTGCTCAGCATCTTTCAGGAATAGGCCTTAATGTAGCTGTTCGTAGGTTTATTCTTACGCAAATGGGATACCCCTACATTCAGAAAAGTACTGAAATATTCATAAAGAAGCTCACTTCTCTAATAATTTGAGGTAACATGAAACTGACTGAATCATTGTGTTTAGAAATCAGTCTCCCTTCCCCAAATGATTGTGACAGAGGAAGAATATGAGAACTTCTGAAAATAGAAAATGTCAGGCTTTCCCCAAAGCCTGAAAGCACCACCATACTTTCATTGTCTGTTTCACCTTTAATTCGGTATAAAATATTGCACTACTTTTATGGAAAACTTATAGAATTTAGTAGAAAATTATAAAATTATATAGCCAGGGTAATCATCCTACTGCATTTAAGAGAGAATTATACCTCTTCCTGGATAACTATAGAATGGTTAAAAAAAAAAAAACCACACACATAGAAAGGATTTGATCCTCTATTCAATTTTATAATATTTTTCTATAAGGACACAAAACTAAATAAACAATCTACATGATTTTAAAATTACATTTACTAACTTTGTCTGCTTCAGTGTCAATACTTATGAAAGACTGAAAAAGGGGGATCTTTCATTCCATCTTGGAAGGAGGCTTGCTACCAATGCCTCTTAAACATCTTTATATCATTACAAAAAGAATATGATCTCAACATGTGGACATTGAGATACTTTATATTTTTCCAAATCAGTTCACCACAGCTCCCAGAGCCTGATTAACTTTTTGTGGGCCCGGCTCCAAACATATTTGTGGGCCCCCCTGGGGAATGATTGTAAAAGGAGCCAGGGGCAAAAGTACAGTGGGGCAGGAGCTAGGTCCTGGAGCAAGGGAGGGACCAGAGGTAAACTGCAAGCACAGCAGGGCTGGGGAGGGGGTAAACAGGATCCCCCTCCCAGTCCTGCCCACAGAAAGCGGGTACCTACCTTCTCCCTGGTTCTAGCCCATTCTCTTAGTCTCTCTGTGCACCGAGCTGCCCCTCCTCCAGTGTGACAAAGTGGGAATGTTCTTAATGTTTTTTTTCTAAATACTGTGTGGGTGTCTCAGTTTCCCCCATGCATTTCTTAAGTATCTAGGTGGTGGGATAAGGGTGTGTGATTGTTGCAGAGCCCTAGGCAGGTGTGATGCTGTCTGCACAGAGAATGGCTGACACTCTGTCTCCTGGCAACTGATGGCCTGAGCCCCTCCCCTGCAAGGTGCCAACTGAAGGTGTTGGAGAACAAAGATCAGGTGGCCTCCTGGCCCAGAAAAGAGAGAAAGGACAGAGGATGGGCTGGAGGGGGTTGCAGTTTGGAGCTGGCTGGGAAAATGGAGGGAGGCCCAGCACTGGTGTCTGGGGTACCTATCCCACAAGACAGACCTGACTGAGGGGTCCTGTTTTCCATACCTACAAGCAGGAGTGCTGCCAGCTTTTCTGCTGCCCTAGGCAGCAGAAGGTCCCGCCCCAAAATGCCGCCCCCCCACAGAGGCAGTGGAAGGTCCCGCCGCCAAAATACCACCGCGGTTGCTGCCCCCCAAATTGTAGTGCCCTAGGCGACCGCTTAAGTCACCTAATGGGTTGTGCTGGCCCTGCCTACAAGCTCTGCTTTGACTGTGTTCCTGTCGTCTAATAAACCTGTTTTACTGGCTGGCTGAGAGTCACGGTGAATCGCAGAAAGTGGGGGGTACAGGACCCTGACTCCCCCACACTCTGTGACATCCAGCAGCAGCAGGACAGGTTCTCTTCCAGCCCTCTGGGGTGGGTGTTGGGAGTGGGAAGAGCTGAGGGTAATATGGTTACTCCTATAACTGGACTTTTAGTTTCTAGTCAGCACTGCTAACCGGACACCCAGGTCCCATTTTCTACTGGAGTTTCCAGTCTAAAACTGGATACCTGGCAACTGGGGTGCCAGAAAAGCCTGAGCGGGGGGGGAGGAGGGGCAAACAAACAATAATTCTTAAAAGTGAGAGGGCTAAGTCTTAAGCAGTGGGAAGCAAGTGGTAGGTGGGCTAGGGAGTGGAGAGGTGCTAGTAGGCAGGGCCACGTCTGCTGTACTGCCCAGGTAGGTTAGAGAGTGGGGATCAGCTGATACAGTATCCCCAGCCCAGGTGACATGACAGCCAGTGATGGATTTAGAGTAAGTGGGGCTCCCCAGTCCTGTGCTCAGCTTCATTTTTGGGGGCCCTCCTTGGGACCCAGCCAAGAAAAAGAACATTCTCTCTTATCTCCCCCGGCCCCTGTTTTTCATTCTTTTTTTCTTCATCCTCCTCCTATAAGTAATAGCAAGTAAATGAAAATAAAGTGAGGTACCTTGATTGTTCTTGTAGTCCAACATATTTCCACAGACTACTTGAAAATTGCAGAGAGTCTCAACAGACCACTTAATGATCTTTCCAAATATTGTAAAAAAAAGTTGGGGTGTGGGGTCTGGCCAGGAGTTAGGGTGAGGGAGGGGGCTCAGGGTTGGGGCAGGAGGTTGGGGTGTGGAGCGCTTACCTGGGGCAGCTCTTGTTTGGTGCTAAGGGTGCAGGTGGGAAGAGGGGGTGCTGGAGCTCCTGTTTGGTGCTCAGGATGGGGGTGGAGATGTGGGGGGGGTTCAGGAGTCAGGTCATGGGGTGGGGGGCCTGGGGGCCAGGGGTTTGTGAGGGGATGCAGGGGTCAGGGTGTGAGTGAGGGGTGTAGGGGTCAGGGTGGGCAGAGGGCTGGGGTCGTGGGGGGTGCTCAAAGCAGGGGGCTGGAGCGGGGTATGCCCCGATTCCTGCTTTGAGCAGGGGGTTGGACTAGATGACCTCCTGAGGTCCCTTCCAACCCAGATATTCTATGAGTCTATGATTCCAGCCCCTTCCCAAGGCCACGCCCCCACCTCTTCTCCTCCTCAGAGTGGCGAGCGTGCTGAGGCTCTGCTCTTCCCCCTCCCTCCTGCCGGCAAGCAGCTGATTGGTGGGGAGGGGGGGAGGGAATCTAGCACACTGTGGAAAGAGGCGGGGGAGGAGCTTGGTTATAGGGTGACCAGATGAGAGGAAGAAAATATCGGGACACATGGGTGGGTCGCTAGTGGAGGAAAAAAAGAAAAAAAAAAAAAAACAGGAGTGCAAAATATTGGGACAAATTGCGTCCTGCCCGAACATCGGTCGGGATGTGGGACAAACGCCTAAATATTGGGACAGTCCCAATTTTATCAGGACGTCTGGTCACCCTACTTGGCTGCAGCAGGTGTTGGCAGCACTAAGCTTCTGCCCCCATGGGGGGGGCAGAAAAGAGTGGGCTGGGCCCCCTTTGGACCGTGGGCCCGGTGCCATGGTAAATCCGGTACTAGCTCCATGGACAAGATGCTATCCTTTGGCGGGGGGAGGAGGGGAGGAGGAGGGAGTGCGTGCGTGCGTGCGTAAGCTGAAAATTTTAGCTGACCTCTACATGCATTAAGGACAGCAGCAGTTCTACCAGATGATGTCTTTTCACAATCACTAACGTAACCCTACCATAGGGGCCACAGGGAGATTCTGGTGCTGCCCCTAATCTAGAGGGAGGAGTCCTTCTTTTCACGGTCCTCAGAGAAGCCCCCCATGCCAAGGTAGACTGTTCAAGCTTGGGACAGAGGAAGGTTCACAGTAATAATATCAGAGAAGAGTAACTCTTACTGGCTGTGCAGCCATGGCAGAAGACTAGAGGCAGGCCGATCTAAAACAGGGTGGTATGATCCAAAAATAGGGAATGGCCAAGCACAGTAGGCAGAGAGCTCATGTCCTTACTGCTGTATATGCTATGAAGAAGTGTTCCTAAGTCCATTATAAGCTCCAAAAACCTGTACAAGGAAATATCTGTCTTAAATTTGATAACAAAATGCAACTATCCCGATTTGCCCCTCAAGCAATTATTAATTGGTTGAGATGGATCTTGAGGAGAGCGGAATTTTTTTTTTTATTGTTAATAATTAAGCAGCACTAATTGCCATTATAGAGTTAAATCAGTTCCCTAGGTGAATTCCAGGTAAGGCAACTATGGTGTACTCCAATTAAGCAGAGTATACTGTATTTTAAAACACGCTTTGTTATGGTTTTCAGTTTCAAACCTTCATATCACAAGAAGGTACCCGATTCATTACCCTTAAAATTCAAATGACAGAATAACACTGTATAGTTCTGGGTCCAACTCACCTTTTCACCGTACACTTTCTAGATATATAAATAAGCCCTTGAAATGGACTTAAGGAGATTCATGGGTAAGTCTGTAAATTAAAAGTAAGTGATGAATTGCTGCTGATGTATAATGAACAATCAGTAATTCTGAGTAGCAATTACTGGCCAGACCTTGGATCTGAAAACCTCTGTACTTTAAGAAAGTTCAGACCTGAATCTAAACTTTGCCATTGGCCTCATTTCTATAATAGAAAGGATAACAAAACTCCAAATTAAAAACCTTGCCTCTGAACTTTAGGAAACATTATCTTGATCCATTCATCTCAATTTAAGTTCATCTCGGTTTCCTGCATGGCATTTAACTAGAACTGCAGATACTTCCAAATAGATCATATCTGTCAGGTTTCCTGGGACAATCTCTTAATAAAATTTTAGTGGGCAGATTTATTACATTACAAGTAAAATATGTAGAAAAATATACAGTTCCATTTCTATTGTTTTTTTTTTAAAAAGAAATGCAATATATATTTATACTGCATTCCTGACAAGAAAAATTGTAATTCTTGAAATCAGTTTACCATTTTTCTTCAGCTACATGAATACCTGTCTTTTTCTGTATTACATACACTTTTAATACTACTTATATTATAGAAATAAGAGGATTTTTAGGTACTACAGGGATAAGTGCCTGTGATGGGGCAGCACCGCCCCGCACCAGCTCAAGTAGAGTCAGGCCGGAAGCACTGACAGCAGAAGTCCTGCCCCGGCCCTACTGGGCATGCTCCAAGTGCTCTGGGAGTATGAAAGGAGGAAGCCCAGTTCAGTCTGAGCTGGCGGCCGCAGGGGAAGGACCTGACTGGGAAGCTCCTGTGGAGGACCAGCCACCGCCTGCAGAGGTGCTGGGGACTGAAGCCTCTCCAGGCCAGCTCGAAGCCCTACTACAGGAGAAATCCAGCGAGGCGACTGACCCGGAGGCCCTCAGGGAACCTAGAGACTCGTGGGAAACCTCCACACTAAAGCCGGTAGGAAGCGACCTGGGGGTGGGGGGCAGTGACGGACTGGTACCTTGCCCCGGCAAGCCTCAGCGTCTTTCGGTAGGACCCCCCCTGCTGAGCCAGGGGTAAGGTCCTACGCTGCGGTTAAGGCCGGAGGCTGGGACCCAGTGGAGTGAGAGAGTCTCTGGCCACTAGGCCACATTGCCCCACAACCAGGGGCGATTCTATGGACTCTGGCCACTAGGCTGTATTGCCTGGCAGCCAGGGGTGGTTCTATGGACTCTGGCCACTAGGCTGTATTGCCTGGTAACCGGAGGCACAAACACTCACATGTGGTGGAGAATGCGGGCAAGGATTTGGGCCTGTTGAAAAGTTCGGGGGAAGGGAGTTAAACCATAGGAACCCCATCAATACTCAAGATGGAGACGGAGAAGCTCCTAAAATGGATGCTGGAAAGGCAGCAAGAGCAGGCAGCCCAATAACAGCAGGTGCAGATGATGCAGCAGATGGCCAGCCAGCAGCAGCTACTGATAACCTAGCATCAAGAGCACCAGCAACAGCTCCTCCGGGAATTAGCGGTCCAGCAGCAGGCGCAACAAGAATGCCTGGTTCAGCAGATGGCCACACTATTACGTCTGGCAGTAGCCGCAGCCGCCATACCTGCTGGGACCGGACCTAGGGAGCCTTTAGGGGAACTGCCAGTACACCCCACTAAGATGGGGACAGAAGATGAACCAGAAGCGTTCTTAGTGACGTTCGAATGGCTGGCGACTGCCGCCAGGTGGCCCCCAGAGCACTGGACCACCCTACTAGTCCCCTATCTGACGGGACAGGCCCAGGCCGCCTACCGTAGCCTCAATCCCCAGGAGGCCCTAGAATACCCCCGGGTGAAGGCGGCCATATTGGACCATACCGGCATTAGCCCAGAGACCTATCACCAGCGCCTCTGCAAAGAACAGTATCCCTTGGGGGCCTGGCCTCGGGCAGTGACCCAACAGATATGAGACCACTGTTGGAAGTGGCTGAACCCGGAGGGCTTGACCGGACCCTAGGTAGCAGAGATGGTGGCACTGGAGCAGTTCACCCAAATCCTACCCCCAGGAGGAAGGGCCTGGGTACGCCAACATCGACTGGCAACCTTGTCAGCGGCAGTGGCCTTGATGGAGGACTACTTGTCCGCTGAGGGGGCCGAGGCACCACCCCAGATAGCAGGGAATTCTGGTCGAAGGGGTAGGCTAGGCAAAGTAAGTCCCGAGGGGAAGAGGGCCCAGGAACACCTCCAAAACTCCCCAGCCCCGAGCCCAGACACCAGGCCACCCGGGTACTGACCTGAAATGACCAACAACCCCGAGAGCGAGGGAGCCCACCCAGTGGAGGCCCTGGACCCGCCAAGGCCTGAGAGGGGTGCTGGGAGTGCAGACAAGAAGGGCATTTTTGGTGGGATTGCCCATTTAGGGACTGCAATTATGGACAAGCCTGGGTCGCTAGACGAAGGGCCCGGAAGAGCTCGTGGTCTCTGTCTGGGTTGAGGGGATCCCCATGAAAGCCCTCGTGGACTCTGGGTGCAGTCAGACCCTCATACAGGAGGGGCTGGTCCCAGGCCTCAAACTCTCTGGCACCCAGATCCACTTACAATGTGTACATGGGGCCATCCGCCCCTACCCCACAGCCTGGGTGAAGATAGAAGTCTCCCGCCGGGAGGGGAACCTCCGTGTGGGCATGGCCTCCCAGGTTAGCCTACCCGGTAGTATTGGGATGAGACTGGCCAGGCTTCGGGGAGATTCTCTGGAAGTATCAACCGTCTGACCCATGGATGGATGGGACTAGGCCACCCCGAGTGGGGCTGCTCGGACGCATGCCACGGGTCGACCCCGGAGGAGGGACATCGGCGACGGGGATTCCCCCGCAAATGCCCCCCCCCCGCATGTAAGGCCCCTATCAGTGGAGGATGCACAAACAGAACTGGAGCGGGACGTGGACTTCGTGCAGGAACAGAGAGAGGACCCGACCCTAAGTAGGGCCTGGGAACAGGCCACCAGTCCTGGTCCCGATGAAGGCCCAACCCCAAGGTCCTCACAGGGCCCCTGCTTTGAGATATAGCAGGATCGCCTATATCGGGTAGTGCAGCAACCACAGACCCAGGACACTTTCCAGCAGCTCTTGGTTCCCAGGAGGATGCGACGAAGCCTCCTCCAACTATCCCATGCTAACCCCTGGGCTGGGCGCCTGCGGGCAGAAAAAGACCCTCCAGAGAATAGCTTGCCGGTTCTTCTGGCCTGGCATACACTGGGAGGTTCAGAACTACTGTGCGTCCTGCCCAGAATGCCAGCTGGCAAGACCAAAAGGTGTATCCTGGGCACCCCTGATACCTATGCCAGTCGTCGGTGTGCCCTTTGAACAAATTGGGATGGATCTAGTCGGCCCCCTTGAAAGGAGCAAGACGGGAACCGCTTCATCCTAGTGGTTGTGGATTACACAACACTGTTACCCTAAAGCCGTGCCCCTGCGAGCGGTGACTGCGCAAGCAATCGCTACTGAACTAGTGAAGATTTTTGCCAGGGTTAGGATACCTGCGGAAATCTTGATGGACCAGGGCACGAACGTGTCCTCTAAACTGATAGATGAACTGTGTCGCCTCCTCCACATACGAACGCTCTGGATGTCAGTTTATCATCCCCAGACAGACGGCCTAGTGGAACGCTTCAATAGCACCCTGAAGTCCATGCTACGGAAGTTCATGGAGGAGGACCCTACGCATTGGGATACTCTGCCAGCCCTGCTGTTCACCATAAGGGAGGTCCCCCAGGCCTCGACAGGGTTCGCACTCTTTGAACTCTTGTATGGCCCGCAGCCCAGGGGGATCCTGGGCCTCCTGAAGGAGGAGTGGGAAGCCCAGGAGTTCTCAGGACCACCCAGTATGTGTTACAACTCCGAGAACAGCTCCAAACACTAGGGGCCTTTGCCCAGGAAAACCTGATGCAGGCCCAAGAACATCTCTCTAAATGAGGAACTAGGGCGTGGAGTTTTGCCCCAGGGGTTCGGGTGTTGCTTTTGTCGAAACTTCTGGCCAAATGGCAGGGACCCTACAAGGTAGTCCGGCGAGTTGGGTCACTAGACTATGATGCTTCGTGCCAGATTTTGCATCCATAGCCACCCCCCTAATTGGGCCTGACAAAGAACTCACAGCCTTGACAAGTGCAGTGGTCGGACCAGTGCAAGGGAGCCTTCGAAACCCTGCAAGAACCAGTCCTGCAACACCCAGACTTCTCAAAGGACTTCAAACAGGTGCCTGGGAGGTAGGCTTGGGGGCCGTACTCTCCCAGGAATCAGACGGGGAAGAACACCTGATACTGTATCTGAGTCATAAACTGTTCCCTCGGGAACAATGTTATTCCACAATAGAGAAAAAGGCCCTGGCGGTGAGATGGGCCATCGATGCCATACGTTACTATCTGCTGGGGAATAACTTCAGGTTGATCACAGACCATGCCCCCCGTACGGTGGATGCATAGTATGAAGGACACAAACCCCCGATTATGCGATGGTACCTCTCCCTTCAACCCCATGACTTCTGCGTGTTTCATCGCCCGAGTAAGTCCCACACTAACGCAGATTTCTTCTCTAGAAAGAGTGAGGGGGAAGAGGAGGCGGACCAATCCGAAGGATCCTTCTTAAGGGGGAGGTTGTGTGAGGGGGCAGCACCACCCCGCACCAGCTCCAGTAGTGTCACGCTGGAAGCACGGATGGCGGAAGTCCCGCCCCATCCCTACTGGGCATGCTCCAAGTACTCTGGGAGTATAAAAGGAGGGAGCCCAGTTCAGTCAGGGCTGGTGGCTGCAGGGGAAGGACCTGACCGGGAAGCTCCTGCAGAGGACCAGCCACTGCCTGTGGAGGTGCCGGGGACTGAAGCCTCTCCAGGCCAGCTCAAATCCCTACTACAGGAGGAATCTGGTGAGGTGATTGACCCAGAGCCCAGCAGGGAACCTAGGGACTCATGGGAGATCTCTACGCTAAAGCCGGTAGGAAGCGACCCGGGGGGAGGTGTGACGGACTGGTACCTTGCCCCTGGCAAGCCTCAGCGTGTTTCGGTAGGACCCCCCCGCTGAGCCAGGGGTAAGGCCCTATGCTGCAGTTAAGGCCGGAGGCTGGGACCCGGTGGAGTGGGAGAGTCTCTGGCCACTAGGCCATGCTGCCCTGCAGCCAGGGGTGAATCTATGGACTCTGGCCACTAGGCCATATTGCCCAGTAACTGGAAGTCAAATGCTCAGTGCCTAAGAGAAAAATAAATTTAATTAGATTTTAAATTATCCTAAACCCTGGAAATAAAACAAAGGTCTTTTGATTATTCTAATATTGTCCACCCTGTAGAACAGAAATTTTTGTTAAGATTAGAAGACAATCTATAATGTGTAAACACTGAAGTCAGGCTTACATTGTAGCTTTGTTTCAAGAACTGGAAAAAAAACAAAATCCCATTGTGACATAAGTGGTTTGCAACTTCTGGACTATTTGCTTTCCATTTCCTGAATTATACATAATAGTCTGTCCTGAATACTTACCAGGTTAGCTTACAATTATCTTAATACAAAATATTCTTCTCATGTTACTCACCTCACGATCCCCATGTTTCTATGCAATTTGAACCAAATTATGTTTTAATTCATACCTCTCCTCTAATTTTTGTATTATATATTCTAGAAAGTCTTGCTGAAATCTAGGAAATACAAAGAATTTCCTTATTTGAAGTCATGGCTGACATTCGTGCAGAACATACGTGACCCTTTTTTATAGTGTGTATACAATTCTAAATAAGTTTTCAAAAGACAATGATATACCTAACATATGGTTTTCTATTTCATAAATTTCTCTCATTTCCAAGAGGGGTTTCTACTGAGCACAAATAAATACCTCTACCCCGATAGAACACTATCCGATAACACGAATTTGGGGTTTTACCTATAACACGTTAAGATTTTTGGCTCCTGAGGACCGCATTATCAGCGTAGAGGACTGACTCTGAGGCAGCAGAAATGCCTTTGAAAAAAGTCCTCAATAGATCATTCAGAACAGTACATGTAAAGGACGAACCCATAATCATACAGGCTTTTGTGATTAAAGAAGATACCAAATTCAAGAAAGTATTTGCAATACGTGTAGTTATAGCATCTCAAAGCTGCTCACGGGAGTCAAATAGAAATAAAGTGGCCTAGAACACCTCCAGAAAAATCTGGAGATTGTTGCAGTCATGGAAAATAGTGATGAGAGATTAAATAGTTCAGGAGCATCATCATGCTACTTTCTAAATTAGAATGGGCTAAATCCTGCAGTCTTTACTCAGGTAAAATTCCCATTAATTTCAGTGGAAGTTGAGGACCTAACACTGTTTCTTCCTGAGCACGTGGAAGGTTTTAAATGCATCCTCATAAATGATAGGGAGAAGCAGGTCACAAGAGTAGCAAGAAGAGACTGTATAGATGAGAATATTACAGAGTGAGGGACTTGCCTTCCTTTCGAAGGCTTGGTCTACACTATGCAGCTTTTAGTGACACGGCTGTGCCACTAGAGCTGTGCCGCTAAAAGGCACACAGTGCTGCAGTTGTTTGTCAGCAGGAGAGCTCTACCACCAACAAAAAACTTCCACCCCCAACCAGTGGCAGTATCTTTGTCTGCAGGAGAGCAATCCTGCCTACAAAGCGTTGTTCACACTGGCCCTTTTCCTCGACAAAACTTTTGTCTTTCAGGGTGTGTGTGTGTGGGGGGGGGGGGGGAGAAGAGGTTAAATCACCTCTGAATGACAACAGTTTTGTCGTTCACTTGTCAGTGTAGACAAAACCTAAGAAACCTTATTTGCTCTGTTTGGTCCCAACCAACCACATCATGTTTAGTTTAAACTTGCAGTCACTGGGACCACTCATGCATTTAAAATTAAGCAGGTGTTTAATGCTTTGCTGGATCAAGGCCGTGACTGGTTCGGTCACAGAGACCCCCTTGGGACTGTCACCTGATATGCTGAGACTATCTGAGCTGGTTTTCTCTGCCAGTTTGGGCCTTCAGAACCCTGTCTTGTTGAGCCAGGTATGCTAATCTGCTGCAATACAGACCCAGGGTCTGAACCACACCCCCAAAGCTGCAGATTTAACTGAAAATGGTTTAGCAAGTGTTCCTGTCTCTAGCACAAGCTCCCAATTGGATCCAAATCCCAAATGAATCCGTTTTACTCTATATAAAGCTTATACAGGGTAAACTCAAATTGTCTGCCCTCTATAACACTGATATGCACAGCTGTTTGCTCCCCCGGGTATTAATTACTTACTCTGGGTTAATTAATATGCAAAAGTGATTTTATTAAGTATAAAAAGTAGGATTTAAGTGGTTCCAAGTAATAGACAGAACAAAGTAAGTTACCAAAATCAAACAAAACATGCAACTCTAAGACGAATACATGAAGAAACTGATTACAGATAAAAATCTCACCCTCAGTGATGTTCCAATAAGCTTCTTTCACAGACTGGACTCCTTCCTAGTTAGGGCCCAATCCTTTCCCCTGGTCCAGTCCTTGTTAGCTCCAGCTCAGGTGGTAACTAGGGGATTTCTCATGAGTGGAACCTCCTTTGTTCTGTTTCACCCCCTTATATAGCTTTGGCATAAGGCAGGAATCTTTTGTTTCTCTGGGTCCCCACCCCTCCTTCTAAATGGAAAAGCACCAGGTTTAGAATGGATTCCAGTACCAGGTGACATGGTCACGTCTTGTGAGACCCCGAGCCTTCATTCTCCCTGGCCTGACTCACAGGAAGGCTTGTAAGTAAACAGAGCCATTTACAAACAGTTGTCCTAGTTGATGGGAGCCATCAAGATTCCAAACTATCATTAATGGCCCATATTTTGCATAATTACAATAGGACCTCAGTTAAATTTCAGACTTCTAGTTTCAGATACAAGAATGATACATTTATACAAATAGGATGACCACATGCAGTAGATTAGCTTTGTAATACCTTATAAGAGACATTTTGAATGGAGCATATTCCAGTTACATTATATTCCCACTTATTAGCATATTTTCATAAAATCATATGGAGTGCAGCGTCACAAGGGCCTCTCTCTTTGCTGCTTTAATTTGAAATAAACATTCTGGACTGAAAAATACATGATTTTGCCTTTGGAAAGCAAAAGATTTACACAGAAGTGCTATGGAGTGCATCTTTAATGTACACAATAAGAAAACAAGTCCATGGTATTTAAAGTCTCATCAGAAAGACAAATACATAAAGTTAGTTGTACTAAATTTATTTTCCTTACCAGGATGAAGGGCTGTATTAGCCCCTCTAAGTTTTGATTTGATGGTTTCAGGGAATTTGAATGTTATTCAAAGGCCATGTCTACACTACAATGTATGCTGGCAAGTTTGTCACTCAAGGGTGTGGGGAAAAAAAAACACTTATGTTAAATAAGGCAATGCAGAACTAACAGAGGATTAGTAGCAACATGCATTATAATTTGATATATAGAAAAACATAAGAGAAAAGCCTCTAAATGGTTTTCCTGGTTTGCTTTAGACTAGGAATTATTTGCAAGTTTCTATTTTCTTCCTTAAAGAAGTTCAATAACATTTCGTCTCTACTATTGTTAGCTTTTTCATTGTTCATTTAAAATAATAGCCTTTATAGGATTGCTATTTTTTCCCTTACAGGAAGATCATGGGAACAGAAGACAATTAATGGCCATTCATACAACACAATTAATGCATTTGTTGCCTTTCCCAACTGTAACTGACATTTAAAGCCTCATAAATCCTATTTTAAAATTATTTAAGAGTCATAGAATTAGGACTATGACTTATCAGCTTGTTCCAGGATAGGAGTCATTTCAGAATAATGGTTTCTAACATGGACAGTTGCCACTTCATGTATCCCACAAAAAACTAGTTGCCATCCTACTTATCTTGGGAAGCAAGGGGCAGACTGGGGTTATTTGACAGTCTTTGGTGCAACATCCAGGCTCTCTCAGGCAGAAGCATCTTCATCCCTCTCCCCACCCACCTGCCAGGAAGAGTGGCCAAATGTGCCAGGGGGTGGGGGCACAGGGAGAGGAGGACAGAACCCCTCTCCCTTTTCACTCTTGGTACGCCAATCTGCGGGGGAAGGGGCATTTGACACCCCCCATTACCCTCTATGCATCGCTTATGAGGGGATGGTATTATGAGATTGCCTTCTATGGCACATGGCCCATCTGTGACTGCTAATAGAATATCTCCAAGGGATGGAGATATGGGACACTAGAAGGAAAGGCTCTGAATTACTACAGAGAATTCTTTCCCAGGTGTCTGGCTGGTGGGTCTTGCCCATATGCTCAGGCTCTAACTGGTGGCCCTACTTAAGGTCAAGAAGGAATTTTCCCCCAGGTCAGATTGGTAAAGACCCTGGTGGTGGTTGTTTTTTCTGCCTTCCTCTGCCATATGGGGCAGGGGTCAATTGTTGTTTGAACTAGAGTAAAGGATGGATTCTCTGTAACTTGAAGTCTTTGGGCTTGTCTACACTGGCACTTTACAGCACTGCAACTTTCTCGTTTGGGGTGGAAAATATACCTGCCTGAGCAGTGCAAGTTTCAGCGCTGTAAAGTACCAGTGTAGGCAGTGCACCAGCGCTGGGAGCTATTCCCCTCATGGAGGTGTGTGTGGTTTTTTTTTTTTTTTTTAAACTGGTGCTGGGAGAACTCACTCCCAGAGCTATGCTGTGACAACACATGTCATGTTAAAGCACTGCTGTGGCAACGCTTTAACGTTGCTAGTGAAGATGTACCCTTTAAATCAAGACTTGAACTTCAGTCATTTAGCCAAAGATGATGGGTCTATTACAGGAGGGGAATGGTAAGGTTCTGTGGCCTGCAATGTGTAGGATGTCAGACTAGAATGATCACAATGGTTCCTGATGGCCTTAAAATCTAGGCATAATTTATAGAATAATTGAATCCTCACCAATCTGTGGATGCAATGTTTCAGAAGTGATACATTGAACAAAGCTGATTTTCCACCCCACACACACACACTCACAGTAACTCCTTGCTTAATGTTGTTGTTGTTTGGACTCTTACAGGGAAGTGTACCAGATGCAAAGCAGAGATTCCCAGAGACAATCTGGGGACCCTGAGAGACTTTTGGGAAACTGGCAATTTATTACATCACTGCCACCATTTGGGATTACAAACTGACTCACCTGTTAGCTAAGAAAAGGAAATGTGAATTATTAATAAACCCATAGTTAATTTACTATAGAATTGGCTGCCAGGCTTGTCTTTGGAGTAAAATCTGGAGTACTAATTGATCTGGGATAAGTGACCAGTCTCTTGCAACTGGGTCCAACCTAATGTGGTGTGATTTTTGGTTTAAGTTACCATTATCACAAAATTCAGTTTGTCTGGGGGGCAAGATTGCCTTAGAGACTCTAGCCTGAGGTGCGCAAACTACAGTCCACAGGCCACATCCGGCCCGTGGTACCCTCCTGCCCGGCCCCTGAGCTCCTGACCCAGGAGGCTAGCCCCCGGCCCCTCCCCTGCTGTTCCTCCTCCCCCGCAGCCTCAGCTCACCCCGCCGCCGGCGCAATGCTCTGGGTGGCAGTGCTGCGAGCTCCTGGGGCAGTGCAGCTGCAGAGCCGGGGCCTGACCTGGTGCTCTGTGCTGCGTGGTGGTGTGGTTGGCTCCAGCCGGGCGGTGCGGCTGTAGCGCCGCAAGCCACCAGTACTCCAGGCAGCACGGTAAGGGAGCGGGGGGGTTGGATAGCGGGCAAGGGAGTTTGGGGTGGTGGGCAGGGGTGTGGATAGGGATTGGGGCGGTCAGAGGGCAGGGAACAGGGGGGTAAATGGGGGCAGGAGTCCAGGGGGGGTCAGAAAGGAGAGGGGATTGGATGGGGCATCAGGGGGCACTCAGTGGCAGGGGTTCTGGGGGCAGTCAGGGGACAGGGAAGAAGATATGGTTGGCTGGGGCACGGGTCCCAGGGGGGCAGTCAGGAAGGATAGGGGGGTTGGATGGGGCAGTGGGGGGCAGTCAGGGAGAAGGTGTGGTTGGATGGGGCAAGGGTCATGGGGGGGTAGTTCAGGAATGAGGAGGGATTGGATGGGGCAGCGGGGGGCAGGCAGGGGACAGGGGATGGGGGGCACAGGGGGGGGGGGGGATTGGATGGGGCACAGGGACAGGGGCTGGGTCACACCTGGCTGTTTGGGGAGACATAGCCTCTCCTAACCAGCCCTCCATACAATTTTGGAAACCTGATATGGCCCTCAGGACAAAAAGTTTGCCTGCCCCTGGTCTAAGGGGACTGTCTTTGACTTCATGATAAGACTGGCATAGTGATCCAGGAGTTCACATTTGTTATTGGCTCGGTGAAATTTAATTATAGAACATAACACCAGTTTGGGGCGTCTGCCCTTATTTTTTGACAGTCTGCCCTGAGGTAGAGACTCATAGTTGTGAGCTACTCCAGACAGCGTAACACTCACCAGTGTTGGCGTGATGTTTACCACATGAGAAGGAGCTGTTTTGTAACAAAAAAGCTCTTTGTTGACAGTAAGATGAACCCTGTAGGGAGTCAAGACGTTTAGTCTTCATTGTGACCATTGGGATATTGAAGTTTCCTTCTTTCCATGGTTTTAAAATTTGATTCACAGTTCTCTCATACACAAAGTTCTGGACCTATTTCTTTATTACACAGCTGGTGTAGCATAAGAGTCTTGAGTAGGGTAAAGGCTAAAGTTACACACTGAATGGTGGGTCCTCCTTCAGTCAGAGGGCCCCGTAGATAAGCTTGAATCTTCCCAGACAGTGTTCTTTTATCCAGCATCTTTCAATAACCATGTTCTTAATCACATCAAACAAAGTAACCATTCTGATGTAGTTCTGTTAAAGAAGGATGAGGAGAGGAAAAAAAAAAGTGTTGAGGTTTACATAGGACACAGCAAAAGCGAGTTTTATTGGTTGGAGAAGTTCCCATCACTTGATTTGACAGAGAAAGATTCTAGATTAGGCATGTCTCTGCCTCAGACAACAACATGTTTGTGGCTTGAAGTACAACTGAGAATCAGTAGCACTTTACAGATAACTCTGAGCAGCATGTATCTTCTTGCCCTGCCAGTTGCTCCACCACATGGTCAATGTGTGGAAAAACAAAGATTGGGATAGCAGTCCACTGCTTGTGCTGCCTGAATATTTGGATTCATAGGCGCCAACTCCGTGCCCTGGAGCACCCATGGGGGAAAAAAAATGGTGGGTGCTGTGCACCCACCAGCAGCCCCCTATCAAGGCCTCTTCCTCCATCCCAGTGCCTACTGCCTGCTGTGGATCAGCTGTTTTGGGCATCAGGAGGTGCGGGGGGGGGAGGGGGAAGGGAAGGAGCAAGGGCACAGCATGCTTGGGGGGGGCAGTGGAGGGAAGAGGTGGGGCAGGGGCAGCGCAGGGGTGTGAAAAAGCAGAGTGGGGATGAGCTATTGGGGGAAGGCGTGGAATGAGGGCAGGGCCTAGGTGGAGCCAGGGGGGAGGGGAAGAGCACCCTCTGGCAGATTAGAATCTCAGCACCTATGGGTGGATTCAGAGATCTGTTTCTTCCCATAGAAAAATACCTTCAAAAGACAAGTTTGAAAGCTTAATTTCATAACTTTGCTAGACACTAAAAATCTTGGTTTTAATAAGAACACTGGATTTATGGCTCATTACAAAAATCAGTAACCTACTAACCCCCATTTTTAGTCCTATGGCTGAAAAGGTATCAACAGGCCACTTCACTTTGAATGGTCTCTTACAAGTTGTGTTAAATATTTATTAAAATAATGTGTTCCACCTTGTGACACTCGAAGTCCCTTTCACAGACCTGAAGAAGAGCCCTGTGTAGCTTGAAAGCTTGTCTCTCTCGCCAGGAGAAGCTGGCCAATAAAAGATATTCCCTCACCCATCTTGTCTTTCTGATATCCTGGGACAAAGATAGCAACAACTCTTCCTATAGTGATTCATTGCATGTTTTCACACTTGTCTCATACACATTTCTTGAATTATTAGGATGGAACTGTAGACCTGATGCTGAGGTTCTGGTCATACACAAATAACATCTTTGAGCTCACTGACTTCGAGCTCACTGACCCATTTCTGTGCAACTTCAATGGAGAATTTCCCCCTCTTGTTTATTGACGTTATTCTGTGAGAAACACAGCAAACTTCTCTTTGGCTTACAGATTTAAGTTTGTACAGCAGGCATCTCTCTCCAGAGTATTACAAAGAAACAGATGTATACTGTCTGGACATTATGCCTCTTCACGGTGATCCTAGTGTTATTGCTGCTGCTATTATTGATAATAGTGAGTCTGCTCATGCTTGTCAACCTCAATTGCTTTCCTCAGCTGAGGCTGACTAACACTAAATATGATTAAGTTTAAGAGCATTATTTTTTGCTTCATACAGCATGAAATAAAGTACTGTTCCTTATCCTGCCTCCCCAACTCCCTCTCCTGAAGCACAGCTCTCCATGCAACTAAGGGCTTGGCTACACTGGCGCTTTACAGCACTGCAACTTTCTCGCTCAGAAAACACACCCCTGAGCACAGCAAGTTACAGCGCTGTAAAGCGCCAGTGTAAACAGTGCCCCAGCGCTGGGAGCCGCGCTCCCAGTGCTGTAAGCTAATCCCTTCGTGGAGGTGGAGTACCTGCAGTGTTGGGAGAGAGGTCTCCCAGCGCTGGCACGCGACCACACTCGCACTTCAAAGCGCTGCTGTGGGAGTGCTCCCGCGGCAGCGCTTTGAAGTTTTGAGTGTAGCCACAGCCAAAAGTCATGTTGATGCTTAAAGCGCTGCAGTGGTACAGCTGTGCCACTCAGGGCCGGCTCTAGTTTTTTGCCACCCCAAGCAAACTGCTGAAGCAAAAAAAAAAAAAAAAAATAAAATAAAGGTGTCTGGAATGCCGCCCATGACATTGTGCCGCCCCAAGCACGTGCTTGGTTTGCTGATGCCTAGAGCCGGCCCTGGTGCCACTGCAGCGTGTATGGTGAAGACCTCTCTGCAGATGGGAGACAGCTCTCCCATCAGCATAAAAACCCCCACTCCCGCGAGTGGCATAAGCTATGTCGGTGGGAGAAGCTGTCCCGCCAACATAGTGCCGGACACTAGACTTATGTTGGTGTAACTTATGTCACTCAGGGGGGTAGAATACGCACACCGTTGGGTGACACAAGTTTTGCCGACATAGATGTTAATGTAGACAGAGCCTAACTCAGCATTTCCTGGAGTGGGCATTAGACAGCCCTCAGGAATCTCTAGTCTCCTGCCAGCTTCCAGTGAGGAAAGGGGAACAGAAAGAGAGAGCTAGCATCTGCTGTTCGCTATCTTCAACCCTCATTGGACAGCACAGTCCCTCCCTATTGTTAGGAGCCAGCACAGTACTTCTTATTGTGGGTGTAAGCAAGTGGACTCACCCCTGCAGCACCTCCTGCTGGTCATCTCAGGAATTAGCTCATTTCCAGCCTTGGAGCACCTTTTGCAGGCCGGTGTCCCGCTGCTGCTTGGCCCCCCGTGTCCCTCCCGGACCCAGTGCCCTATTGTCTGGGATGCTGCCCCCTGGCAGTAACTCTTCACAGCTCTCAGTCTCCTCCTCCCAGGGGAACCCCCACCCACTATCCCCCCTTCACCTCAGTCTTGGCTACTGCCCAGTCTCCATCTAGCCCACATTCCCTCCCTGCAGCCAGGCCCTTCTCTCTCTCTGAAAACAGAGAGAGATTGTTGAGCTCCTGGCTCCCAGCCTTTTTATATAGGCCACCTGTTGCCTGTTTGGGGTTTGGCCCAGCTGTGGCTGCTTCCCCAGTCAGCCTAGCTTTTAGAGCTGCAGCCCTCTCCAGGGCTGCTTTCAAGCCCTTCCAGGCAGGAGCAGGTGTCCACCCCGGTACAGTGGGCTATAGACAGCTTCCAAGAAGTTCCAGTCCTCAGTCAGCTCCACATCAGGAAAGTGAACTATCAGCACTGCCTTAGTGATTGCACCAGCTGATATTGTTTGTGCTACTTTCTCATTTGTTCTGCTTTGCTCTCTCCCCACTTGGAATCAAGAAATGTCTCCATTACCATTAATGACTAACATTCCTGCCAATTTTTTTCAATGGTCTGAGCTCACCATGACAGCTATATTTGTTCACCTGCTTTTTGTCTCCATCATTTCCATCCTCTTCTCTCCTACACTCTCCTCTCCCCTTCCACTCCTATCATCTTATGCTTTAAAAATACCCACCCTTCACTTCTTTTGCCCCAATTGCATCAGTTTTGCACTGGTGTAATTCCATTGATTTCACAGTTACTCCTAATTAGCATAATTGTGAAATCAGAATCAGGCCCAAAGTCTTCAAAAGTAATCTTTGCAGTGATGGGCTCTGCACTGCCCCCTACTGAGGAGTCCGGCATACTGGAACAATTTACCCCATATAGTTAAGTAAATGTTATGTCTTCATAGTATAACGTGAAATAAAGAATTAAGACTATTACTGTATTTAAAGCAAAACTTTAATTCTGGTTTAAAGGGCTTTTCAGTTGTCTTTAAAATATCTAGGCTTGCCAGAAGTATAGTATGCTTGCATGTGAGCGTGTCTGCTGGTAGCAGAGTGGGCAGGAGGGAAGGCATAAAGTAAATCTACTGTTACATATGGTGAATCTTTCACCTTAGTGACTCAGTCAGGTGACATGTCTAGCATAATTTATGTCAAGTTTGCATGCAGTCTTGCAAAGCAAATACAGGTTTCAGAGAGGTAGCCATGTTAGTCTGTATCAGCAAAAACAATGAGGAGTCCTGATGGAGGTGGGTTTTAGCCCACGAAAGCTTATGGCCAAATAAATTTGTTAGTCTCTAAAGCAAATACAGTTCAACTGAACAGCTCCTTTCAATAGCTGTTTTTTTAAACTGTTATACTACTATTGTTAGCTGGGTGACAAGTTATGACAAGTGACAAAGCCAGAATCATCCGTTTGGCATTCATTGTAACATTCCATCATAAAGAATTCTCATGCTACAGGATGTGAATGTAATCAAATATCAGGGGGTAGCCATGTTAGTCTGTATCTACAAAAACAACAAGGAGTCTGGTGGCACCTTAAAGACTAACAGATTTATTTGGGCATAAGCTTTCGTGAGTAAAAGCTGTGGTGACGACGCAGGAAAGGAAACAGAACACCAGGTCTGTGGTAGCCAAAAAGGCCCTCTACTTCCAGGAACTTTTCCTGGGGCTTTTATTCTTTACTTACTTTGTTTACAACACTTCTTGGTGGTTACATTCCTGCACATAGAAAAGCCAGGCAGTATACATGCACATAAGATAACGACCCCATCTCTTGAGCGCATGAATGCCAGCTGCGAGGAAACAATCAAATCAGCCAAATAAGTTTCCCAAACACAAACGCTGGATTGAAGGTCACTCCTGCCTCGTTGCCATGGGAGCAGTTTGCCGCGCCCGTGGGCTGGCGATTCAGGAGCTATGCATTCCTACATCAAACCTCACGAAGAAGTGAGGTTTTTACTCACGAAAGCTTATGCCCAAATAAATCTGTTAGTCTTTAAGGTGCCACCAGACTCCTTGTTGTTTTTGTAATCAAATATGTGACTCAGAATTGGGATATCTTTTCACTCTGTAAAGTGCAACTGTTGTAGTAGTGACTTGGTCAGGCCATACAGGCCAAAATATAGGTTTGATAAGGAAAAATGTCTGTTAAAATTAATAGGAATGAATGATTTTTAAAATAATAATGTAGGACCATGCCGTTGTACGTGAAACACACTAACAGAGATTGGTAGTTGAAAAGTTTTAAGAGAACACAGGGCAACAGCTGTCTAAATGTGGCAAAATAAATGATGAACTAGATTATCCTCACAATCATGCAATAATTTCCATAGTGCACAGGGACCCAAAATTTTTAATCTGGGCCTGATACCTGATTCACCAAATGGAAGACCTGATTTTGCACTGCCTTACATTTTGTACAAACTACACAAAGTGTAAAATGCTACTGAGAAAATGCTAATATTTTCACACTCATTTTGCACAGCTTTAAACAATTAAACACAGTGCAAGGCAACTGAGAACCAAGCAAAATTTTCCTGAGCACCTTTCAACCTCTCTTTTTTTTTTTTTTAAATGAGAGCTGATTAGGTCTAGATTTTGAAAGTTCTTTTCAATAATGCAAAACAATTAATAACCAAAGTCATGTTTAAAAGAAGTTACATTCACCTAATGTCTTTTTAATTTTTAACATGCCTATGAAGTGAGCCCCTTAAAATCAGAGTGCAGCATTTCAAATGATGCCCATTAACTGAAGTGATCATAGATAGTCTTTAGCCATAATATTTAAGTTATGGACCAGTTAACATTTCTAGTACAAAAATGGGCCAGGAATTTCCCCCATATCTAAAGTTTCCAAATTTGGTGAAAAAATACTAGTTTTGTCTTAAAAATGTGGGATACAAGTTGCCCATCTACCAACAAAGCTTTTTTCCCCCCAACATTGGGGGGAGGGGAGGAAGGGGAGAGGGTTATTTTTTTTAATACCTTTAAAAAAAAGTCTTTAGATATCTTAATTTACCACCTGTACATTAACAAATGACTACTGTACACAATCACAAATTAGTTTTTACAACCTTTTATTGTATCAGTGGACTCCAGCCATTGAAACACTTTGCTATGAAATTGTAATGATAGCAGATAAAGATATAATAGGTTTTCCTAGCTTCAAAGAAGCAGTGGCAATCTTTAAAATAAATGACAAAAGTTCAGTTACTCACCTCACTTTTACCTCCAGATATGAAAATCAGATCTATTTGGATATTTAACAGTAAAAGTTACATTATTTTGAAGATCACTATTAAGAATTTTGTATTCTTCAAATAGTAGTGTTCAGATGAAATAGTTTATTATATCTGTACTACACAACATCCTCCTTCAGCCATAATTAGACATCCAAGAGAAATCTCATCCCACTCCCATTTTACTTACTGTTTCTTGCTCCTGTGCTGAAATTTGTTTGTGACTGTAGGTGGGGGAGATGATCCTAAGAAGAGTTAGATTCACTTTTGATTTTGTACAAAACTGACTGTTCTGACAAAAATATGTTCTTGATATGTTTATGGAATTGCCTTACTCCATATAGAATAGCAAGTTGAACTGCTTCCCCAAAGCCAGATTCTGATTGGTCCATTGGACCTTTATACTAATACAACATTCCTTATAGTGCACAGCTAGGACTTCATCACCACCAATAAATAATCCCTATAAATATTGATTTCATTATAGGCATCAGGTATAAAAGCAGCCTCTCCCTTTCCTCTCCCCCTAATTGTGGCTGCCTTTCTTAAATGTAAATTGAGGTAAGTTTAGAAGACTTAGACAATCTTATTTAAAAGGCTGGTTTGGGAGCTCTTACCAGCTCCCAACTCAGCTTAGTGCAGTTAAAGCTGCCCTGGCACCATCTAGCATCTCTGAGAGTGGCAATCAGGCTGGGAAAGGGAGCATTAGTTCTCTTTTCAGGAAACACATGGAAGAATCCTGGAAGAGAAAGCACTGCAGAGTGCCTAAGGCAGTTAGTAGCCCTTCACAGGTAGTGTTTATTGCATTTGGACTCTTAATTCAGTCTTTTAAATGAGATTAACACTTTAATATAGTTCCTAGTTGGCCGCAAAAGAGGCAGGGAAGAGAGAGTGGAAAAACAGGGAGGAAGAGGTAGTTTCAAATTATACACTTTTCCTTTGCCCCAGGAGCTTATAGATCACTTGGAGGGCAGGTCATTCTTCTCTGAGCACTTCAAATCCCACTTTCTATTATAAAAACTGAATTGGGGAACTTGTCAATGTGATTCCTAAATTATGCCCTGATTGGGCAGATGAGGCAGGTGATTAACTTTATCCATGTGAGTAGTGTCATTGGCTTCAACAGGTACTGTTAATCACATGCATAAGTCTTTGCAGTATTGGGGCCTGGCTTTTTATAATACAAAGCAAGATGTTAAAAGTGGCCTTTAAGCCACAGCCAAAATGTTGTTGAAAGTACATCAAGGTTAATGGCAAGGGCAGGAGGTGGAAAAAGGGAGCCAACTATTTCACTAAATCATTTAAAAAAAAGTTTAAATAAGTACTATTTTCAATATATACTTTGTAAAATGTAAAGAAAATGCATTTGCAAGCTTTTTTTTCTTTTCTTTCTCTTCATAATAGAAACACCTGCTGTCCAAATCCATGCACTAACAGATTTTAGAAATTGAATTGTAAAACTACTGTGCTATGCTCTCAGCAAAATGTCATGCCAGGATGTGCATCAGTAGATTATTGATGCACTCTTTTGAGTGGCTTACACAGCACACTTAAGGCATGCACTGATAGCCTACTAATGCACAGCCTTTAAGGATTTACTGGCATAATAGATCTTTTTAAAAACACAATCATATTGTGGGCCTGTGATGAGAGAAACTTTGTCCTGAACTCTCCCATTTAGGTATTGCAATAGATTTTGCTATACCAGGTGTTTGAAGGGCTGTGTTTTACAAAGTAATCTTAGGTGAAATGTGCTTTTTCCATAGGGTCAAATTCTGGTTCTATACATACATCAGTTCCCTCCTAAGGGGAACATGTTTATACTACAAAAGTAGCATTAATGTGAGCCCATATTCTGGCTGCTTTCCACCCCCATTCTCAGCCCTTTCTGTGTATTACCCTGCCAGGAGCAGGATTAATCTACACCAAAGAGTAATCTGCATGGAATGGGGTTATGAAGCTGAGTCACACTGGCCATGTGCCAGAGCACTTAGGCACTGCAGAGTAGGTTGTCTCAGTCACTCTAGCTACAGAGGACCTCTGAAGTGTAATTTCTGTGGATCTGTCCACAAGTTTCTGTCACTCATTTCCCCTCCTAACTACATATGTTTTTGGTGTGCACATAAAATATGCTTTGCAATTCTTTGAAATCCTCAGATGGAAGTTGCTAAAGTAGCTTAAAAAGATTATGATTTTAGCCTCACAACACTCCTGTGAGGTAGGCTATATTTCAGAGGTGGAAACTGAGGCAGAGAGAAATAAAAACACTGGAACACAGTGACAGAGCCAAGAATAGGACACAGATCCCTTCTCTCTTCATCCTGTGTTAGAACCACAAGATCATCCTTCATTTCCAAGTCCATCCATTTTCCAATACCTTTTCAAGACCATCCTAAGTCCAAATTTGGCCCATAGCAAAGTTACAATACTCCTTCACCCCTACAGTGAGGTGGTAGTTGTTTATTGTTTTGATTACCTTTAAGAGATGCCCTAATAGCATTCATGAACAGAATTATCCAACAGATATTGTATAACATCTTTCATATTAACTTGCAGAACAAGCAAGAAGAGAATTGGAGAAGTATTTTTAAAAGAAGAAAAAGAAACCACTCCTTTTATATTTAATCATCTCTGTACAAAAGTTAGGAATTTATTTATTTACCTGTAATGTTCAATCATTTTTTTTTTAATATCTGAAACCTATGGTTTGACAGCTACATTTGGAATGAGCAATACTATTACGTTAATAGTTTATTAATGTTATTAAAACTCGCATAGTGTACATTAGAGGTGGTTATAGATGCAGTGTATCTTTAGCAATTCCTTTGTGTATCAGATGTAGAGGTCTTATCCTGTAGTTTCTACAGAGGCAAACCTTTGAGTTCAGTAGAAGATCTGCCTCTGTAAGGAATGCAGGACTGGGTGCTAATGGCCCAGTGCTTTAAGGAGCTGAACACCATCAGTTTCCCTTGAAATCAGCAGAAGTTGGGGGGACAAAAGGGCCTGATCCTGCCAGCAGTTACTACATAGTATAGTTCTAACATATGAATAGTCATTAGGACTTCTCTTGGTAGTAAGCATTAAATCTGGTATAGAGTTTTTGCAGAATTGAGTCTCAAGTGAATTAAATGTCAGGGTGTTCAAAACTAGAAATAAACAGAAATATATAAAGTTGTGTTCAAGAACTGGTGAAACTATACATTTAGACTATAGTATCAACTTACATATATCATTTTTTCATATCACTTATAAAAATAGTGCAATATACTTTATTTTTGTGACTGATTGAATTAACATTGCTATTATATTTAGAAACTTCTCTTTTTAAAGGCCAGTTACAAACTGGTGTGATCTATTTGTAGTTTAATTTAAACTACAGTTTAAACCAAATATAGACACATATATCAGGAAACCTGATGGAAAGTTGAACTTGGTAACAAAAAAAATGAATGTACATTCACAAACATCAATTTCTTCATATAAGCTATAATATAACTACTCAAAAGCATAAGCTTACACAATATTAAGTAAATTTCTTTTCTCAATTTCACTAGTTCACCCTCAGTCTGATTAAGTTAAGATAGAGGAGAATTTGACTTATTCTTTCCGTCCTTATTCCTACTGAATTTTTTACATTAATGAGAACTTGGACATATTATTACTAAATCATTCAGTGACTAAGGTGAACTCAGAAATCAAGATAACCAAAAGATTCTTAAGTTTGCTCTGATTCATGAAGTCCAAATTCATTGTCTAATTACTGAGAGTATTACTTCATCATTTAAAAGCCTTTATTGAAAACTATAGAACAAAGGGAAACATTTGAATTAAGAAAAGGAGAGAGAGATCAAGAAAGGAAATGAGTGTATTATAATGGCAGACTCATTCATTTTCAGAACAAGTGCCTCCTCACCCTGTTATTGCTTTCATATTTCACATACACAGAGTGATGGAGTGCTATCCTTCTATGTTTCCTAAAATAAACCTGATTCTTTATCTTGATAGCTTCCAACACAATAAATAGATTCTCTGTTGCTAGAACAAAGTAGTAGAATGTCTATTCAGCTTGTGCTCCTACTTGTCCTGTTGAGGTCATATTTTAGGTTGATCGGTTCTTGTTAAACAGCTTAGCTGAGTTTTTGAAACACTGTTAGAATTTGGAAAATTGTGTGGTACATTTTCACCCTTTTTGTTAATGATGTGATATTTATAACAACAAACAAACTCCTGACTTGGCTTCACCTCCGTTTGCACATCCCCCAGTAGCTACTCTGTTAGGATCATTCAGTTCTTCGAACAGTCCTGTTTCAATAATTTCTTCCTGCCATGGTATAGGGACAGCACCTGTCGCAAATTTCTTGAAGAATTGCTTATCTTTGTCATCAAACTCAATCCCCCGGATTTCAGAGAAGTCAGCAATGTCTGCAACATCTTTGGCATAGACAACTGATGGATCTGGCACAAAAGGGGGGTCTATGAGGCCTGCCTCCAGCCTGTGGAAGTTAATTGTTTTGAAGAAAGCATGTTTTCTTGGATCGTCGTCACTGCTCCTGCAATAAAGCAAGAGATTGTCAATCAAAACTGATGTGTTAGCTAGCCAATGAGGGTGAACTATATATATAAAACAGAGAGAGCCCCAAAGCTGAATTATAGCTCCAGATGTGGACACTCCTAGATTTTGGGAAAGTACAACTGCACAACTTGGGTCTATTTTAATTTTAAATGGGTTTCATTAAACCATCTCTTTGCATGTTCTTTCAAAAGCCAAGGGTTGTTAGCTGCATAATGGGATCAAGATATTTTGTACTTTTCAGCTAGAAAAGTCAGGTTTTCAGTGGAACTGAAGCTAAGGAGGGGGAAATATTGGGACTATTGTTAACAACAAAAGCCCAGATAACCTGCTTTATTTTAGGTAGAATAAGAATTCCAGGAAACTGTAGTAGGTGGTTCAATGGGTAATACACTCAGCTGTCAACTCTGGAAACAGTGATTTCAGTGTGAAACTGGTGACAAGTAAAACTGATATTTGTGGTCTCATCTGAAATGCATATTGGTCCAAAGTGCGCGCGCACAAAAAAATTCACACAAAGCCCAATACAAAAGCCCTTATTCTCATGAGTATTTCTTATTCACATAAGTAGCCCCACTTAGCTCAATGGGGCTATTCATGTAAGGTCTACTCAAATGAGCAAGAGTTTGCAGGATCAGATCCAGAGATTGGTATGCTAGCAAAAGACTACAAGCACATTTCCTAGCACCTTCACACCCAATGACCCTCTATAGCTAAAGCTATCCTAGTCCCTTACTACTAGGAACATAAACATTAATAAAACTCACCCAAGAATTAAAAATAAAATGAATCAAACATTTTTTAGACTTCAAAATAAGTATATCTTGGAAAGAATAACTGCAGTCCATGCAATGGGCTGAATTAAGGTTCTCTTCTCTTGAAGGAGAAACAGGAACACATGAACTATTGCAATGTGGGCCCACATTCAGATCCCAAGATGACCCCCAGGACAGGAATAATCTGAGTCTCAAGGGTACAATCAAAACATACTATGATCTTTGATGTAGGCCCTGTCCTAGAATGTGCCACTTTTGCAACTTTAGCTGTGGGGAATGTGCAAAGAGTGACCTTTGAGGCCAGGTCTATACTAGGAAATTAGGTTGGTATAACTATGTCGCTCAGGGGTGTGAAAAATCCACACCCATTAGTGACACAGTTAAATCGACCTAATCCCTGCTGTAGACAGTGTTAAGTTTTCCCATCAACATAGCTATGGCTTCTAGGGGAGGTGGATTAACTATAGTGACCTGAGAAGCCCTCCTGTTGCTGTAGGTAGCATCTTCATTGAAGCGCTACAGCAGTGCAGCTGCACCAGTGCAGGGTTTAACATGTAGACCTGCCCTGAGTTTTGGAGAAGCTACGAACAGGGAGGAAAATTGCGTTCTTCTTTTCCTGTACATATGGATGATACAGCTTGGACTGGGTCCTACGTGAGGTAAAGGAGTATGAAGAACCAAGCTATCATTACAATGCCGGGGAAATAGATTTGTCTCTATTCCTTGGCCTCAGTAAATAGCAATGTTGTTAATGGGTTGCAGTTTTCTGATCACACTTTTATACAAAGTTGTATACTAAATAAAGACCACGCTTTCACACATTCACAGTGCACTATGGGATAATACTGAAGAACAGGATGTTCTATGGACATGACTCCCTACAACAAGGTTAAAAGAAAGAGATAATGCAAATTTCTGTTAAAGCCAATCATCTTCATTAATGTGCAAAAGCACCATTACTTAGTGACTAGATGCAGCCTTAGGCCTATGTGACTACAGAAAGTCCTGCTCTGCCAAGGGCCTGCACCATGCACATGTAACAGACCCTCCAGCTTGAACAGCATCTTTAATTCCCTTTGCACTGCTTCCCGTTCCTTAACTGCTCACTCCTGCTCAGAAAACTGCACTTTAGTTTCACTTCCTGGCACCCTAATTCATGTAAGCAGGTCTCCAGAGGCCACAGTCTTGTAAACAAATGTGATCAGGGAGCATTGCCATAGCCTGAGAAGCATCAGAGGCCAGATGGGCCTCAAAGGTACACAGAAATGGTGTTACCCATCAAGAAGTGGCAAAGGAGATGTATACTACAGCGATGAGCACAGTAGGAAAACACAGATTAGATCAACAGGGCTTATGTTATTTTTGCATAGGGTCTTGCAAAACCCAGCCAGCTCAGTTAGTGACACACAAACACTGGTACAGCTGTGGAGCCTGAAGTCAATTGCTGACTGTCTTTATTAGCCTGAAGTGCATTAGAGCTGCAGATCAGATAATAGGAACTCACAGATTTGTGACTCTAGCAGCTCAGTCAGTCACCCTATGGAGTTACTGGGTGATTTCATACGCAGACTTCATTTTATTTTGCTTTTCTATAACATGCTATTAAAAGCATCAGAACTTGGTGTAGGTTCCACAATGGATTACTGCAGTGTTTCCCCCTTCTGATGTAATATATTTTCTTTTGATACCATCAGGAATACATCTTTTTTTTTTAAAAAATATGAAGCTACAGGAATGCCATCTAAAGGCACCTACTAATACGGTGCTTCTTCTACCTAGCCATGACCCCTTCCTATGTGAATCTGATGTTTGCATAACCGTGACAGAAAAAGTGAATGAGCTTGTCTAACTTCTCTCAAGTTAACATTCCTCAATGAACTATTTCACTGTTCCATGGGACAGCAGGGAGAGGGGTAAGCAAGTTCCAAAGGAGAGAGAGTGGAATCAGAGAATGGAGAGAAAGGTGTTAATCTCTCCAGAATAAGCCAACAACATCGAGTCTTGAATACAAAATTTAGAACATTTTCAAAAGGTCAGGTATGCAAATTAAAGCTGCCCTTGAGCAGCTTTAACTTATGCAACAGGCACTTATGTAGATAACCCAAGGTCTGATTGACCTTAGCAGAATTACAAGGCTAATCTTTACATAAGGATGAGCTGTTCTTGAACAATATCTCCAGTGTAATAGGCAGAGACAGGTGTTTTTTTTTAACATCATGTACAGAAAGGCTGGACTTCTCCTTGCCCATTTCTCATTAAACTGTGTATTGAAGGGAGGGTAAGAAAAAATGGGACATTATGTTAATGGATTCCATTGTGTCCCTCCCTCAATACTTCAAGGTACCACTACAGATTACAGTTGTAGGCTGTTCCATGCTTATGTATTTTAATAACTTGTCCCCTTTCCTCTCCCCCCGGTGTCATAAAACACAGGCTATGTTGCTCCATCTGTAGTTCTACTTGGTAGAAATTTTGGTGGGGAAAAGTGCCCCCAAAAACGTGAAGCAGCACCAAACAGCAAAGAAAGTAGAGGCAGCATATTTTGAAAAATCAAAGTGGCAGAATGAAAAACCTCAACACAAATAACTGTCTTGAGGTGCTTCTCCCACTCACCACTAAGGGCTAATGTAACATTAAATAGGCAGATAGATGGTTTTGTGGTGAAAGCACGTGACCAGAATTGTGGTTCCATTAGGAGAGCGGTCTATTCCTAGCTCTTCCACAGACTTGCTGTATGACATTGAACAACTCACTCAGACTCTAAAGCCTCAGTTTCCCCAACTTTTAAGTTAGGGTAATAACACTTACTTCACAGGGGTGTTGTGAGGCTAAATGTATGAAAAGCACACTGAGATTTCAGATGGAATGCTCTAAGTGAAGTGTATTACTATTATTGTGCTAAACCAGAGAATTTCTGTCATCTGTGTTGCAAGATAATTTGTTGCTGAATAGTATCTACAGTTTTCATTCAGTGCTAGAATTGTCAGCTTCCTTATAACGACAAAAAAAGGGGAATCATAGCCTCTGTTCACATTTGAAATCCCCACAGAAATACAGTATGTGGCTGATCAAACCATGACCATATCATATCGGTATGCAAAGATGTGTATTTTGGACATTCTTCTGTCAAAAAGCTGTGTAGCTATTACACTTGCCCTGCTGGAGAGAAGATTCATGTGATAAAATGATACACACATCCCTACTAAATCCTTGGAAAAATCAAATGGTTTTCACTTGTACATTAGATATAAAACACTGTTATACGATCTTCTATGCCATTCTTCAATGTGTTTTCAAATATCTCTAGGTTCTTTGTAAACTCAGTCTGACAAATTAATATTATTAATAAATAATATTAATTATACATCTTCACATTAAGCCCCTCCATTGCAAATAGGAGTTTTATATTCATTGCAAGCATTATCAGTGTCACAACGTGGCATTCAGATTAACACTGAATACTGCATAGAGAGCAATCTGGACTATTGGCAAATAACAAGTTTTACAAAATAGAACCCACTAATTTATTCTAATTACCATATGTTTCACAAATTTAACTGTACTGGTTACTGAATACTACATTTTATTGCTAAACAAGTAATAGAGACCATATTTCCTAGCTTCCTAAACACCATGCTGTAATAAAAGTTTTAAGGCAAAATGTGCAATCTTTACACAGAAAAGTCTCCCAGTAATTTCAACGGATTTCCCTGTATTTTTGAGTAGTATACACATAAAATGTGAAATGACTGTCTTAAATGAGTCTGTTCATCTACTTTTTGGTAGGTTCTCAATCACATTATATTGGAAAACTTAACTACTTGAATTGGTAGATAAATTTACAATCATGTTTGATGAAAGTTACTATGTGTTCTAAATTTAGCTACCATCAATTTCCTTTATATCTTATTACAGTTTACTTATATGTCTCATAGATTGTCTTGTATTTATTCTGTCTTGACAGTAAGGCTATTGAATCTTTCACCATGTATCACTACAACGGTATTTGAAAAGTTAAATATTTTAATGTTTAGCTTTCCAATTACCTTATTATTCAAAGAATCTTTAGAATTGCTGACTCAGGGCCAAATCCAGCAGTCCTTTCAAAGGCAAAACTCTCATTAAGGCTGCAAATGGAATTTTTGTCTAATAAGGATGTAGGTCCAAGTGTACTCTCCCTTACAAATACCGTTGGGATGATGGCAGGAGGCCCAGGAAACTCTGTGGGTTTCCATGAAATTGGCCTGTCAATGAGAGGGGTTAGGATACCTGTTGTAGGAAACACATGGTTCAGCTTTCCAACCCTGATACCTGCAGGCTTACTGGGGGTTGTCCCTTCATGCTGCTGCTCTGGAACCCTGACAGCACAGTTCCTACAAGAGTCACACTGACATCGACCAAGCATTCTGCACTCAAGTAGCATTAACTTAGATGCAGATATACACTAGAATATTCACTGTCTAGAGGGAAGAGAATGCTATGGAAGGGGCTCCTCCCATTCCTCAAAACCCTACAAAGCTCCAAAAGAGGAGCTTCTATGGATTTCTGGGGAGGTAATGGGGATTGACACCACAGAGGCAACATTCCTCTGTTTCCATGCTCTCCCACGAGAGATCTGCTATAGCAAGATCACTTCCATTCATGGAAGTGGAAAGGAAGATTGGGGACTTTTAGAAACCTTAGGATTTGGCCTCCATTTGTATGAAATAATGATTGCATCACTGATCTAGGCTTAAACATGGGAAATAATCCATACCTGCTTCCTAAACGGTCCTCTGATTTCTTGGCCAAGAACAGCCTGCAAATATCTTTTGTTTCCGCTGTGAAGTTGGCATGTTCAAATTTCACCTCATCTTCCAAGGTTCTTTTTTTCACTTCATCCTTATTGACCTTTTCTTTGAAATCCTTGAATGGAGTTCGACCCGCAACCATCTCATAAATACTACATCCCATAGCAAACCAGTCCACGGGGTAGGAGTAATTCTCTTCCTTCAGGATTTCAGGAGCCATATAACCATTAGTCCCAGCCTATGGCAATCAAACATATATGTTTACTAGACAATGGCAATAATGAAATACATAGGAGTAAGTACATTTTAGTCTCCTACAGTTAATTACATCAAGCTGCAAAATGTACTTGAAGGTATCAGTAGCAAACATGACAGAATTGTGCTTATAGAAACTACAGATGACATTCTATAGATGTGCATCTATGTAATATCCATATAACAGCTTTGGCACATGATTGAATTATTTCTGTTGGTTAAATATCTTTCTGTATGGAAACCTTTAAAATATGATCTGCAAAGGAAAAATATGGATTGGTCCCATTTTTGCATGATGTATAAAGAAAGCCTGAGAGGTTTTGTTTAAAAAAAAAAAAAAATCTTTCTGCTTTATTTTTTTCTTTCACATTAGAAATTCAGGCCTTATCTACCTTGTTTTCCTGGAAGACTATGAAGAACTGAGGAACAGAAGGTACAGCACATCACAAGAAACCAGGGAAGTGAAAACTGATTAACTATTAACATCTATTTGACTTAACCATTTGGGAAAAATCCTTTTCTTAATAAGGATTTACCACCACCCAGAGGCGATGCATGGAGGAGGGCATGAGGGGATCCCATGCCCCCCTTCGATTTCTGCCAGGGATTATATTTATATAATATATATAATTATATATATATAGTTTTTGTGGGGAGTGGGTTCAAAATACATCCCACCCACACTACCAACAGCAACACATTACCTCTGCCATTCCATCCCTTCAATTAACAGCAGAGAACGCTCTCAACCCACATCTCTGAGTCATCTAAGTAGTTTCCTTGCAAAAACAGGAAAGAAAACATTAAATTTTCCTGATATTTTAAGGTTCAAAAAGCAACAACAAAATAATACCTTCAGGTCTTCTTTAAAATTCATTATGAAACACAAAAGGAAACAGATCCAGTTCCCCCTTCCAGGTCCCTTGTAAGCAATGCACCAACAAGTGAGCGTTGCTTGACTATTGTGTGGTATTCTGCATTCAGGTTGGGGAGAATTAAGGAGTCAGCATTAGCTAGTTGCAGCACGTAACTCTGAACTAAGAAAACTCATAGATATAGGACAAACTGACCATGCCCTATGGCTATAACTACAATCCTCCTATTGCAACATCTGTATCACTCAGACTGTAGGGCAGGCAAAGTAGGATTCCAAATGAGTTCTACTGGATTTCTGGTAAGTTGATTTCCTTGAGAGTAGGAAATCACTCTTTATCTACACTGCCAAGGTATTACCATCATTAGTATAGATAAGGCTCCCACAATCAGACCCATTTTTACCCCTGTATTAGTTATACCTGTTATCTAGCAGGTTTAACTAGCAGAATGGTAAAAGTGCCAAAAGTCACTTGAACTTTTTCTATGCCTTTTTGAACTGATGGGAATCTTTCTTCTTTTTCTTTTTAGTATAGACATGGTCTTGGTGCAAAATCCAATTGACAGTTGTTCAAGATTATGGTTGCTATTAGTACCAGAGTTCTACTGTTGGCTGAGGGAGTCACTCTGAGCCAAAACAGAAGTGCCTCAGGAAAGGATAACTGAAATAATAGCTCATTTGGGGCACACAAAGGAATTTGTGAGTGGTACAATTAAACACATGCACAGGCAGTTTCAGTTTGAGCCGTGGGAAGACTATTACTCCTTCAGGTTTAGGCACGATGTTCTTTGTCAGTTTTTCAACCCCCTATAAACCTCAGCTCCTGCCAATGTATATATATATATATATATATATCTCCCATAATATGGCTAGGCCAGGCCATTGTTTACAAAAGGTAGGAGTAGATGAAATACCCTTCCTTTTCCTTGCTAGTAACTATTCTCATTTAGAGACATGGGGCCAAATCATCCCCTTTGCTGACAGGCAGGAGGGAGATGAGAGCACAACTATCAGCCAGATGTGGCCAGTAAGCACAGAAAGGAAGAATGGAGCCAAAGTGGCACTGTCTCTCTTGTTGACTCACCAAGTCCACAGAAGTTACTCTGCTTTGTAGAGTTATAGGGGGTGGACGGAG
The DNA here is from genome assembly GCF_013100865.1 of Trachemys scripta elegans. Classification (NCBI taxonomy): domain Eukaryota; kingdom Metazoa; phylum Chordata; order Testudines; family Emydidae; genus Trachemys; species Trachemys scripta. Next base: position 71,848,625 of record NC_048306.1, on the reverse strand, counting down.
CTCTCAGTCTGACATTTCCCTCTAGGCAATCTGCACTATTTGTGTTGGATTTTCCCACTGGAATTTGATTCTGCCCCAGGGAGAGTTAAAATCTTATTCATGGCTATTCCTCCATTCAGAAAGGGGGCATTGTCTAACTGTGGACCAGAAACCCAGAGTCATGCTATCTCGAGGAAAGATGAGGGACCAGGAAGAAGTACAGAGAGGCTGATTTCTGAACAAATGCCCTAATGTGAGGGTAGGACTGGAGTCCCTGTGAATGGTGAGCAGCTCCATGATCAGAAAGCATAAATGGTGTGGCTATCTTCATGTCTACAGACCCACAAGAGGTAGTATGGTAGGAACTATGCATAGCCTCTGAGGTACTTTTTCCTTGTCTTGTTTTTTAGCATTCTCAGTTCGATTAGGCCAGAGGTGAAGTTGATTTAGTGAGTGATACCCTAAAGAGCTGGTGAGCCACTTCATCATCAAATGGAGTCACAGAGAGCAACACAATAATCACAGTGTTACATCCTGGCATTGTGTTTCTGTTAAGACATTGCTGTGCTGGAATTCAGGCTCATCACATGCTGAACAATATCAAGACACACGAGACATAGCACTGTCAGAAATGTCATTCCTTGATCATCAGTGTGGGTCACTGCAACTCCATTAAGCAATACTTTCTCTCTTTCACCCCTCTCTTTTCCCTTCCCCAGCACGGCTTGAAGGGGTGGTTGCCAGGTGCCTTTAGCCTATTTGATATGCATAAACGGCATAACTGTGTTAGTCATGCAACATAGGAGGTGGCTTTGACTGATGTGGCACTCATGCTCCTCGAGCTCAGGCAAAGCAAGGGGAGCTCCAGTCGTACCCATAGATTAAAAAGAACCGTCACACTGGGTCCAATAGGTGCATCATTGTTTCAGAGAAAATTAGGGATGGATCAGCCAGGTGATGGTTGGGGTCAGATTAGGTTTAGGTGAGAGATCAGGATTTGGATTAAAGGCTGAATCAGGGGTAGAGTCTGAGGTTCTAATGTAATGGAACTGTAATTCTGTGAGCGGTTATGAAAATTCAGCTCAAAGTGAGGGAAGTCTTGCAAGATCTGCTATTCTCATGAGGTTTCCACCATTGTATCCAAAATCTTGAGAGCCACTTCTCACAAAATTTCAGCAGAATTTGAACTCAAATTGAAAAGAACCCAGGTTCTCGTTCTAGACCTGGCCCAGAATCCAAAATAAAGGAATAAGTTAAAATGTCAGAGTTCAAATCCAGCTTCCCACCCCCTGAAATTCAAAAGGGATTCAGATTTGACCATTCTCTGGTGGAATATATTTGTTACAAATGGCAATCCTATTGTTTGATATATAGATACTGACCCATATGCCTAAGACACCGGGGGGGGGGGGGGGGAGGAAGAAACAGAGTAAATCTCACTACAATTTCAACCAGCACAGGAACTGGCAAGCAGAGGGACAAATGGAATTTAGATTTCTCTGTCTTCTCCTATATAGCTAAAGGTCTGGGCAAAAAGTTTTTATTGAAGAGAAAGGGCTATAAAACCACAAGCACTTAGCTATGTAAACAACTGAGCAGTAAATAAGGAAAACAGGAAGGGATGTGCTGAAATAAGAAGATGCAGGGTGTTGTCAGGAAACACACTGACCAGAACAATTCAGTGCCCTGAACTGGCAGAGCAAACATCTTTCAAGTGAAGATTTAGCTATATTTCTTGGGATAGGATTGGATTGGAGGAAACCTGGAATTTGCACAGTCTTTACTCTTATATGTAAGAATCAGTACATGTCAAAAGGTGACATAATTAAAAAATGACATAACTAGTACAGTAAACCTCTTGCAGCAGCACAAAAGACTGAGACCAAAATGACTCAGGACTCTTTCCCCCAGCATAGCAAAGGTATATCGAAGCATATTCTCATCTTGATACACTGAGTTTTTAACTGCACAACTCTTTGTAATTGTAATGGGATTTGGGTGGCTAAAAGATAGTGATTTAAGTTGAGAATATATCCGCTGATCTCAAAAGCAGGAGACAGAGAAAGCCATTTATCTTGCTCCTGTCTAGGTCAAAGAAAACAGGAAGGTATCTTACATTGACTTAATAATATAAAAGTGAGAACAGGATGGGAAGCAAGAAAATTAAAATGCACTGGAAGAAGGGAATGGAGGTGGCAAGTGCACATTACTGAAGGCGGTTCAATTTTCCAACATTGAGATTTTGATCCTGGTTCACTGTGGAATATTTGACTCCGTTAAACTAATGAGGATATCTCCCAATACAGATATTATTTGTGCTCTTAAGTTTATTACTGCTGTTTTTCAGAAGTTAAAAATTCCTCAGAAGTCATTGTTTCTATAATGACTTGTAGACTTTATTGTTTTCACTTGGTACAAACTGCAAACAGATTTAAAGAGATTTTTATTAATTGGAAAAGTATTTTGTAACTAAAGATTTATCAATATTAGGACAAATTCTATTGTGTGACTGGAAACAGGTGTAGTAAATGCAACCTCAAACAGTTACATTACTGTATTGCCAAAACACTGTTAATATGCTCCAGTCTTGCCTGAGACTTGTCCTCTCTTTTGTGCCACAGTATTCCTGCTAAGAGCATATGGGCCATTGTCTAGTCAGGAAGACCATGTATGTGGGCACATAAACATGCAGACCAACCCCTGCATCAGCTAGGCATGTCTCATTAGGCACTTTCAGAAAAAAATAATGGAGGACCCACAGCATATGGTGTCGCCACAATTTTTTGGAAGAGGCAAAATCCAGGCAGTCCATGTGCCTCTTTCTCTGCCTGTGGTTCTTCTGGCATGCAGCTAGAGTCCAATGCCAACCATTCTGTGCTTCCATTCATCTCTGTCATGGAAACCTTTTATCTGAATTGTAGAGGGTGAGTAAGATGCTTTATTTTTTCTACTTTGTTCAAATGCTTGCATTACAGTGAATTTTAATGTTATTATTTTAAGTGGGACTTTTAAAGCAATTTCTGTCTTTTTTTTTTTATTTAAAGAGGAACAGCCAGAAATATAAAATCAAAGTCAATGACCAAATTCTGCTGTCAGACATATGAATCACATTGATGGGCACCCCATACATAAATACCAGGGTAAAATGTGGCTCTAGAATTGATACCAAAAGGGCAAATCCAGCCACCAGACACACAAGGAATTTCAATTAAGGGCAATAGGTATTTTGAAAATGGATTGACAACAAGACATAGTTGAACTGATGTAAGGAGCACGCTGAAGAGAGAAAACTCCTTTTTTAAATTTTATTTTGTGTATTTTTAAAAAGCCACCTTATTTTTTAATGTGTTCTCATAACACAAGACTTAACTCTGGGAGTCATCACATGCACTCAAGTCACACTGGAGCCAAAGGAGCTTAGCACATTGTGAGGGCTTTCAGCAGGACTGGGCTTAAAATTTAAATGCTTATACACTGACCATACTGTCCTGAAAAAGGTAAAGTACTAGTAATGCCCTGGGTAAAACACTGTGGCATCTGGGCTCTTAGCAAATAGGGTAGGGGAAAAAACACAATATAACTCTGCAGTTTCCATCAGCACAGGAACTGGCAAACAGAGGTGAAAAAATGGGATTTCTTTCTCTCTACCTTTCCCCATAGATATGTACAAAACAAATTCAGTCAACATCATAAGCCAAACAGCAAAGCAAATCAGAACATCTCTCTTTTGTTTGCCATGGCACAAGAACTGTTGAACAGGGGAGGAAAACCAAGCTGAGTTTAGCTCTATCAGCTCTTTCCTGGGGCTCAGTTCTTCTTTCCTCCAAGGGGTGCCACTGACTGCTTTGTTCTCTTTCCCAGCTGTTCTTCTGCTCCTTCAGCAGTGACCTTACCAGACGTTGGAGGAATGTAGCAATAGACCACAGGAAGCAGTTGATAGCTCTAAATTTCAAGATATTTTTTCTGCATATGAGTTCCTGGGCCCCAGACAGGGAAAGAGAATAACTGATCTTTCTTTGCCATTAATTTAATAATGGTAATTTGAATGTTTTATTACACAGAGCAACTGTGAGGAGGAATGGAGAAAAACTTAAATGGTGATACAGAACTACAGTTCCCCATCATCCTGTTATCTTGGCAAACATTCACATTACAGCAATAATCCACTTGATCGCTTAAATAAATGGGGTGATTATTTTTAAAGCCAAGATAAAATTAGGTTTCTGTAACAAATGAAAACATTCCTTGTTTGTATCCTATAAAAAGACTTACAGAACCCAGAAGAATTTAACGCAGCTGCAATTACTGCTTAGCAAATACAAGGACTTCCTAGGGTTTGCCTACACTGCGGTAGAGAGATATGATTCCCAGAGTGGGGAGACAGACTTGTGCTAGCTCAGCTCAAGCTAGCTTACTAAAAATAGCAGTAGCTGCTTCCAATAGCAGTTTTTATCCAAGCTCTGGCATTGTCTTCCTTTGGAACTATGGGCAAGTCCTTCACCTTCTCTGCCTCAGTTCCTCCATTCATAACATAGGGATAATATTCCTTCCTTACTAAAGAGGGGTGTTTTGAGAATTAATTACTTAATGGTTGTAGAATACCATGTAAGTATTATTAGTGGAAGAGAAGAATTTCAGTTTACTCTACATATACTTAAGGAGATCCTCTGGAAATGAATGCAAAAATGGTATCAGAGCTTTTAATAGCACTATGAGTGGGTGACTTACTCAGCAGAAGTCATCAAACAAACATTACAATTGTGCAGGTGTTTTCCTTCTCTGTTTACTTCGCTCAGTAGCGTAGCAGGAAATATTAGCAGGTGATGATGAGTCAAATCTATGGTGCTCAGCACCCTTAACTGACACTAAAATCTGTGGGATTTGAGGGTGCTTGCATCTTATTGGTACCACTTAGCATCAGGACTCATGTTAGAGATACAATTAAGTTAAAGTCACTCTAAATAAAGAGCCAAATTCAGCCAACACATACATGGGTACAAGCCCAGACTTCACCTGCTCCTATTCCTGTAGAGCAGGGGTGGCCAACCTGAGCCCGAGAAGGAGCCAGAATTTACCAATGTACATTGCCAAAGAGCCACAGTAATATGTCAGCAGCCCCCTGTTAGCTCCCATCCCCCTGCTCCCAGTGCCTCCCGCCCACCGGCAGCCCTGCCGATCAGCGCCTCCCTGTCCCTCCTGATCAGCTGTTTCGTGGCATGCAGGAGGCTCTGGGGGGGAGGAGCGAGGGCATGGCAGGCTCTAGGGAGAGGGTGGGAAGGGGTGGAGTGGGGGCAGGACCTGTGGCAGAGCCAGGGGTTGAGCAGTGAACACCCCCGGCACATTGGAAAGTTGGTGCCTGTAGCTCCAGCCCCTATACAAGGTGCCTATACAAGGAGCCACATATTAACTTCTGAAGAGCCGCATGTTGCTCTGGAGCCACAGGTTGGCCATCCCTGCTGTGGAGTCTGTGCCTAGTTTTGCATTTTGACAACATATTATTAATGTGTTTGGGAGTGGGGAGGAGGATGACTTTTTTCAGTCATTTTTGGCCAGATTTTGATATCCTTAATCACACTGAGTGGAACCTTATTCTGAAAACAAAGGGACTGTTCACAATGTGATCAAGGGTACTTGGATTTTGTGAGTAGCCTACATCTACAGTACCACAGCTTATGGATTGCTCACAAAAGTATCATGTAAACCTCATTCAGCCAAAGGCAGCCAAATCAACATTTCAAAGAAAAATACGATTGGCCAAGTATTTTAGGCCATATAACCCTTTCCCTGCCACATGCATGTTTCTGACAATATTCAGTAAATACACACAAAATGTATGCTGTGCATTCATACCATATTGATCAACGAAACTGTCAGATAGGTTCCTATATTTCACAGATAATCATATGAATTTCAAACCATTATATAAACTGCTATATGGTACTTGAAGACATCACTCCAATATACTTATGCCTCATGGTTTCCATAATAACTAATGTGCTTCAAACAACAAAATTAATAATAGTATTTATATGGTGTTTTTCATCTTCCAAGAGCTTCATAAATGTTCACTAATTAATCCTCATAACAGTCCTATGCTCTAGGTAAGGAATATTATCTCTCTCTTTTTTTTTTTTTTTTTTACTGTTTAGCAATTATGAGTGACTGTTAGGTTGGGCTCTGCAAGATCGAGCCTTTAATGCCAAAAGAGGTCCCTTTGTGCTACTCCAGTCGTGGAAGGGGGACTTAAAACTGGCCTAAAGGGGCCCAGGGGTTCTCTTAACATTAAAGAAACCTCCTGGTGATCACCTGCTCTCCTCCACTGTATAGGATGTGGGTCAGAAATTAGAAAGTAGGAGGCTAAAGTACTCAGCATGCTGGGGATCTTTGGCCAGTAAAAGAGCCCTTCAGTCAGGCCCAGAATTGAGGGAGACAGAAGGCTGGACAGATTCACCCTTGCTTCCCCCACTCTGCTCAGCATGACATTGACACCTCTAAGGATCAAGTCCTGATCAAGTGCTGTGAGATTCATGGATAAAGAGACAAAGTATTACACTATTATACTATCACTAACAGATGCTTTATAAGAGTGGTTCTTAACCTTTTTTCATTTGCGGAACCCTAACAAATTTGTAATGGACGTGCGGACCCTTTTGGAAATCTCAGACTTAGTCTGCAGACCCCCAGAAGTCCATGGATCACAGGTTAAAAACTACTGTTCTATGGTAATGACAACCTTTTGTGGACCCCTTAGACATAGGTTGCAGACCCCCAGGGGTCCGCAAACAACAGGTTGAGAACTACTGCTTTATACCATCTAGCAGGATCCATTTTTTAAAAAAAAATAGCAAAATCCCACTAGTGAAAAAGAATAAACTGAATGTATCAGAGAGCTATGAAGAAATCAGTGCTGGTTTTGAAAGTATTAAATAGTAGTAATATATAAAATAATCACTTTGTTGCTAATTCTGAACAAATGCTTAGCTGTCACTTTAAAAGCACAAAGGAAGAGTAACTTCTACAGAATCTTAACCAACAGGATTGGTGTGTACTAATGAACAAAGATCAGCAGTATCAGAACTGGCTAAGTTATTTTTCATTTCAGAATTGTGACCCCTTACCCACCAGTTCTTAGCTGTCTTGAAATGAAACCGCAAGTTTCGGGAACGTCTAAATAGCTTTTCTTTTGTTTTCCTAAGAAACCTAATCTTACAAAAAACAAACATACAGGAGGGCAAAGGGACATTTTGAATATGATTTTAACCAAAACATGTTTTTCCTATTCAAATATTATGATGTCCTTCAAATATATAAAACAGCACAGGAAAACTGTTAAGAAGCCTATATACACATCTTAAGGGGCTTTGCTTTTATGATTACTATAATGTCAATAGAATCCCTTGAAGTGTTTGCATAACTTTATTGCTCACAGTTATCAGTGTAGCATTTAACCTCTCCCTCTCTGGCTTGCATGTGTTGTTGCCTGCAGACTGTATGGTCCCTGCTTGTCTGGGCCTGATCCTGCTTTCTTCACAGAACCATCCCACCCCAGAAGCGTGGGCCTTGTCCCATTACCCATTTAGCAAGGAGGGTGGGCTCTGCAATTAGCCCCAACCATCCTGGTCCCCTTTCTTCATTTCCTTTGTCTCTTGTTGCTCTGAGGTGGTCATTCTGCAAAGTAGGTCGGGATCCTTTCTGACTGAAGGCACAAGTACAGAATATTATCTTGCAAAATTTTCTTTACACGTCTTAAGATTTGTCTGTTTCTTTGGTCACTGTTGGTGCTATTAGGGAAGAAATGCTTCTTAACAGCAGAAAGACCTTGGCCTACAAACCCACAGAAGGCTATTCCCCGAGCCTAGGGCAGGTAAGGGTGGGTACTTAAATTGACCAAAGTTTGTCCTGAGCCAAGGACGGGTCAGGGTGGGTGCCTTACGCCCCCAAGCCCAGGACGGGAAAGGATGGGGTGCCTAAATTAACCAGGTTATGCCTTGAACCTATTGTAGGGTAAAGGTGGGGTGTCCTAGATTGTGCACACACTGTTACCCGCACTAAAAGCTACATTAATGTTAACTTGTAAAATACTTGACTTGCCACAACAACCACACTCAGTATGGCCCAAGCCTGCTCCCACTGAAATCAATGGCAAAATTCCACTGACTTCAATGGAACATGATTTGGCCCCCTAAGATTAGGCATACTGCATATCTTAAGGCACTGAAGTTAACACCACAAGCAAAATCCTGCTCACCTTTCTTACACCAATGAATTCAGTATTATTACACATATAAATAAGATCAGCAAGACTGGGCTCCATATGCAACAATATAAGAAGTACATATGTGCAACATGGCCGAGTTACACCTGCTGTGGAAACCCTAGCCCAGGTCATCCGCTCCAGTAGGAGGAAGATGAGGGAAAGAAAGTTATGTAAGGATTGCTTTGTGAAGATGCTCCCATAGTGTTCTGTCAAGAAGATGCAAAAGTCTATGCTAGAGGTAATTATAAACAGTTATGGGTTTTTAAAAATTATTTATTTAATAAGTTTTAACAAGCTTATAAATCTTTGCCATATGTAAATATCAGAAACAAAACAATCATTACAACAGTTAGATTTTGTTTAAAGAGACATTATACAGGAATATAGGCAGAGACCTTTCAATTTAACAAAGTGTTACTGTATTATTGAGTGAGCATCATTATAAAACTGTGTTGTTTCCAATGAAGCATGTTTTTAATCATGACTCTTCTTGTTCACATGTAGAGCAAAATTATGTTTAACACTGTCTTTGTTAAAGGACTAACCTATTATCTAACACAATGCATTTTTCCTAGTACAGATAAAGCCTAGAGATTTGCAGGAGTGCCGCTAGACTGGTAGCTAGTGAGTGACAGCTGTAACTGGGGCAAATTCACAGTGTAGAAAAGGATTAATATTTAGCCTGCAAAGATGTTGATTTAGAGGTGTCTTCATTAAGATCTTGACTGCTTTATAATTATGAAGGGTTATGGGTGCCAGGGGCTCCCTTGACCCTCCAGGCATTACTATCATTCACACTCTTTCCCTCCATGTTTCATAGCACATGAGGGGTTCTAGGAGTCAAACACACAGGAAAGGGAGCATAGGAATGGTCATACTGGGTCAGAGGAATGGTCCATCTAGTCTAGTATCCTGTCTTCCAACAGTGGTCAATGCCAAGTGCTTCAGAAGGAATGAACAGAACAGGCAATCATTGAGTGATCCATCCCCTGTCATCCCAGCTTCTGTCAATCAGAGGATAGAGACACCAGAGGATGGGGTTGCATCTCTGACCATCTTGACTAATAGCTATTGATGGACTAGCCTCCATGAACTTATCTAGTTCTTTTTTGAATCCCAGAGAAGAATCTGGGTGAAAACTAATAAAGGCAAAGGTGGCCTGTCTCTGAGGCAGTCTTTTGGGATTCAACTCTATGAGCTTGGTCTATCAGTCTATTGCCTCTTACTGGGGCCTACCTTCTGCCCCTCCACTTGGGGCATACTGCTTTGCTGCCTGTCAGTGCAACTTCAGGAAAGGTGCAGCCTGTGACTGATCTTCTCAGCTGACCTGTCTCTGTTGCCAGCAATCTGAGGTAGAACAGCCTTCTTCCTGTTCACCAACCCTTCCTGTGACAGGTTTCCCTTTTTAAGTGCTCCCACTCCAGGGTGATCTAGCCTTGCAGGTGTGCCTCATTAGGACTGAACAGGCCGAGAAGAGTTTGTTGGTCTCCTCAAAGCTAGAGTGAGGGCATGTCCCTTCACAAGAGCATAAAGAAAACCAGTCAGTTCCTCCTTGTTGCCCTTCCTATTATATGAGATAAAGAGGACACTAGAAATGAAAGGGCAGTAATTTTAAAATAAATATAACACAACCCTGCTTTACACACCATATATTCAACCTGAGTAAGCTCACATGTATGCACTTCTAGATAAAAGAATGCCTAGGCAATAGGCATAGGTATATCCTGAAGACCAGCTTCAGTGCATGCTTGTTTCAATAAAGAAATTTAATATAGTGCTTATGTACTATATGCTATTTTAAATCACTCTTTACTTCTTTATTTCTAAAATGGGCGTTCTTCAAACCTGGTCATTTTTATGGATTCTACCATCCTAATCATAAGGATGTGAATCCAGGAACCACGAAGCATCTCAGAAAAAACAAGAGTATTTCCTTCATAGGGGGAGAGATAGCTCAGTGGTTTGAGCATTGGCCTGCTAAACCCAGGATTGTGAGTTCAATCCTTGTGGGGGCCATTTAGGGATCGGGGGCAAAAAATCTGTCTGGGGATTAGTCTTGCTTTGAGCAGGGGTTGGACTAGATGATCTCCTGAGGTCCCTTCCAACCCTGATATTCTATGACTGAAGTTATCTAACCGTTAAAACTAATATTAGCTATTTTAATTATTTACAACTGTCTTTAAGTAGGGGCAAGAAAATATGAATGACAAGCTAGCAAGGAGAGCCAGAGGAAATGGAGGAAACTAAGGACACGTGGATAATGTAACTCTTTATATATCCTGGCATGAAGGATTACTTAATTCACTGATCATACAAAAATGACTAAATCAGATTCAACAAACCTTTCCATACATACAAACAAAATCACCTTTGGGTTGGAAAAAGTACATGAGCAATTATAGGGTAATTTCACTGAAGAGTTGCAAGTGCCTAAAACAGGAACGTACGATGGAAGTGCTTCCTTAAGTAGAATGCCACTACTTTCATGCGAATAACCTAACACAGTGGTTCCCAAACTTGTTCCGCCGCTTGTGCAGGGAAAGCCCCTGGTGGGCCGGGCCGGTTTGTTTACCTGCCACATCCGCAGGTTCGGCCGATCGCGGCTCCCAGTGGCCGCAGTTCGCTGCTCCAGGCCAATGGGAGCTGCTGGAAGTGGCAGCCAGTACATCCCTCAGCCTGCGCCGCTTCCAACAGCTCCCATTGGCCTGGAGCAGCGAACCATGGCCAGTGGGAGCCGCGATCAGCCAAACCTGCGGATGCGGCAGGTAAACAAACCGGCCCGGCTGGCCAGGCACTTTCCCTGTACAAGCAGCGGAACAAGTTTGGGAAACACTGACCTAACATGTTTTATAAAAGGGGTATTTGGGCTACTCCTGTTGATGTGTGGGTGGGAGTCTATTTATATATGAGATGCTATGAAGTTTTTATTGCCTTGAGATTGGGATGAATATATTATTCATGACTCATGAAACTGTGAGGGAGTTATGCAGAACTTCCAAAACAAGTAGTAATAAAAAATTGATAGGTCCAGTGTCTTTTGAAATGGGTTGCGAAGTTAAGTTTAGGGGAGTCTTTTATCACCCCATATATAGTGTACACTGTAGTAACTAAGGCTCCAAAGTTATGAGTTATTACAATTTAAGAATTCTTCAGACATTAAGGATATTTTACAAAAGAGAGAAGAGTTCTGAGAAAAGAAAACTCAAGGTCTAATGGCTAGATTTCTTCAATATTCTGAGGAAACTCAGAAAGGCTGCAGCTAGAAAGACTTTCCCTTTTTCCCAGTGATTGAGTGAACGAATTTAAAAAAATTATATCAAACATTAGAGATTATATAATGTGCCATATACAGAAGTGAAAAATAGGGAACTTGATGGAATTTAATATTATGAGATAGATATATAGATATAGATATAGATATAAAGGGAGGTTGATTATGAATGATACAGCTTTAGGCAAAATATTGTAAACTTTAAGGACAGGGCTTATTTTATGGGCAATCCTGGTAGGGGAAAAAAGGGGTTGTGTTCATATTGATTTCTTTTCATTTACTGACAAAGTGAAGAAGTAAGGCTTTCAGGGACATTGTAAATAAGAAGAGGGCAGCATTATCTCTTGTAAATGTAAACAAACTTGTTTGTCTTAGTGATTGGCTGAACAAGAAGAAGGACTGAGTGGACTTGTAGGATCTGAAGTTTTACATAGTTTTGTTTTTGAATGCAGAAGTGTAACAAAAATAATCTACATTTGTAAGTTGCACTTTCATAACAAAGTGCTTGTATGAGGTGAACTGAAATATACTATTTTTTTATCATTTTTACAGTGCATATATTTGTAATAAAAATAATATACACTTTGATTTCAATTACAATACAGAATACAATATATATGAAAATGTAGAAAAACATCCAAAATATTTAATAAATTTCAATTGGTATTCTATAATTTAATTGTGTGATTAAAACTGCGATTAATCGCGATTAATTTTTCTGAGTTAATCACATGAGTTAACTGCGATTAATTGACAGCCCTAATTATAATCTATCATTTAAAATGACTTTCCTCAACTTTTTCTTAAATAATCCAGTATGTTTTAATCCAGGGACAAACAGATTTTTCTGGCCACTATCAAATGCAATGTAACGACTAAAATAAAGCTCATATGCATGTTTTGTTTTCATAGTAAATATATAGTTTATGGATCAAATTAGACCATCACAAATATACACTCATATATAACATGCAAAAATGGAAAGTTTTAGACAACCTCAACTACTGGAGTTGCTGCCAGTCACCTATAATAAAAAGTATATAGATAAATATAAGCTACTTTTCCACACATCAATCTCTTTAAACATAGATTTTAGAGAAACTGAAAGCAAAGCAAGCATATATTATATAATATACATTGTCCCTCTCTATTCTGCAGTTGCTTTAACAAGAACTCCTGACCATTGGGAACCAGGGTTTTGCATGTTTTTGCACTGTGATAGCCAAAACATGACTAGACCTAAAAGTGCTCTAAAGCACAATTTAATAAAAGTATCTTATGGGGAAACCCCCCCCTCTAAAAAAAACTTCACATCCATACCAGTCAGGAAAACAATGCTAACAACAAAAACTAATGTTAAGTGCCTAGTCTTCAGAAGAACTGATAGTCAGCAACATTCCCATTTAAAAATAACATCTGTCTTAACCATCACTGAAATAATATCTTCATGATACATATTTAACATTCTAACACAACTAATTATTATCGACCACCTGACCAGGACAGTGATAGTGACGATGAAATGCTAAGGGAAATTAGAGAGGCTATCAAAATTAAGAACTCAATAATAGTGGGGGATTTCAATTATCTCCATATTGACTGGGAACATGTCACCTCAGGATGAAATGCAGAGACAAAATTTCTCGATACTTTAAATGACTGCTTCTTGGAGCAGCTGGTATGGGAACCCACAAGGAGAGAGGCAACTCTTGATTTAGTCCTGAGTGGAGCGCAGGAGCTGGTCCAAGAGGTAACTATAACAGGACCGCTTGGAAATAGTGACCATAATATAACAACATTTAACATCCCTGTGGTGGGAAGAACACCTCAACAGCCCAACACTGTGGCATTTAATTTCAGAAAGGGGAATTATGTAAAAATGAGGGGGTTAGTTAAACAGAAATTAAAAGGTACAGTGACTAAAGTGAAATCCCTGCAAGCTGCATGGCCGCTTTTCAAAAACACCATAACAGAGGCCCAACTTAAATGTATACCCCAAATTAAAAAACACAGTAAAAGAACTAAAAAAGAGCCACAGTGGTTTAACAACCATATAAAAGAAGCAGTGAGAGATAAAAAGGCATATTTTAAAAAGTGGAAGTCAAATCCTAGTGAGGTAAATAGAAAGGAACATAAACGCTGCCTAATAAAGTGTAAAAATGTAATAAGAAAAGCCAAAGAGGAGTTTGAAGAAAGGCTTGCCAAAAACTCAAAAGGTAATAACAAAATGCTTTTTAAGTACATCAGAAGCAGGAAGCCTGCTAAACAACCAGTGGGGCTCCTGGACGATCGAGATACAAAAGGAGCACTTAAAGATGATAAAGTCATTGCAGAGAAACTAAATGGATTCTTTGATTCAGTCTTCATCCTTCACTTTGAGGATGTTAGGGAGATTCCCAAACCTGAGCCAGCTTTTGTAGGTGACAAATCTGAGGAATTGTCACAGATTGAGGTGTCACTAGAGGAGATTTTGGAATTAATTGATAAACTTAACAGTAACAAGTCATCAGAATCAGATGGCATTCACCCAAGAGTTCTGAAAGAACTCAAATGTGAAGTTGCATAACTATTAACTATGGTTTGTACCCTGTCCTTTAAATTGGCTTCTGTACCCAGTGACTGGAAGATAGCCAATGTAATGCCAATATTAAAAAGGGCTCTAGAGGTGATCCCAGCCATTACAGATCAGTAAGTCTAACGTCAGGACATAGTGTACTTAGATTTCCAGAAAGCCTTTGACAAGGTCCATCACCAAAGGCTCTTACGTAAATTAAGTTGTCATGGGATAAGAGGGAAAGTCCTTTCATGGATTGAGAACTGGTTAAAAGACAGGAAACAAAGGGTAGGAATAAATGGTAAATTCTCAGAATGGAGAGGGGTAACTAGTGGTGTTCCCCAAGGGTCAGTCCTAGGACCAATCCTATTCAACTTATTCATAAATGATCTGGAGAAAGGGGTAAAAAATGAGGTGGCAAAGTTTGCAGATGATACTAAACTGCTCAAGATAGTTAAGACCAAAGCAGACTGAAGAACTTCAAAAAGATCTCACAAAACTAAGTGACTGGGCAACAAAATGGCACATGAAATTTAATGTGGATAAATGTAAAGTAATGCACATTGGAAGAAATAACCCCAACTATACATACAATATGATGGGGGCTAATTTAGCTACAATGAATCAGGAAAAAGATCTTGGAGTCATCGTGGATAGTTCTCTGAAGATGTCCATGCAGTGTGCAGAGGCGGTCAAAAAAGCAAACAGGATGTTAGGAATCATTAAAAAGGAGATAGAAAATAAGATGAAGAGTATCTTATTGCCCTTATATAAATCCATGGTACGCACACATCTTGAATACTGCGTACAGATGTGGTCTCCTCATCTCAAAAAAAATATACTGGCATTAGAAAAGATTCAGAGAAGGGCAACTAAAATGATTAGGGGTTTGGAACAGGTCTCATATGAGGAGAGATTAAAGAGGCTAGGACTTTTCAGCTTGGAAAAGAGGAGACTAAGGGGGGATATGATAGAGGTATATAAAATCATGAGTGATGTAGAGAAAGTAAATAAGGAAAAGTTATTTACTTGTTCCCATAATACAAGAAGTAAGGGCCATCAAATGAAATTAATGGACAGCAGATTTAAAACAAATAAAAGGAAGTTCTTCTTCACACAGTGTATAGTCAACTTGTGGAACTCCTTGCCTGAGGAGGTTGTGAAGGCTAGGACTATAACGGCGTTTAAGAGAGAACTGGATAAATTCATGGAGGTTAAGTCCGTTAATGGATATTAGCCAGGATGGGTAAGGAAGGATGTCCCTAGCCTCTGTTTGTCAGAGGGTGGAGACGGATGGCAGGAGAGAGATCACTTGATCATTGCCTGTTGGGTTCACGCCCTCTGGGGCACCTGGCATTGGCCACTGTCGGTAGACAGGATACTGGGCTAGATGGACCTTTGGTCTGATCCAGTATGGCCATTCTTATGTTCTTATGTTAATTATGTTTGATTTCCTCTATCTACAAAACAGATTTGTATTTTTTTTTTCTTGGGCTGAAAACTCAACAATGGACAGTTAAAAATATTAATTACAGGAAAAAGAAAGTTGGTCTTCAAAATAAAAATTTCATCTAATCTGTTCACAGCAAAACATTAAAAATGTGTTTATTTCAAGGTTGAGGGGCGGAAGAATGATAAAGGGCCCTTTCCCCTTGACTGAGATTATGCGTATCAACATTCAATTCACTGGGAGTTTGATGTGGAAATTTTAAATCCTCCAAGTACCATGTGAGTACAATGCAAACAATTATAGGCTCCAGATGTAGCATCTCTAGAAGTAACTTCATAACTGCCCTTTTGTCAAATATATAATATATATGGAACATTCATTCACTCATTATATATGTCTATGTGTTCTGGCCAGCAGGAGACAAATGTGCTACATTATACAGTACACCTTTCTTGTGAACCACCATGACATTATCACTTTAAACCTGGATCAATTTGTAATCACCACAGGTAGTGCTTAATGTGCTGCACATTCTAATTGAAGCAGCAAAAAATAGCTTCTTTACCCTTCTCTTACAGATCATACAGACCCATTACCCTTCTCTTACAGAAATACACACTTTTATTTAAACTCTCACCTAGCTTTCACAGATCTTTAGACTGCAAACTCTATGGGGCAAGAACTTGTGTGTTTGACACAGTTCGCTTATTGTGCAGCACCATGCATACTTAGCACAATGACCCATCAATAATACTATTAAATAAACACACAAAAATCCCCAAACAAATAGACAAGAAATGGGATAAATGCCATTCCTCTGAAATAATGGTTGGTGATTGGGGGAGGAATCACACCTTTGATTGTCTCTGATTATACTTATGATTCACTCCTGGTTAGACCCTTGATGAGGCAACGTAGCCCACGAAAAGTATAGTGCCTCTCAAATGGCTAGTTTGAGTTAAGTGCATATCCCAATAAAAAAAAAAAACAGATCAGTTTGGTTCTTTTATTTCTGTTAGGAGACAAGTTGTGTTAACTGCACATAGCACCAAAGAGTTAATTAATCAAATCCTCTTACCACCTGTCACTTAGAATGAAATGACCACATAAGATCTTTAGTGAAGAACAAATCCTGAGGAATTAAGGCTTGTTCTCATAATACATTAGAAATAGAATGGCTTCCCTTCCTCCCTTCCCTGCACCATGAACACACACTCACCCTCTGGGTGATGGTTTTCCCCTCTTTGACTTGCACTGCCAAGCCCAAATCAGACAATCTGCAGTTGCCATTATCATCCAGGAGAACATTTTCTGGCTTCATGTCCCTGTACAGGATTCTGATGGAGTGGAGATGCAGAATCCCACAGGTGATCTGAGCCGAATAAAAGATGATCCTGTTCATTTCCAAGCCCCTCTCTCCCACATTGTAGATGTGGTATTTAAGATCCCCTCCATTCATGAGGCTCATAACAAGACACAGATGGCTCTTGCTTTCATAGGCATATGCCAGGGTGACTATGAAAGGACAGTTAACTTTCTCCAGGATCTGCTTCTCCAGCAGAGCCATCTTCTCCCCACCTTTCTTCTTCAGCCTCTTCTTATCCAGTTTCTTGCAGGCATACATCTTGCCAGTATTTTTCACCTGGATGGCACAAACCTAGAGGATCAAGATGGAAAGAGAAAGGAAGGGGCTTTACAAATACAGACTGGAGGTGAATTAAGAGCAGAGGTGGATTGGGTTTAAGGAAGCAAGATATACCTTGCCATCCTTTCAGAGGGCACTGCTAGTGATCAGCCTGACAGAGCACTGGATGGGGAGATAATGGGAGTAGGGAGTTGGTCTATTCTGCTCGGAGGGGAGCCTGTCTTATCCTAGTCCAAAGCTCTTGAGGATCCTATGGAGTTGTCAGAAGTTCCCTTTACTGACCAGCATGTGGATGCTTTGGGGCAATAAAGTGGAGAAGGGGTTACATCATACTGGTTTGCCCAAGGAGGAAGTTAGTTTTTTAAGGTCTTTAACATCTGCCTAGTCTATTGTAGGCTCTTCTCTGCATTGCCCATACCCACCCATTAGACCAGGGAAGGGATTGATGGCAGTTGCCTTACCTCTCCGAAGCCACCTTTGCCCAGCACCCGAAACTCATAGAAGTACTTCTCATTCACTGGCTGCCTCTCAAAGACTTTCCACTGCAGGAACTTGTCATAGAAGGGGGTTCTCTGGAAGTCCTGGAAGGGTTTCTCCCGGAGGAAGGCCTTGGTCTCCTCCTTGGCCAGCTGCATGATACTCTCATAGTCCTTCTCAGTGGCAGCCTGGCACTTGCTGGCCAGGTCTGAGCTCATGAAGGCTAGGTAGCCCTTGGAGCCGGACTTCAGGAAGTTGGTGACCAAGCTCTGCATGATGCTACTCTTGGCATTGTCCTCTGCCAGCTCCCAGTTGGACACCTCATCCAGGAAGTCCTTGGCCACCAGGTATTCAGGCATGGTCTCTAAGAAATCCCTAAAGAACCTTTTGCCAATGGGCTGCTGCTCGCAGATGCTCTCATACTCAGCCGGGAGGGCCTGCCTGACCTCTGTGCACTGCTCAGGCTTGGGCAGTGAGAGGCTCTTGCGCCTCCTCTGCATCTCCTTGGTGTCCCCTTCTGTGCTCTTCCTGGCCTGCAGGTATGCTGTGTTGGCAATCAGGTTGTCCAGGCCCCCCATGTCACACATCTTGGCGAGCTCTTGGGGCGGCAAAGCCACTCACTGGTCCTTGGGATGTCTTGCACCTCTCCCTGCCTGTGTGTGTTTGTGTGGGCTTCAGAGAGACACTGAGGAGACTAGCTGCTTTAGCATTAAATACCTCTCAAGGATTTTCGCTAAGTACCTTTAGGTGTATGTACCATTTGTGGAAAGTGACTGGTAAGAGGTTTCTCTCTAAGGAGCTTTGGGGTTGCTATCTATAGCCAGCAGGATGACATCCCAGGAAAACTTCCCACTGCCGTCACTGAATAGGCACAGCTTGGCTGGTGACCCGCAGCACAGACCCTTTCCTGTCCCTTATATGTGCCAGGATTCCCACCCCACCCACTGTCCATGGCCACTGGTGTGTGCCAGAATTCCACACCCACCCACTGTCTACTGGCTTCTTACCCTCTGCAAGTGTGCCTTGGACAGACAGATACACACACACACACATACTCCATGGCACTTTGCCCTTTGGGGTGGGGTCAAAATCCCACACACATCCACTGCTCATGGCACCCTGGCCCTGCGGGTACACAAAATCTCCTTGACTTCTTCCCATTGCACCCTGAGCTTTGGGGTACTGGAAATTACATTAAAACATATATAAAATAAAAGCTGTTACAAGTTGTAAAAGCCACTCAAAAGTCAAAGCCATCCCTGAAATATAAGTCAGAAGAGAGTAACAGCAGAAAAAGTGCAGGGGATGTTTGGAGTTGTTTAATAATCACTCAGTTCTGATCATTGAGCACCGTCACATCCTTCAACACACACAACAAAATGCTTGTAAGCTGCACATATAAAGTGCACAAACTTCACTGCTGTCATATGCTGCTCCCTCTAAAGGAACAGAAATTGGATTAGATGAAGAACAGGCTAAGAACTGCTGCTGTTCTAAAAATAATGATACGTGTGTACAACCAGAACACCACAGAATCCTGGTCTCCCTCACACATAGCGAAGTGGAAACAATCTGAACTTGTTTAAGAGACAAGTGATTCTCCATTACACTCCTAAAAATATCCTCCTCGCCCCAGCCCCCAAACAAACAAACAAACCCCTACCCTACACTGCAAACTACTGTCCAAACTTTTTGAATCCTGAAAATGTCACTTAGGACAAGAGAGCATCTACTTACTTTAGCTCTCGGTAATTCAAGGGACTGGAAATATACTATGAATTTAGCTAATTGGGAATATCACTTGGGGAAAAATATTCTGTTGCCCATTGACTATTTAAAAACAATGGAATATAAAAAAATGTTATTGTTTGTACATTCTTTGATCATTTTGATCGCTATTCTATTAGCTATTATGCATTGTTATTTAAGGTAAAGATTAAAGTATTAAAAACGACGTTTCTAGCAATAGCGAAACTATTCCTTTTCAACAAAAGAGAGATGTCGGTAGTCCTTGTTGCCTTCATTGTTCTATACATACTACTTACTTATCTGAAAACAGCAATTTTAATGAAAATGGACAGAAATTGACAATAGAAGAAATTTTTGTAACTATCATCTCTAAAGGCATTGTATTTTCTTATTGTGAATTGGTTTGCCATTCTCAGATGTTTTATATATTATGTTCTTTAATGGTACATGATTTTAAAAACAGTAAGTGCACATCTTACTAGCACTTTGCTGAAAGGCAATACAGAGCAAATTGCTTCCTGTATCTTACATCTCTTAAAAGAAACTGCTTAAATGTTCACTTGCTATTTATAAATCAACTGTAAAGATAAAGTTAATTCTCATTTGCTACCAATGCAATTTATGAAGTAGTTGAACAATGAAAAATAGTCCAGGAAGAGTTCAAGAGAATAACAAACATCCTCCTAAGCCAAAAGAAGCTTTCACCTGAAAATCTTCTTTTTACTCATATTGTTAAAAACAGGTTTATACCTTGAAATTACAGGTGTTTGTCTGATATCTTCTTCAGAAATAAGGACCGTTTGGAAGAATGTTTCAGAATGGTTAATGGGATGTTATGCCACTTACCGATTCTTCTCAGAATCTTGCCAAAACCAAGTTTGATTTTTCTCAAATTTGCAGGAAAATCAGAGATTTTCTCGAAGTTTTATATCCTGTGTTTCCCCTCTTCCTTTAATTGCTCAGCAAAGCAACAAAAAACCCCCAACAATATAAAACCCCACAAGCAGTACATTATAATTCCTCCATCATAGTCCTGTGGCCCATAGTTATCATCATGTGCCCACCCGATAAAAGTGTATAATGTGGAAACTCACTCCAGCCTTCTAATACACCTCTACCCCGATATAACGCTGTCCTCGGGAGCCAAAAAATCTTACTGTGTTATAGGTGAAAACGCGTTATATCAAACTTGCTTTGATCTGCCGGAGTGCGCAGCCCCGCCCCGCCCCGGAGCGCTGCTTTACCACGTTATATGCAAATTCATGTTATATCGGGCCGCGTTATATTGGGGTAGAGGTATACAAGTACAAACTTACTGACTACATAACTCTAGAACATAAAGTGACTGGAAAATACTCCATCTAGAATATTAAGCATAAAAATCATCCATCTCCCATATGGCAGGAGCTAGACAACAATAATTACATATAAAGGCATATATTTGGGTTTGTATACATTATCTTTCTTGTCTTTAATTTCAAAACAGAACCAATAAACCCCCTATTTTTCCTAACAAGATTGACTGTGTGTAAAGCACACACACTATTTTAAGTCAAGATATGGAAGTTCTGTATCCAGTGACAACTTAAAAGCTGCTTTAATGATTATGGAAATGACTTAAGTCATAGAAAGTACATAAAAAGCAGAAATGCAAAATCAATAAGCCATCTTAAGGATTTTCTCTATTAAATGAACATCCAAAAGAGGCAGCTTTGCTGCATCAAGGACTTCTCACTACAAATAAAAAGGCATTGATACCTGTCTGGAAGAGGATCCATTTGACCCTAATAGCAATAGACATGTGCAAATGATGTTTCACAAAATACAGGAATAAATGTGAACGTAGTGGTTAATGTAGGAAAGCAGGCTGACTTCCTTAATCCTGTAAACAAAGAATAACAAAAAGATACGGTTCAAAATGAAAGATGGATAAAACGAAGAAGGAAATTAGCATGTGTCTATTAAGACCAAAAAGTGTATCTCCTAATAAAAATACCTAAACTTTTTTGATCAGAAAATCTCGTAGAGATGTTATGAAGAAATATAGCTAGTTTTAAGGAAGATGGAGCCATTGCTTCCTTAACTTTGGAAAAGACCTTATTCATATCTACTACCTTACACCTAGGTTGGGGAGAGAAAGGAATGGATTATGAAGACCCTTTAGTGATTCCTGTTACTAAAGGTTGATGTTCTACTAATTTGCCTTCAGTGTGTATTTGACTGGTTTAATTGACAGTAATATAAATATTAAGGGTGGGTTTTTTAGAACTGCATACATGAAGTTGCATGCCTAAAGCGGTATGCAGTTACCACAACCGCATATGGAAATTGGGTATTTTGCCATGTAATTTACATATAGAATCATGGTGTTTTGGAAGTACAAATTAGGCACATATTTGCACATGTTCAGTTTTGAAAATCAGGCCCACATGGACCTAAACCATTGATCTCGTTCACATAATAAAAAGAAACCTCCATCATGGGTTGTCACCTGCCTGGCTGGGATACAAATGTTTTTGCAGCCCAAAGTCAACCAGACAGAGTATGTCTTCTAGCATCAGGGCCCCATGACTTGCAAATAAACCTAAAAAAACATTCTGAAAGAATGGAGAGTGCCCAAGGTACACTGAAATTGGCCACATTAGCAACTCCTCCTGAGCCATGCTATCCCTTAAAGACAAATGCTATGAAATTACTCTATCTTTAGCCCCTTAGCACAACTTGTTTAAATGATAGAAGCAGAATCCCAGGATATGTTGACCCTATAACAGGTTTCAGTAACCTATCCCTAAATTACCAATGCAAATATTGCCATTTCTGCACCAGATACCTGAGCCAGAGCCTAATGGCAGGATGTTTCTCTCCCAAGGCAGAAGCAGATCAAGGAAACACCCATATTTTTATGGTGCTCTACTTGCCACTGGTGAGTAGGAATCTTTCTTTCTTTCTCTTACCCTCACTGTGAAGATAATCTTCTAAACTTGTACCAAGTGTAACCTGCGCAGTCTTCCTAAAACTGCAGAGATATAGCTGCACTACTGCAGTCACTGCTGGGGAGGTTGGTATGGGTACTATTATTGGAAAGGCATCTGGGGTGTCTATGCCCAGTATTAATAAGAATTTTTTTTTTTTTTTGGTAGGAGAAGAAAAGTGGTCCCGCATTAATGTATTCATTGCGAAACGCAACACTGATTTATTTATTTTGTGTGTATGCTGAGGGGTAGCATTAATTGATTTTATTTGTGTTTGAGGTAAGGAACAGCATTAATTAATTTGGGAGGTGGGAGGAGAGTAACTCCGCCATCCCTGGAACCAACAGCCAATTGCAAACGGGCATAGTCATCACCAAGGACCGAAAGAAGGTCATCATGGTGGATGTCACAGTGCCCTTCAACAACAGGACCCAGGCCTTCCATGATGCCCGAGCTCGAAAGGTGGAGAAATACGCCCCTCTAGCTGAAACCTTGAGAGGTAAGGGCTACCAAGTTCTGACGTGCTGATCGTCGGAGCCTTGGGCATATGGGACCCCACTAACGAGCGAGTGTTGGGAGAATGCGGAATCAGTCAACGCTACACTTGGCTGATGCGGCAACTCATGGTGTCAGACGCCATCAGATGGTCAAGGGACATCTACATAGAACACAACTCCGGACATTGGCAATACCAGGAGGGATGAGCTGGAGTGCTGATGAGGAGCGCAGTGGGGAAAGTAACTGAAATACTTTCCTCATGGATTCTATTTTCTAAATGAACAACCTATCCTAAATTCTCAATTACTGAGGAACAATCTTCACTCACTGATATATGTGCTTTCCACAACCAACTCTCTGTATAACTTTTCATGAGTGATGTACCCAAATACTTGGATGCTAGTATCTAAACTGTATTCTTAAATTTACTCACCTAAATTTGGGTTACTGCTGATTATGCATTATATGTATCTGATGACTTTAAAAACAAACTTTGTATTTGTGGATAATCTAAGCACTATACCCAGATGTACAGACACTCTTTTCTCAACCTGTGTATTATATAATTTTAACATTAGCTTTAATAAAATTTTTATTTGGAGATTGAGCAGGAGTGGGCACAGCTTGGTGGCATCAGCATATTTCATACTGGCAAGTAGGCTTTAATTTTGGACATGGGAGATCAATGTGGCTCCACATAGGCACAGGTGTTTTGAGTAGAACTCAGGACAGCCTCCAAGTCAATTTATATTTTGATGCTAATTTGAATGATACATAGACATAATTTTATTATTGGACTCAAACTAATAAGTTCAAAGTAAAAAAAAAAGATGACATTGAATGTGTGTATTTATGAACACTGTCTTCCCCGCCCCCACCTCAAATGTTGAAGTTTATATGTCATAAAATCAGTTCAAAGGATTGGGGGGAAAAAAGCACACAAGTAATAGTATGAATGAGCAACTTTAAAATTCTAATAGAAAGGTGTTTCCTCATAACTAATTTAGCATACATCAAAGAGTTGCCACAAATACTATATAATATAGGATAGATAGATAGACACTACCCACATGTACCACATATTAACATTGTAGGGTTATTTGCATTTTACTGAAGGGGTCTGTTTGTTTGTGGAGGAAACTCTAGCTTTCATAGCTCTACAGAAACTAAGGACAATTCTCTTTCTTCTTCCTAAATTATCAGTAGTATAACTCAATGTGTTTAAATATTCATAAATATCTTCTATAAATTATATAGAAAAATCTTGAGCAGTTTGAATATGTTAACTTACGCAGCTGAAAGTGAAAATTTTAATACCTTTTTCATATCTACTATATTCTCCACAGAATCTTTAAACACTAAATATATGCCATATTAATTGAATGACTTTTGCTGTACAAAAATTATGAACCTTCTGTCTAGTGTCAGAATGCCTGGATTTAGCATTGACCTACATTTATAGTCTATCCATAACAGACAAAAAGTGAATTTGCAATAGATTCCACTAAATGGAAAGGCAATACACCTCAAGATTATGAAATGCCCTCTAGACATTTAATTTATTCAGGCAACATTTTACAGTTGCATATATGTGAAAGGTGGCATTATATAAGGACAACGAATGGCTGCTCAGTACATTACTACATGTAGGGCTGACAGCATTACTCTTCTTAAGGTTGCCTGCCACATCCTACCTTGTTTTTAGTTGCCAAACTTCAACCAGTTGGACTGAAGTTTTCAGTGCCAGGTGTTTGCCTCAGGCTGAATTTATTTTTGGAAAATTTCAGCCAAAAGGATTCAGGGGATAATGGAGAGGAAAATCAGATGAGCCCAGGGAGATGGGGAATGGGAGACAGTGGTGATCATGCCGGGGGGAGGGGAGAAGGAAGGAGGAGGAGGGGAAATATGCAGAAGAATTTGTGCCCACTATATCGCACTCTTCCAGGGAATGGTATGGAACCCAAGATCGCAGAGTTTCATCATCCCTCTGCTGTCAGTAAATATGTATGAAAGCCACTGATAAAATGCCCATCTCCCTTTCTAGTGCTGGTCCAGAGGATGACATTCTACTACTGATACTAATTATACTGGTATCAAGTATCAGGGGGTAGCCGTGTTAGTCTGTATCCACAAAAACAACAAGGAGTCCGGTGGCACCTTAAAAACTAACAGATTTATTTGGGCATAAGTTTTTGTGGATAAAAAACCACTTCTTCAGATGCATGGAGTGAAAATTACAGATGCAGGCATTATTATACTGACACATGAAGAGAAGGGAGTTACCTCACAAGTGGAGAACCAGTGTTGACAGAAATCTGTGTCATGGATCTAAAGGTTCCAACCCTGTTAATGAAATATATGTGTCAATATAATGTCACATAATGACATTTCTTTTTTTCAGGTTGCTTTTTTTAAAAACCTAGAACATTCCAGACACTAAAATTACATTTTTTCAGCGTGGTAGCTGTTTTAGTCTGTATCAGCAAAAACAACGAGGAGTCCTTGTGGCACCTTAGAGACTGACAAATTTATTTGGGCATAAGCTTTTTTTGGCCAAAACCCACAAATTACATTGAAAACTTTATTAAGGTTGCAAAGTCAAGCAGTGAAAATGTTTGAAATACCAGCATTAAAGTTGCCTTAATTCAACAGTCTGCATATGCATTATGACAGTCTTTAATTACATGATCCCATACTAATTTTTCCACAAGACCCTTGCCTGATTCAGTAGAGAGAATGGACTGCTCTGAAGGTGAACCAAGGATCTGTAGAGAAGGAGGCTGTTACGTGTAGGAACCCCACCTAATTTGTTGCAGAAGCTGGATGGTGTATAATGAATGAGGCAGGAGATTGAAGGGAAAGAAAGGGTGGTTTCATAGTGAAGGTATTTGAATGTTGCCTTCTCGAATTGGATCCCTATTTCTGCCTCTGCCACAGAATTGCTATGTGAGGCTACTCAAGTTGCTTAAACCAAAAACTTTTCACAAGTGATTACTAATACTGAGTTCTTCATTTTCTGAGTATCCAACGGAAGCACATGAGGATTGATTTGTAGAAGTGCTGAACAGTCACAGCCGCAACTGATGGTATAGGAGCACACTAAAGACTCTGAAAAAATCAGGTCACTGGTGTCTCCATTTGGGTACTCAAAATTACAGATACTTTTGACCTGAATCTTCATGCATGTAAAATATGAATAGGGAATTGGGAAAATAAACACTCAGATACTATAGTGATGAGCACCACAGAATTATTAATTTCCTCATGGGCTTTTCTATCTTCAGGAGCAGGGTTTGAATAGTGTAAAATAAATAAGACCTAGGGGCATACATTGAACAATGAGCAGAAAATCAAATTTTGAACAGTTGCTCATTAAGTTCTAATATCCATCTTGTGACCTGAATGAGGCAAGGATCCTGTGGGAAAAAATAGTATGCGATCACATAATTAAAGAATGTATCATAATACATATGCACAAGGGGGCCAAATTAATGTTACATAAACACCATTAATTCTGGTATTTTCTTACTTTTGACTTCTTGACTAACAGAACATTATTAAGATTGCAATGTAGTTTTTTGGTGAGTAATTATATAAAGTCTTCAAGGTTATTTGTGCTTAAATTTGCAATTTTGCATCCTCAATACAAGCAGTCTTTTCTATGAGATGAGACTAATGAAATAAAAGACTGATGAAGTTTTTTCATCAAGAAAAACACTTAAACTATCAATCTTCAAAGATACTATTAATAAACTGGAAATATTAAATCCATTAAAAATCTGAAAAGAAAAAATTGTTGGGTCTTCCCTAACAAAGAGTGTTTATTTTACTGAGTTATTATCCTGTAATACAAATGCCTTTTCCCCTTAGTATATAAAATTTTCCACTCAAGTAAAGAGATACAGTAACTCCTCACTTAAAGTCATCCTGGTTAATGTTGTTTCCTTATTACGCTGAAGATCAGATAGGGAACATGCTCGTTTAAAGTTGTGCAATGCTCCCTTATAACGTTGTTTGGCAGCCGCCTGCTTTGTCCACTGCTTGCAGAAAGAGCAGCCCATTGGAGCTAGCTGGTGGGGGCCTGGAACCAGGGTGGACCGGTAGCCCCTGCTCAGCTCCCCGTTCCCCTAAGTTCTCTGTGCGGCAGCCATCCAGCAGGCTATCAATTGCCGGCAGTTCAGCTGTCCCTCCCCCCATTGCCATGGGCTGCTCCTGCCCTCTGCCTTGGAGCTGCTCCTGGGAGCCTCCCGCTTGCTGTGCGGGGGGGGAAGAAGGGGGCTAATGTCAGGGTGTCCAACTCCCCCCTGCTCCTGCCCCCTGCTTATCCCATCTCCATAGAGGAGGGGGGGACACAACAGGGCTCAGGACGGATGGAGCTTGCTTGCAGCAGCTGCGGTCTCAACTTGAGGATCTACTTAAAAAGGCAATGTACTTAGCGTAGGGTCAGAGTACTTAAAGGGGTAATGCGCATCTCTCTCTCTCCCCACACTCACAGGGTGTGTGTGTCTGTCTGCCATGCTGTCTCCCCTCCCTCCATTTGTGCTGCCTTGTAGAGTGTGAGGCTACATTAACAACGTGTTAACCCTTGAGGGCTCAGCTATTTCATCATTTAGCAGTAAGGCATTCCCTGGGAAATATCTCACCCTCTGACTTCACCACCTCAAACCAAGCTTCACAATCATCATTGCTGTGTACAGTATTAAATTGTTTAAAACTTATACTGCACATTATATATATATATATATATATATAGTCTTTTGTACAGTGAAAAAAATTTCCCAGGAGCATAACCCCCCACCCATTTATATTAATTCTTATTGGAAAATTGGATTCGCTTAACATCGTTTCGCTTAAAGTCGCATTTTTCAGGAACAATGTTAAGCGAGGAGTTACTGTACATTAACAAGCCCTCTCAGCCATAACATTAATGAGAACCCACTGGAAATTCCCTTACCTACACAGAGATGCCATTGTGTGGCATTATTTGCTCTGTCCATTTTCCTCTCCTCCCTCCTGTTGGCCACTGTCATTCTTTTTCTGCATGTTGCACAACTGCTGCTAGCTGAGGACCAGTTTTAATTAATGGGTAATCCTATTTCCTTTTACTCTTTTCTACAGACGCTCACTAGAGTGGGAAAAAGACCAATTTTCCAGTGACGAAATGTACAGAAAACTATGTTCTAAAAGCTTTCCCAAACACAGGCATACAGCTAAGACAGCAGCAAAGTTACACCCTGACTTCAGGACAACAGGATTTGCCTTTCCACCAAGCCCCCCAGTCACAAAAGCAAGACCTTTGCCACTTGTTCTAGTTAAGTTCACAAGTGCCTGAGGTGCTTAGCTATAAAGAAGAGACAAGGCCAGGAGAAATGTTGCATTGACCCACTTCAGCATGAGGCTCTAAAAGTGAAGCCATCTAGTTCTGGGTGGCAGTTGGTGGATTTTGTGTTTAATAATTCAGTTTTTTCCCCTTTTTAGAGAAAGCAAGTTTGGAAAAGAGGTTTGATTGAAGTGTGTGTTGCACAGCAAATCACTGCACATCTCCATAAATCTCTGACATGAAAGTTAGAACTTATCTTTGCAGTTTCTTTTAAAAAGATTAAAGCAATAATGAGGCACCTTACCAGGTGGGCCATAACTAATGCAGGAGATTAAGACCATGTCTATGCTACAGGGACTCTAGCAGCAGAACTACTTGTGGCACCTTAGAGACTAACATTTATTAGAGCATAAGCTTTCGTGGACTACAGCCCACTTTTTGCGGATACAGACTAACACGACTGCTACTCTGAAATCTAGCAGCAGAGTTACAGTGCCGTAGTTATGCTAGCACCATCAAATACTGTAGATGCAGCCTGCAATGAGGGAAGGGTTTTTTCCCATTGCTGTAGGAACACCCTGTCCCCACCTTATGGCAGCTAGGGTGACGGAAGCATGCTTCTAGCCACCTAGCTGGGTCTGCCTTGGGGAGTTAGGTCAGCATAGGTAGGATGCCCGGGGTGTGGATTTTTCATACTCATGACCACTGTAGTTACATTGATCTAAATTTTAAGAGTAGGCCAGGTCTAAAGTTCTTCACTTTGGAAAGCCTCCTCTAAAGAAAGCGAACTCTTTAACTAGGAACTAATCACATGAGATACTGAGCGCTCATTTTCCCCGGCCCTGCAATTTGCTGAATCTTGTCCTTAGCTGTTTGTAAATGGCTTTGAAAATGAAAAAGCACTACAAGTGCTAAGAATTTATCATCAAGGATTGACTGGGAATTTGTGTGCGTATGTGGGGAGCGGTTATGAAGGAGATTTTTGTTGAGTGGGGAAGAGTGGGCGTCTACATAAGCATTTAAAGTGAGTTATTTTCTTTGTTGAGGGTGGGAGAGGTATTAGAAGGGGGTTTAATAGCTGTGATACTTTTATTCAGTAAAGAAGAGGTTGTGCACCTTCTCTCTTTGTGTTGGGGGAGGAGATTCAATGATCATGAACCCTGCTCTCCTGCCTGAGTTAATTTCTGTATGTTTGTTTAGTCCGGGGTCAGCAACCTTTCAGAAGTGGTGTGCCGAGTCTTCATTTATTCACTCTAATTTAAGGTTTCGCGTGCCAGTAATACATTTTAATGTTTTTAGAAGGTCTCTTTCTATAAGTCTATAATATATAACTAAACTATTGTCGTATGTAAAGTAACTAAGGTTTTAAAAATGTTTAAGAAGCTTCTTTTAAAATTAAATTAAAATGCAGAGCCCCCCGGACCGGTGGCCAGGACAGGGGCAGTGTGAGTGCCACTGAAAATCAGCTCACGTGCCGCCTTTGGCACATGTGCCATAGGTTGCCTACCCCTGGTCTAATCGGTATAGATTGTAAACTCTTCCAGGCAAGGACTGCATCTTAACTTTTGTAATGTGCTTTGTAAATTGCCATGTACATTTATGGCCTGGTATACAAAGATATACGTTTGTTCTAGTAGATTCCAGCCAATCAAGATGTTCAACTTTCAGTGAGTTCACCTTTTTCCCCAGCAGGTGGCATTAGCACACAGTGAAGTGAGTGATCAAGACATATAGGTATGCTTGCTAACAGAGAGCAGCATGATGCAATCAAAAAGGTAGGCCACCACCTATATGAGGGCATTCAAATAGGCCAGGGTCAATTGATGTTATTTGATTGGTCAACTGATCAGCTTATCAAATCTAGTTTAGAACGATCTTAACAGAACACAGACTTTTCAAACTTGTCATATATTTAAAACTCACTCAAATCTTGTTCATAGGCCAAGTGTTTCCTGTAGGCATTATAGGGCAAAGACAACCAAAAGAATTAAGGACAAGCAGTTAAATATAAGTAAGAAAAACAGAAATTAAAACAGCGTTGTCCGTACAGAAAAATAACCAAATGAAGCCTTCCCATTACAAAAGGCAAAACAACAATTGTTATTACATGAAAATATAAGTCTACCAATCTGATGAAATAGACAAAGGGATACAAAACATATTCCCAAATAGACCTACCTATACTGACAAGATGAAACAATGTGCTGCATTAGATTCTTGCTACGTTATTTAGCATATATTAGCATATACTTTCTTTATAACATCTATTTTGTCAATTATATTTTTGAAACAATTTATAGATATGGTTCTCAATTGATCTAAAATACATCCAAGATCAGCTAGTTCCTAACCAATATTTGCACATCGCCAGCTAATTAATTTCAAATATGGTTATTAAAATGGCCCAATGCTGGATTAAATACATCCCCCATTGCTTTTACTAGAAATTACAATAAAAATCCTAACATAGTAAAAGTTTAAAATTGTATGTTGGAGAAACCATGTATATATCATTATAAAGGAAAAGGCTATTAATATCCAATGAACTATAGGGTCAGATTTCTTAAGCCATCACAAAAACAAGCCTGTACTAAAACCTAAATAAGAGGTTTCTACCATAATGGGGACCGGGGGGGAGGGGGGGGGGTGAAGGATGGAAGGGACGGGAAAAAACAACAATAAAAATGTTTCACACACTATTTATTTTAGTCAAAAAATCACTATCAGGCAAAATTATTTATGGTGGTTTGGTGTGAATGCATATTATTTGAATGGCAAGAATTTTTTTTCAATCAATTATACAGCACATCAGACATAAACAAGGCCTTCTTTTTGAATGGATTGGTTTCTTATATTTCCTTACCAAAAACATAAGGTAGATTGTAATTATGTATTTTCGGCACCACAGCATTTCTAAGCAGTTGATATAATTTACACCAGAACACTGACAGAGAGACAGACTAAGGTAGTGTGCCTATGGTCCTTAGCTGTGGAAGGATGTTGAAATAAGATCAGAGAAAATGGCAGCACACGAACACATCAGAGCATGTTCAAGCACAACAAAACCATAGTATTCTTTTAACATAGATATAAATTGAATGAATCACGAGTGTTCCTCCCTTTCATATGGATATATGGCAGCAGACAATATTGCTTCAAACAAGTTCAACAGAAAAACTGTCAATGTTTTCATTTGCCTATTCTCTGGACCACCCAGTCCTGTTGACAGAGGGGACAGCGATTGTTCTGTTTCACCCATAGGGACATGCAGCAATTGTGGAAGGAATGATTACATTCTCCCCAGACAACTGAAAGAAAAGAAAAATACTTGATATGTTCTAATTACACTGTTTAATATAGACGTACAAACTACATTCACAATAAAGAGTACTAACAATATAACTCAGATTTTTACAGCAAATAGAGGGTTATATGATATTTGGGGCAATAATACATTATAATGATTTATTGATTTAGACTAGATAAGTGTTAATGGTTTGATAGTATTTTCCATATATAGAATATTGTGTTCTACAGGGTTATGTCTCACACATTAGCCACTAAAAACATGTCTACCCATTTATTTCTAATTCAAGAGACATATACACATACTTTCATATTCTTACACATCTGTAGAATGCTTAGCATGGTGCTGTGCACTATATAAATAATACATAATACTATGAACATTACTGAGGAACGAGGGAAGCCTGTGAGTGGTCTGGAAACTTCCACAGCCTAGCTAAAGTCTATCTTACTTTTTACTGGTTCATTAATTAAGTATAGTTAGTGTATTGTTTCAGTGTTGATTTTCCATCATGTGCAAAAGGTTTAAGGGCATATGAACAAATTCTAATTAACATTTTTTTTGAATTTTTAAAGTTCAAAGTTACGATATATGATAAATAAAATAATATAGGATACTAGTACATAAGCATTTAAAATGAGCTCTCAGCTATATCAGAGGTTGTTCAAAGGCCATAATCATTTAAATATACCAAACTGGACTAATTCTGCATTGTACTAGTTGCTTTTTTTTTCTAGCTTTCATTTAGCAGTGATTGTAGACAAGAGCACTATTCACAGGACTGTTGTAAGTTTTGTATTTTTTCTCTTTCATATCTGTCTTTAAATGGGAGACCTAACAGGACAACCATGGAATGTGGAAGTGGTAATTTCTTTTATAGACAATAAGATGATCAACTAAAATAATACTATTGAATTAACTGAGATTATATGTTTTATAAAGGAAATAGCAAAGAGGTGGAAATGTCCATAATTGATTTTATAAGTTCAATTAACAGAGTAGTATAACTATACTACTTATAATACTTCCAAGTTAAAAAAATGTTTGAATGTCTACATATCACATAAAAAATCTGATATAATGCTTAGGGCTACACTTTTCCAACTGAAAAGCAGATTAACAAAACAATAACAAACAACATCTTTGAAACCTCAAAAATCTTAGATGAGGAAAAGACGATCAAATATATTCCATGTCTTCATAACCTAGACAAAATTTTATTCCACACTTGCATGTTTCAGTGAAGTTCTTCTGTTATATCTTTTAGCATCTATCTTAAAGGAAGAGATAATAGGTATTTCCTATCTAACTCAAAAAAGTCTACAGTAGTCTGTCCTGAATTATATAACTAGTTCTTCCAGTCACAAACATATATAAAAATGACTAGTTGCAGATTTGCTCAGTCAAGTACTTTTCTATGACAGTGTGTCTTTTTACATTAGTATTGCTGTACAGTTTATTTTTGCGCATTAATAAAATTAGTATTATCTTCAAACTTAAAAAAGCACCCCACTGAGAAAAAGCCTTTGCTGAAAAACATGAGAATGAAATCACTACATACCAACACAATCTTCTTGTTTGTTTTCAGCTTGACATCTAAGACAGGCATCTAAAAGTAAACATGAACAAAACTCAATTTGATGCTCAGAATACAATCTTAAAACTGGCTTTTCTAATGGAAATATAAACCATGGAACATATTTATAAAGGTAAAATTCTGTCTCTCGAATTCTGCCATCTAGTTCAACTGTATTTATTAGATAAAAAGGAAATTAAAATACAAGCACTATGCATACCAAAAGAAAAACATTTCTTTTCAGGAGGTAAAAAGAACTGGAAACTGTAAGACAAGCACTTCACACCCTCCATTTTGTTTGGACATTTTCACGAGCTCTGCTGCAAAAAAAAATCTCCTTTTTGTATATGTAACCACTGGGAGACTTCTGCCAAATCCACTCAAGCAGATTAAAAATTAAATAAGAGCACTCACACGCAACCCCCAACTTCAGGAATTTGTTTTTCAGATGTCAGCATCTCCTTTTAAGGAAATCATTCACAATTTTATTGTTTTTCAGCCTCCCATCAAACCGTGCCCCACACCACCTTTTTTACACAGCAATTTTACTTGATGAGTACCTTAAACTTCACCAGAATATAAAACACACACCCACACCCTATATTTTTAGATCATTTATTAGTCGTGCAATGTAAGTGAAGAGACCTCACCATACTTTTAGATCATTTATTAGTTGTGCAATGTAAGTAAAGAGACCAATGGGGACATATAATACATATTTTTTAAATGGTGTCTAATCTTGTAGGGGACAGAAAGGAATAAGGATATGTGACTCCTAGTTGGAGTAGTACATCAGCTGCTGCTCCGCACTATGTAAGCGCTTACTGCTGCTCCCACTTCAGATTCCTCCCCTCGTCAAACAGCAAAGAGAATGGGAATGCTGAGGCAGCAATGTTTCCCCAAATGAGACAGAGGAGAGTAGCTCTTCCTTTAGTAGACAATCAGGAGTTTCACTCATTTATTTATTCTTTTATTATTTCCTGCCTAAGACGGGAAATACAACAAACAGGCAGGGGAAGGACACAATAACACAGGGCGATATCTGGGTATGGAAATTGTATGGCGGGCCATGAATGCTCACAAAATTAGGGGTCGGGGTGTGGGAGGGGGTGAAGGCTTCAGCTGGGGGTGCAGGTTCTGGGGTGGGGCTGAGGGTTTGGGGGTGCAAGAGGGCTGGGACTGAGGGGTTTGGAGGGCGGGAGAGGGATCAGGGCTGGGGCTACTACTTCATTCTGCTCTAAAGTCTTTCTTCCTCTAGTATGCTCATAAATTCTCCCAGCTCAAAAGACTGTTCTAGACACAAACAAAAATATATGAGAAATGGCTGGGCTAGTTATGTCCGATATTGCCAGGGTAGGCACCAGTGATGAGCTCCCAAAATCCTAATAACCGGTTCCCTAACGGAACTTCAGCGGCACTTCAGTGCTGGGGGGGGTCTTCACTTGCTTCGGGTTTTCGGCGGCACTTCAGCGGCGGGTCCTTCAGTGCCGCCGAAGACCCGGAGTGAGTGAAGGACCCGCCAGGGAACCGCCCGGTAAGTACAAGCCCCATGTGCCTCCCAAACAGCCTGTTGTCCCCCTCCCATCTGACCCCCACCCACGTCCTACCCCCAACTGTCCCCCTCAGAACCCGCAACCCATCAACCCCCCCC